>NW_006773553.1:930713-938919 GCF_000442215.2 Lipotes vexillifer | reverse complement strand
CTTCCTAAGGGGGACCCAGTCCCCTGCCCCAGCTGGCAGGATGAGGGAGGCCCGGGCCCAGTTTCTCCAGGGGCAGGTGAATCCCGGGGACATTCACATCGAAAGCCTGAATTCAGGGCCGCCTGGATCTGCAGAGAATGTCCTCTGGAAGGATGGAGAAGAAACTGCTGGAGGGTGTGGGCGGGGGCCGTTTGGGGAGCTGCGTGAGTGTGAGTGTGCGAGGATGGGGGAGGGGGAGGGGGAGGGAATCACTGTTCTTGTGCCCAGCCTCCTAGTCTGGCTCCATCCCAAATTCCCCGGTGGAAGCCAGGTGATGGGTGGGGGCAGGGGTGGCGGGTGTAGATGGCGCCAACTCCACCAAGCGCTCCCCGGGGAACCGTCCCAGCAGCCTTGGAGGTAGGAGTCTTCAACCCACCTTACAGACGCGAAAACGGGCTGGGGGAGCAGAGGAGCAAGGTACAGGCCTGGGTGATTTCAGGTCCAGCACGAACCGCTGCACCGTCCCCAGAGCTTCTCGAGGGGCCACTCTTATGCACCTGTTACGCCCAGGCCCCAGCCCAGCGCAGCCCACCCGGCGCACGTGTGGAAGAAAGGGTCCAACCCTGGCTTCAGACGCCCTGCTGGGCTCTCCGGGAGAGTTAGTGGGAGCTGAGGTCACCACACTCCCAGACACCCTGACCCAGGAAAGGCAGGCCCCCACCTGCCCCCAGAGCAAGTCCAGCTCTGCCATATCCCGGCTGTGTGTCCCTGGGCAGCGCCACACCCTCTCTGGGCCTGGTTTCCACAGCTGAGAAGACGGATAATGCGTCTGCTCCGGCTTGTGGGTGACAGTGGTGGGGGATGGGAGTGGGGCGGACACGGGCTGGACAGCAGGCTTCTAGGTTGTAATAGATCTCTCCCAAAGTTAGCAAAAAGCTCACAGTGTGAGACCAGGAGACTCCTCCCAAACCTAGGGCCAAAACCTACGTGAGGACCCTTCACTGGACAAGCTGACAGGGCCGAGAGCCAAGTCCAACCAGCCACAACTAGCAGCGTTTCCAGCTGCTCCCCTGCGCTTTGGGCGGAGCGGGGAGGCCGATTGCTGGTCAGCTTCCTACACGGGCCACACACTCCCGGGACCTGAGGCAACAGAACTCACTCAGCGGCTTCCCATTGCATTTCTCAGCCTCAGTTTTTTCACCTTTAAAAGGGGGTGTTGATTAATGGAAATCAGCACGTGGAAGTCACTGTGCGATTTGCCTGCTTTATCTCTGAGGATGATTATTCCCTTCTGGTCTATGGAGACAGCTGAGTTTTCAGCCTCTGGGATGAGTATCAAATTCCAGTTCCATGGCGATGGTCTGAACGTTGCATGTGGTCACCCTACTCAGCCGTGCTCCTGAGGCAGAGGCCCAGACCCGCTTCGTCCCAGAACCGCACGGCCACCGACACCGCCCTGGGCTGCTAATCCCCAGATCCCTCCACAGCCTCCCAGCAGCCAAGCGCAGGGCAAGGAGGCGCCGGGAGCCCCACGCCGCACACCCAGAAACCAGGGCCCAGAGAGGGAGGTGAGGAGAAGCAGAAGCAAGAGAGAGACAGCTTTCGCCTCCATATAAGGAAGAACTCGCTCACAGACAAGAGCTGCCCAGGAATGGAGCGAGCCTGCCGCCCGGGGAGGTGGTGAGTGGCCTGTGGCCGACGGCGTGCAAGCAGACAAAGGGGGTCTCCGGGTGGGGGCACCACGCAGGCGGCTCGCACGCAGGCCAGGGGAGGGCCGCGGGGACCTCTGGTCCTGTGACTTGTCTGAGGCCACGTGAGCAGGCACGGAATTCCAGAAGGTCAGAGCTGGGGGCCAGAGCTGCCACGTGAAAGCCCGCAGACCCACCGACGGCATCTGAAACGGGCTGGAGAAAGGGGCCCAGCCCGCCGATCGATTCCCTACCTGCCCCCGCCCCCGACATCACGAAGCACTTAACTTTTAGAGGGAAATTCCTACTTTTAATTTTAGAAGTTGGAAAGTATACAAAAGTAGAAAGGAAAAAAGGCCAAGGCCCCCCTCGCCCTGGGACAGTTACCCCTAATATTTCCTTCCAATCTTCTCTACGCACATCAGTTTGGGTTAGAAATCCTCGTGTGCTCTAAATTTTAAAAAATTAATTCACAGACTATAAAATTCACCCTTTTGAAGCAGTTTTTGGTGCATGCACAGAGTTGTGCAACCATCACCACTATTTATTTCCAGAACATTTTCATCAGAAAGAAACGAGTGTGCCCACGAGCAGTCACCCCAGTCTCCTCCATACCACAGCCCCTGTCAACCGCTCAGCTGCTCTCTGTCTTTAGGGGCCAGGGCAGCACCTCTTCCCGGCCTCCCTGTGCCCACCCCGGCCCCCTTCAGCCCTCTGGCAGCCGAGGGAGCCTGCTGAAACTCACGTCAGATCATAACCTGCCAGCCCGCCCTCAGAACCCTCCGTGGCGGCTCCCACCTCACCCGAGCGACAACCTCACTCACACCTCGGCCCACAGTCCCGTGCAACTGGACCTCTGCTGCCTCACCTCCTGCCACCCTCCCCTTCGCTCTCTCTGCTCTAGGCACGCTGGCCTCCATCAAGCATGGTCCTGCCCCAGGGCCTTTGCACCAGCTGTTCCTCTCACCTGGAACACGCTTCTGCTAGGCTCAACTTTCCCCACCACTCCCTGTAATTCTGCTTTCTTCTTCAGGACACATCACCTGACATTCTTTCTGTCCCGTCTTCTCCACTAAAATGGCAGCCCGCACCTAGCACTGAGTTGCAGGTCAGTGAACATTTGGGTTGTTTCCAACAGAACGAGCAATGTAAAGGAGCACATGCAAAACCCACGCGCCTACAGAGCCGTTGTAACTGGCCGCCCCTCTGCCTGTGGGCATGCGAGGTGCAAGCCACACGGTGCCTCTCCAGACCTTGCCGGGGGAGTTCTGCAAACTCGGATCTGGTCATCCATGCCGCACAGCCGCACGACGACGTCAGCAGGCGGTGAGGCTCCCACGAAGGCCCAGCCGACCCCACCCAGTGCCAGCTACAGCCCGGCCCCTCCCCAGGCACCGGAGCTCCCACCACCCTAGCAGCTGCTGCAGCCGGTGCCTGCTCTTGCCGTGGTCCCACACCTGCTAAGGGACCCCGCCTCACTTGCTCCCTCGGGTGTCCCCCACGCCCCCTCTGACTGAGCTAGGGGGCACCCTCTCCCTCCCAGCCTCCCCTGGCCCTGGCTGCACCCAGCACACAGTAGGGCACATAGGAGGCAGGAAGCTGCGTTAAGGGGCTGAGTGAACGGCCCCCGCCCTGAGGGATCTACTGTAACGTGCACGCGCCTAGAAAAGTCTGGCTGGGGTCACGCTCAGTGCCCACACTTGCCAACCACCTCCTGTGCGCTGGCAGGAGACACAGCGATGGCCACAAAAGAGATGACTCTCAAAATAATCAGGCTAGAAGACATACCACATGCTTTCATTTTAAATAAAACTCTACAAAATGCAAACTAAAAGCAGATCAGTGATTGTCTGATGATGGGGGAATGTGCAAAGAACCTGCTCGAGGGATTACAACTCAGCTCAATGAAACTTGAGGGGAGGGATATATATGTTCACCACCTTGATTGTGGTGATGATTTCATGATGTATACATATCAAAACTTACCAAATTGTATATTTTAAATATTTTCAGATTGCTGTTTGTCAATTACACCTCAATAGTGTGCGCTGGCAGGAGACACAGCGATGGAAAACCCAGGACAGACAGCCCTGGGGGGTGAGGGTGGGGGTGGGGGTGGGGGGTCAGGTACAGAGAAGAGGTGGGAGAGCTGGAGCCCAGATGTGCCGCTGCAGTCGGACCCGCACATGTGTGTGTGCGCGTTCATGCTGACGATAGCAGGCTCCACAGTGGGCAGAGCCTGGAGTTCTCCCAGGGCCTCGGTCTCCCACCCCTGCATGCAGGGCTCCCAGGATTGCCAGCCTCCCTGGCCCCTCGGCTCAGTCCCGCCTCCCCGGAGAGGTTTTCCGGGTACGGCGGCCCTGCCTTCTCATCCATCAGGATTTTGCTGCATTCCTGTGAGTCATTCTCCAAACAAACCCGTTTGAGGAAGAGAAGGGAGCAGGGGAGGGTAAGAGGAGAGGCTCCATGTGAACCCAGCTCTGCCTCCCACCCACTCCCCCTCCACACCCGCTCCGATGCACATGTGGGGCCCCCAGGAGAGCTCTGGAGTAAGTCTGGTCAGCTGTGCCGTGGAGTTGCTGTGTGACCTTGGGCAAGACCCCTGCCCTCTCTGGGCCTCTGGAGAAGATAGCCCTGAAGGTCCCCAGCTATAGGATGCATAGGTTTCCGCGGGGGCTGTCTGTCACAAAGGAAGCAGGGTGTGAGGGAGGTGTGCCCAGGGTCCCCGATGAGGCTCTTCCCACTTCCTTTTCTGTCTCCCCACCTCTGCAGTGAGGAGGGCAAACCCTCAGTAGGCAGGGGGCCGAGGAGCTGGTAGAGCAGCTTGTGCCAGTCACAGGGCTCAGGCCTGCCTCGCCCGCCCGCCGCGGGAACAGCGGGGCCTCCAGCGGAAGGCCCATCCCCTGCAACAAGGGCGCTGGGCAGGCCTCCCCCGCGGGGCCAGGAGAGAGGGGGGGTCTCTGGGCAGAGCCCAGCTCTGGGGTGGGGGATGGGACACCGCCTAAGCCAGGAGGAAAAGTCCCCACAGCAGCAGCGGGAAGTGAGTAGACTCTGGCTGCGTCTGCGTGCGTCATTCTGTGCGCGCGCACGTGTGTGTGCGTGTCAGTAGAGCGACTCCCCCCGGAGTCAGTGGCCGTTTCTCAGTGAGAAGCTGGCCTCTGAGTCGCCCTCACTGTGGCCACCAGTTCTGACCGGGGCACGTACAGGAGCCCAACTGGTCCGAGGCCGGCTGGCACACCTGTGTGTGTGTGAGACGCAGGCTGTGCGGGCCGTGGAAGGGCTGGGAGCACCCACAAGCGTGCCCACAGCGTGACGGCTGGCGTCCAGGGTGAGCTCCCAGCTGGAGGACCTCCTCCCGAGGCACGACTCCAGGGACTGCCCCTCGAGGCTCCTGCTCTCCGGCTCCAGAACAAGCAGTTTCCAACCCCGGGAGCTGCACCCACGCATGCGCCCTGGCCCGGGGCTCATATCTGGGGGCCCCTTGACACTCAGAGCAAAGCTGCCGGCCACGTGCCTGGGCACTGTGCATGGACTCTGGACCCGGTATTAGGGTGCAAGGAGCCCGGGCAGGGGCCCGCCTGCCTTCCCAAGGCCCAGCAGGTCCTGGGTCAGGAGGGAGGTCAGCGGCCTGCAAGGGCATGGGGGGCAGGGAGCAGACCCAGGGCTGCGCAGGGCAGAGACCCTGGGGGGCAGCCAGGGGTGCTCAGCCACTGCTCCCAGCCGGCACGAGGGAGGGTCAGCTTATAGGCGCAATGGAACAGGGGTAACGAGAGCCGGAAGCCAGGAGACCAGCAGGGCCCCTGGAGGCCGGGGTGATGAGGGGGAAGTGGGGGCTACGGGCAGAGAAGGGGGGTTTCTGAGCATGTGGGAGAGACCAAACGGGGGGCACCGAGAGGAACAGCCACACAGGACAAGACGGGGACTCCCAGCTCTGCCCCGACCCAGGCTGGGATGTGGACCGTGCTCACAGGTGGAGGCCAGGGGCTGGCACTGCAGTGGTTCCCGGGCTGCTGCCCGACCACGCAGGAGACACCCGGGTTGCAGCCCCACTCCCACTGTTAAGTCGCTGCTCCCTGGGCCTCAGTCTCCCCGCCTGTAAAAGGGGCACCCCGGCCCACCCTGCCCCTGAGTGCGCTCCCCTCTGTGCCTGGAGCTGGCGGCGGGGCACGGGACTCACCCCCCACCTCCCTGCAGTTGCCAAGCTGGGATGCTGTGGGCACTTCCACCCGGGCTAGAGGATTTGAGCGCATACAGGACAGGCCTGGGTCAGTGTGCTGGTGCCCAGCCCAGGCCAGGGACCTGGTCTCCAGACTCTGGGCCATTGCTCTGTGTCCCTCACCTTGTCTGGAACCCCTCGGTTACAAGAAAGAGAGTGTGGGTAGAGACGGCCACCGCTGATGGATGGGGGCTCAGGGACACGGGGACACAGAGTCTCCCTGGGTCTCAAGCGTGACAAACGATGCACTGTCTGGGGACGTCACAGCAGGCGTGCAAGATGTAGGAGGCTGTGACCCACCGAGGCCAATCCTGCCCGAGAGCGCCAAGACCTCAGGATTCCACCTGGTCCCCCAGCCTCACCCGGGAGGGAGAGCAGCCGGAGGGGCGGGCAGGAGGACGTGGGAGCCAAGCCCTCGGATCCGGGCCGCGGGCACGCACATTCACCAAGGGGTCTCCCCTGGAGGACAGCCCCCACTCCTGCTGCTTCCTCCAGGTCACATACACTTGGAGAGGGCCCGGGCCTGCAGGCTGAGCGATCCTGGAGGGCAAAGGGAGCAGAGAGTGGGGTGCAGGGAAGCTGGAGGGGGAGGGGGACAAGGGTGGCGGGGTACCCACTCCTCTATTTCTGGGAGATGGGGTGGGCAGTAGCCTCTGAGGCCCATCGGGTTGCAGGGCCTGAGGACTCCAGGAACCTCCTCCTGCTCTCTGAGCTCTGCTGGCCCCTCAAGTCCCCAGGGAGCCTGTGAGCTCCTAGATCAGCTCAGGGCCGCTCTCTTGGGGTGAAAGCCAAGTCCGGCCATGGTCGGAGGCCTTTCCTGATCCCTCCCTCCACTCCACCCATCACACTGGCCCCTTCGCTTGTTTTTGCAACATGTACAGCACGTTCCTGCCTCAGGGCCTTTGCACGGCCATTCCCCCCAGATGTCCCCCAGGTTCACCGACCTCCCTCAAGTCGCCTGCTCAGGAGGCCTTTCCTGACTCCCCAATTTAAAGCTGCTAACAGCTCCCTGACTCCTGCGCTATTTTTTCCTCACTGCATTTATCACTTTCTAATATCCTCTGTGGTACCGTCTCCCATTAGAACAGACGCTCCAGCAGGGCAGGACCTCTGCTCTGTTCATCCACGTGCACCCAGAACAGCACCTGGCACAGGGCAGGGGCTCAGTAAATGCGTGGGAATGGGTACAACACCCTGTTCTCTGAGACAGGAGAGCCTCCATTTGAATGGTGAAATCTTTATAACGTTCCCTCTGTCATAGTTTCAATTCTCTTTGCTCCTGAGACAGCACAGAGAAGACACACGTGCCACCCCTCCCAGCCCAGGCCCACCCCCAAAGCAGTGGTTGGATCTGGGGCAGGAAGCGTGGTCATCCTTTTCCTTCAGTCCGCTGACCACCCTGCATCCTAGACGTCACCCCTGGGTGTTGCTCAGGCACTGGCCGCATTGACCCCCCAAACCTTCCCCATCCCTGTGCAGGGCGCCCCTACCCACCCACCACTCCCCCGGGACCACTGGCCGTCCCCCAGGCTCTTCCTGTGCCTGCCTTTCCTCTTCAGACCCCTGTCCGGCCCTTGCCCACCAGGATCCTTGGCCTGGCTCCTACCTGGTCTCCCTCTCCAAGTGCTGGCCTTCTGTTTTACCCGTGATTCAGCCTCATCTTTCAGCCCAGAGCACGGCGCCAAAGGCCAAAGTCTCCCTCCAGCCTGGCCGTGCCCTGGCCCCAGCCCTGCTGGCCACACCCAACCGCCCAGGTCTCTTGTCACCCTCTCAGCCTTTGCTGGAGCAACGCCCGTTGCCTGGCTCAGCAAGTCCGCTGCCCGCCGCCCTTTCAGGGTGCCCCCACTACTGGCCCCTTAGGGGACCTGGCCCTCTCTGGGCCGGGCACCGTCACTCTGCACAACGATCTCCAGTTCCCCACCGTCCTGTGGGCTTCCTCAGGCCAATGAACAGGTGCTCAAGGGACACCTGCTGAATAAATGAATGAATGATGCGAACCAATTAGCGAGAAGATGCATAAATGAGTGAGAGTCTGAGTGGAAGGGCTCTGGGAACAGGTCAGCAATCACGTTCTGCTTTCTGCCAGGTCCCCTCCACGGTGCACAGTTCTCTGGTACAGACCTGGCGGGGGGCACACGATGCTGACGACAGTCACGATGTATCAGTCAGACTGGGCTAGGCTATGCTGCTGTAACAAAACCCCCAAAGCTCAAGGGCTTAAAACAGAACAACAAAGGTTTATTTCTCGTTCACGCTGCAGGGCCGGCAGGGTGGCAGGGAGGTTCCTGCTCACCAAGTCGTCACACCTGGGCCAAGGGAAAGA
>NW_006773553.1:879519-929987 GCF_000442215.2 Lipotes vexillifer | reverse complement strand
GGCAGGTGGCCCCGGCAGTGACACACCCAGCCAGGGAGGGACACGTGTCTCATTGGCCAGACCTGGTCACATGACCCCAACCAACCAAAAGCCGTCCCAGAAGCTCATCCTACCATGGGCTCGGGAGGATGGGGAACTAGGAGTTTGGACCAAAAGCTCGACTGACACCTCTGATGACACCAGCACCAATACCAACAGCAGAGGCCACTCATCCAGTACTTTCTGTGCCCTGGACGCTGGCCTGAGGCCAGAGTGGAATTTCTCCTAATGCTCACGCGTGATTCTGAGGCCAGTGCCATGAAGAGCCCCATTTTCCTGATGAGATCACTGAAGCCCAGACACTGAAGTGGCTGACTCACCGAGATCACGCAGCTTGGACGTGGGGACCCCGAGGTCAGAACTCACGTTGGTTAATTCCGGGCCCTCACGAACTGCCCCATGGAGCCCACTGCTGGGCACAGGCTCTCAGCTTCCTCCACTGAGGCCAGCTGGGGGCAAGGACTGCACTGCTCGGATGACTGTCCCCACCAGAAAGAGCCTCCTTGCCCTGCCACGTCCCATATCCAGACATCCCCGATACTGGTCCCAAATTTCACGGATAGAAATGGAGGCCCAGAGGGAGGGGTGACCAGGCCAAGGTCACCCCGTGGGGCTGTGCATGGCAGAGACAAGGTCGCAAGTCCCCGTCCACTGTGGCCTGACTGTCCCAACTGCCCTGACAGCACTGGGTGCCCGTGGGCATCCACAGCCTCAACCAGGCACCCTCAGAAGTGAGGGTGGTCATACACACTCCACCTTCCTGCAGGCAGGTCCACTGAGGTAGTGTCCCCAGTTCCAGGCCAGCAAGCCTGTGGCCCTGACCACCCGGGCCACTCTCTGAGGAGCTGGGCTGAGCAGCCGGCACCAAAAATAGTTTAGAAGCATCCTGTCAGCGTAAGCACCAGGCCGGACATAGGGTCATGGTGACTTTCTGCTGTGTCCAGGGCGGTCCCTTTAGTTGCTGGGTCATAGGGAGGTCTGGGTAGGGAATGGATTGGGGGGGGGGGGGGGGGGGCTGGTGTGCAGAGTGGCAAGGAACAAAAGAAAAGGGGGCAGTGGAGTTTGAGAAAAGACCCACCTGGAGTCAGATCCCAGCTCTGCTCTGTGACCTGAACCTCCCCAAGCCTCCATTTCCTCATCTGTAAAATGGGGTTGTGAGTGGGAATACAGATGACGTACCCGATACCTGATACAAACGCTGTGGCCGTTATGGTTGTTATTGGTACTTTTTTGCCCACTACGACCCCCATCAACGTGAGCCCCAGACCTTGATTCTCATATTTCTTGAACTACAGGAGTCCCACACCAGAAAGATTATGGGTGCAGACTCTCGCCCTGGCTGCCACTAGAATGCGCTCCTCTCACCTGGTCCCTCCCAAAGGTTCCGTGCCCAGGAGTTAGGTCAGAAAGAGCCCCCACCCGTACCCAAACCCCGGCCAGCATCCACGCCCCAAGCAGTGCCACTGGCTCAGTGAGGCCAGCCCTCAGCTCAGCCTCCGGGGCAGCCGTCCTCCCAGCCTCGTCCTCTGCCCGGAAGCCTGGAGTCTCCGAGTCCCCTTACCCACTAAGCCCCCGCCCCGCCAGCTGCTGGGGGGTGGGGTGGGGGCGGCGGAACCTTCCAGCACCTAGGAACCCTACGCCCAGCTCCCCAGCCCAATCCTCAGCCCACAGCATCTGTGGAGCATCTGCTTCGTGCCGTCCACCCTGAGAGGCAGAGCTGCAAAGGGCCAGGCCCATTCCCCACCAGCCCACGGGTCTGCGCAGCTGGACACACACAGGCTTGAAGGCGCACAGACCTGCCCCCCAGCTAAGTGCCACTGGCCACCGTCTCACTGCGCCAGCCTCAGCGCCTCCATCTGCACCAGGAGACAGGAGCATGATCTGCCGCGTGGGTGGTACCAAGCCTCAAGCAGAGCCTGGCACACAGTAGGTGCTCAACCCGCGGAGGCCTCGTTTCTCCCCTAGAAAGGCCAGGGCAGAGCCAATGGAGACCGCCCTCCAGCTTTCCACCACCTCATTAAACAGGGAGGACTGTCCGTCCGGCTGGGATGCCACCTGACGCCCCTGGCAGCCTGCCCGTTCACCTCCATCCTGTCTGCAAGGACACTGGGCCAGGATGGAGCAGGCCAAGTCCTGGCTGCAGGCCAGCTGTGCCAGGACCCCAGGAAAACAGAAGAGGCCCACCCAGCAGGCCCAACTGCCCCAGAGCCACACAGAGTCACTGCCAACACACACACCCTGCAACCACCTGCACACACACAGTCGGCCCACAATAAACACCAAGGGCTGTGCTGGTGGAAGGAACCAGGCTGAGGCCAGGCTGTGTCCTGAGATGAGGTGGTCTGAGTTCAGAGGGACACATCTGGCCCTCTGGGCAGTAGGGAGCCACTAAGAGTGTTGAGCGGCAAAGAGACCTCTGCCCACATCTCCAGCCTCAGGCCTCACCTCCATCTGTGCGCTTGGGCTTTGCGTGCTTATCCCTTACCCCCCGCCCCGAACCGTCCACCAGGCCTTTGCTCCAACTGCCCCCTTCCTAGAGGGCTATTCCCAGCCTCTCTGAGGAGCTCACACTCATCCTTCCAGGCCGGGCTTAGAAGCCTCGCCTGGCCTTCCCGGTCTGGGCTCAAAGACGCTCTCTGCTTCCCCCAACTTGGTGCTTTTCACACTGCAGTACAGGGATTCCCTCCTAAGGCCACCCGCCCAGACAGGGATCCTTGGCAGGCAGAGCCCCAACCTGACAGGGCGGGGGGTCGGCGTCCACAGAGGGGCACTGCATTACCCTTTATGCTTCTGTCTCTCAGGTGGCACGGGGGGAGGGGCGCAGGAACCCGCTGGGGAGACACACGGGTGACGCAGACCAGAGGGGGTGGGCTGGAGGCGGCCTAGCAGAGGGGCTGGGGTGCATGGAAGGGGAGGGGCAGGGAGGAGGCCAGCTTGGGGAACCGCTGACCAGTTCTCCCGCTCCCCCTTCCCTTCTCGCCCCCCCCCAGGGCCCCCTTCCCTTCTCGCCCCCCCCAGGGCCCCCTTCCCTTTTCGCCCCCCCCCAGGGAGAGAAGAGGGTGGGAGGGAAGGGCCCAGCGGGAGAGGGGACGTGAGCCGCCCTGAACTGGGGCGCACCCCCGGAGCTCAGCGGGCCGGCTGCGGAGGAGCAGAGGCAGGTCCCACAGGGACCACCTTAAGCCTCAAGGCTTTGGGAGGTTTCCATTGCTCCCACGGCCCCGGGGCAGAGGGCTAAGGGCAACACCGCTGCCACAACCCCTGTGCCACCCCCAGGTGCCATGCGGGGGCAGGACAGCCAGACCAGGCGGCCTCAAGGAACTGAGTCCCCTCCTCCTGGGCTGCCCCACCCCCAGCAGGGGGACCAGACCACCCCTGGGGCACAGAGGCTCGCCTGGGAGGGGCAGGGACTGTCAGGGAGGGTGGGAGAGGGAGGTGCTGGGCCTCGGAGAGGTGACACGGACTGCCCGCCAGGCGCCTGGCATGCAGTGAGCGACCACCATTGTCACTGTGGGTGCCCGAGGGTGAGGCCAGGTCACGGGCAGCAGCCGGTCCCGCAGGGCCTTGAACGCCAAGCAGGAGCTGGCCGGGCGCTGGAAGGGCGGGCGGGTGGGCAGCGAATCAATTACATGAACCCGCACGCAGCCTGAGCCCACCTTGGTCCGGCCCACCCCCCAGCCTCCCCCGCCGCGCACCTTCCCGGTAATGAAGGCCACGCAGGCCGGCAACCGGACAGCAGCAATTAAACCCGTGCTCAAGGCCACGAAGCATTAATGCAGCTCATCAGCAGAAGAACGAGAAGACCCTCCAAGGGCCACGGGACCCCAGGGCTGCCGGGACCTGAGTCCCAAGAGAAGCCCCAACCATGGGGGCCCCTGTCTGGGACGGGGTGGGGGGTCCAGGTCCCTAGTGGCCCAGTCCAGGTCCCAAGACTAGGTCTTTGGACGGTGAGGGACGAGGTCCAACGGGGACGGCAGGTGTCTCTCTCCCAAAGAAACACCTAGGGAAACAAGCCTGGAGGTGCGTGTGCCACACAGGGTCCCCAGCAAGGGAGCTGGAACCCAGGTCTCAGCCTGCAGGTGGCTCGTTAATTCAGCACAAGGGCAGCAGCTAACACTGAAGCCAGTTCTAAGCACTTAAAAATTCTCTCCTTTAATCCCTCCTGTGACTCCAGGAGCTCGTGGGTCTTTACTGTTGTGACTCCACTTGACAGAGAAGGAAACTGAGGCTTGGGCAGGGACTTGATTTACAGGCCGGTCTGGGTCCTGAGGCTGGGCTCGTAACCAGGAAGCTGCATCACCACGGGCAACACAGCCAGGACACCAGGGAGGCATGGGGGCTGTGGCTAGGAGGAGGCGTGCCATCCCACCCCACCTGGGTGTCAGGCTGTAGGAGGGCCACGAAGCGTGGTCTTGAGGGAAGCAGACCGCAATAATCCAGGTGAGCTGTAAGCTGGAGTTGGACGTGACATCTCCCAAGGACTGCTCCCTGGCAACTCATTTGCTTTCCCCCCCGCAAACACTGGTGGGCCTTCAAGGTGGGTCTGGGGGCCAGATGTGGCAGGACGACAACCAGTGTGGCACCTGCTCTCATGCACAGCACAGTGCCGGGCAATTAAAGGCATCCAGGGGCTTCCCGGGTGGCACAGTGGTTAGGAATCCGCCTGCCAATGCAGGGGACACGGGTTCGAGCCCTGGTCCGGGAGGATCCCACATGCCGCGGAGCAACTAAGCCGGTGCGCCACAGCTACTGAGCCCGTGAGCCACAACTGCTGAAGCCCGCATGCTTAGAGCCCGTGCTCCACAAGAGAAGCCACCGCAATAAGCCCACGCACCTCAAAGAAGAGTAGCCCCCCCCCTCGCCGCAACTAGAGAAAGCCCGTGCACAGCAACGAAGACCCAACGCAGCCAAAAATAAAAATAATAAATAAATTTTCAAAAATAAAAAAATAAAGGCATCCAGGACACACTCGTGGGCAGGTGAATGAATGAACAGACACCTCCCTCTGCTGCAGAGGGGCTGGGCCTGATGCTCTGGCTTCGTCTCTTCCCAGCTTCCTTCAGCCCAGGGACAGCCTCTGTGAGAGCAAAAGGAGGTGGAGCCTGAGGGCAGGCTCCCGGGTCCCCTGGGGCAGTGTCTCTGCCATTCCCAAGTCAAGGCTGTAGCTTAGATGTCTGAGGGCCCTGGCGGGGAGGGCAAAGAGACACTGGCTGCCTGAGTTCCAGTCAGCGGTGATGGAGCCATAAGAGAAATAGTAGCCCCTAGGGAGCCCAGAGAAGGTGGGCAGTGGCCTGGGGCCACACAGCAAGGGTCTCGGTCCCCTGACTCATTCAAGTCCTAGCTGAGCCTTTCAGGGGCCGGCACGGCCCAGCCTAGGCACAGGACTCCTGTTCTTTGCTAGAAAAACTCTGCAAGTTTGGCCCATGCCTCCGTCTTGGCTCGTGACAAAGGCGCATCCCCACACGGGAAAGCGTACCGATGCGAACAACTTAGTTGATTACTGCCTTTCCTGCTTCGGCCACAGCTCCCCAAGGGCAGGGCTTACGAACAGCCAGATCACGGATGATTCTGGCCCCGGCACACAGTAGGCCTGCAAACTCATCTACCGGCCAGATGAGGTACTGTTACTATAAAGGGTCGCGGTGCCAAAGAAAATGTGGCCGGTGTGGGCTTTCCTGCCTCCCCGGAGAACTTCGGGCACCCCCGCCCCCAAGCGGCAGGCTCAGGGGCCTGCACGGACCTCGATGCCCTCGCGGCTGGGACTGAAGGCAGGAGAGGGGGCTCGCCCCCTCCCGAGCCTGACCTGAGGCCGGCCCACCCTCTCAGCTGCCGGCTGGCCTGCAAAGGTATCAGCGGTCCCGGGGGGCCCTCGGCAGCCTCATTAGGAAAGTAGTGACAGACGCGTTAGCTGCTGAGGTGGGGGAAGCTGAGGAAAACCAAATGCCACTGGGCCGCGTCTGGGCTGGGAGCTGCAGCTAGGGAAGGGACAGAGACGCCGCCTCGGTGCAGAGTCGCCCCCAGAGCTGGGACTTGCGGCCCAGAGCTGGGGCTCCCCATCATGCCTTGTTGTTCTTGCTGCCTGCCTCCAGGCTGGACTCGACTTGCCAAGTGACCCCCGACGAACCCCTGCCTGCTCTGTGCCTTGGCTTCTGTGCGAGAGGACCATGGCTGGGAACCAAGCCCCCAGGCACAGAAGCGGAAGCTTAAGCCTGGCGGGGGTGGGGGGGTCGGGGGGTGCTGCTGGAGCCATGCCCGGCATTACGGGCTGCCATGGCCACCGCAGGCTGTGTGCCCTCGGACCTCGGTTTCCCCATCCGTCAAACGTGGGCCCAGACCACCCTGACCCTGGAGTTCCCTCTGGTTTCTGAGTCACAGGGCAGGGAAGGCCCGGTTCTGCTGGAAGAGGCCCAGGGGCGTCAGCCTCCCTTGAGTCCCCAAGGCCAGTCCTTCCTGGAGCCTGAGGCCCAGCCACACAGGGGTCACAGAACACAGGTGTGCCAGGCATCAATCCCTCCCAGTGCCCAGGGCTGTAAGTGGGTGCTCCACAACCCAGCCAGCGGCCACTGCCTCTGCCTTTGATGTACAGTCCTGCACCACACCACACATGCACACAGAAACAGGACGCACATACACGCGACAGACTCAGCCACACATGGGGCCCCACTCACAAATGCAGACACACAGAGGAGCACGTGTGTCCTCCCCCCACGTCGTGGACACCACCGCACATGTAAGCGCCCAAGACACGCTCACAAAACCTGTCCCCTTAACTCGTTTCCCAACCGAGACACACACGCACAGACACAAACACAGACACCCCATTGTACACACACACATCACACATACGAGCTCACTCTCAGCAGTCCGACACACACAGACACACACGTGCCTGGATGCAGCAACCACTCGAGAACCATTACCCTCCAAGTACAGAGCTCCCCCAAAACTGACAGACACATGCCACATACACACAGCCCCCAAGCCCAGGAACACACACAGACACACACCCATCTTGCCACTTGGTTAAATTCCACATGGCAGGCGGTGCCCGGCCCAGAAGAGCAGCTCCAGATAAGTAAACCGCTCAGAGCATCAATCTCAGCCCCAACCCGGCCGCCTCCTTGCTGCAGGTGAAGTGAAGCAGGCCTTACATATTTTATACATGAATCAACTTGCTAAAACAATACAATTTACAGGGCCATTGGCTGCAGGCTCCCAACATCCCTCCCGCATCTTTTCACTTCGGAGAGCACACGGCAGTGACGGCAGGTGGTGGCCAGTGGGGCATGCTGTCTGGTACCCCACCCGCCGCCCCTCTGCCTAGGCTGTTATTCCAGGGAAAGGAGCGTTCTGTGATTTTCCACCCACTAAATCCTGCTGCTGCTCAGGGACAGGGCCCTGTGCTCTCTTGCCTCTTTGGCTTTTCCCCCCAACCCTTGGATGCCTTTTAAATGCTAATCCATCCTTGGCAACTCTGATTTTCCAAGGTCTGTTCCACACAGGGCTGGGATGCGTTAGAATCGAACTGTTGAGGAATGGGGAAGAGAAGGCCTGGCAGGAGGGACGGATGGCGGCAAGGGCAGCTTGTAGCTCGAGAGGCAGCTGGGCAGAGGGAGGCTGTGCCTGGTGCCAGGCCCGCACACCCCCGGGGAGAGGCTAAGGAGCCCAGGGCAGCAGAAACCTGCTCCTAGGAGGCAGAGAGGGAGCAGAAGGTGGGCCACAGGACCAACAAGGGGTCTTTGAGTCCGAGTGTGCTGGGCAAAGGAGGCCCCGGATGAGGCTGAGGTCTGAGACCTCGGTGTGGCCTTGCGGCTGGAGCCTGGGTCTCAGAGAGGGCCACAGCCTTCAACTTACCTGTTCAGGCTGGGTGGCCCCTGCCCAAGCTGCCGATCAGAGTGAGTGGCTGAGGGGAAGGGCTCCTGGGGTCGGCAGGTGGGGAGAGGACGAACTAAGTCAGGAAGCAGCCCCCAGCCCGACTCTTGTGTGAAGCTCTCCCAAGACCTGGTTGCAGTTCCCTCCAGACTCACAGACTCAATAAAAAGGAGCAGGTCCCACAACAGGAGGGGAGAAAAGCAGGATGTCAGATGGACACAGGGGAGGAGTGGCAGCATACTTAAACAGAGACCCCGTGAACGGGGGTGGGGGTGGGGGTGCGAAGAAAAGTCAAATGCACCTGCCTTTGGAGACTGGGAGTTCGGGTGAACTGCTTTTCTTTTAACTTGCTTATTTTCCAAAAGTCTACAATAAGCCTGTTCCCCTTGTATAGTGATTTAAAAAAAGGTATTAAACCAAGTGCCTTACAAAACCAAATATATTGCATGACTCCACATTTCATATTTATTACATTTATCGTATGTTGTTTATCACATGCCTAGAGAAAAAATGTTGACAATGGTGTGTCCTGGGGGTAGAATTATAGGGCATTTTTACTTGTCTTAAGGTATTTTTAGGTTTTTCTAAAATCAACATGCTTATAACCTGGTGGTTTTACTAACAAAATGCTCAGGCCTGAGACGTTCTTTTCCATATCAAGTCCCTCCTGCAGCTGCTGAAGCCCATTCTCACCCTCCCGGTGCGCGTGCCCCGGGCGAGGCTCGGGAAAGGCCAAGGACGACTGCCCCCGCCCAAAGCCCCCCTTCCTTCCAATGCCCAAGGCTGCTGCACCACGTCCGTCGGCCTGCCCGTGCCGGGTGGGGGCGAGCAGAGCTCAGCGAGTGCCCCGGGAGAGAAGGCAGCCCGGGAGTGACTAGCCGGCCACCGAAGGGGCGCCAAGCAGGAGCGGCGGCTGGCGGGGGAGGGGCAGAGGTAACCCCAGGCCCGCCCCGCAGGGCAGCGCGGGCCGCACGGCCGCAGCTCCCCAGCAACCGGCACCGGACGCGGGAGCACAACCCGGCCGAAGGCAGACCGCCCGGAAGCCCCGCCCCGCGCCCCGGTTCCCGGAAGCCGCGGGTTGGCGAGGTGAGGGGCAGGGCCTGGAAGCCCCGCCCCGCGGCGGCGCGGGGCACGCCGGGAGGGGCGCTGCCATGGCGACGCGAACGGCCGCCCCGCCCCGCCCTCCCCGGGTCGCGGTCTCGGCCCCAGCGGGGCTCATCCGCTCGGACGCGCGGAGGCTCCGGCGCGGCCGCGGTGGGGGCGCCGCCGGGAGCGAAGGGAGTCCAGAAAGCGCGGGCGTTTGCCCTCCCGAGGTCAGGGAGGAGAGGACATGGCCCCGGAGGCGATAATGCAGCCGCCTGCGTGTCTGGCCTGCCCGCTCCTGCCAAGCCCTTCCCGAGGCGGAGCTGCGCGCTCCTGGACAGGCGGGCCAGCCCCGCTAGGATCCAGGGTTTGGCCCCGAGATGGCCCCTCCATCACAGTGCAGACGTTCCGCGCCAGGGCCTGGGGCCCGAGATGCTGGCCTCTGCCCACCCACACGCCAGGCATCTGCTGCTGGACAGTGCAAACTCCTCTGCTCGGCTGCCGTCCAGGCCCCCCGCAGTGCCCTCCCAGGAGACCCAGCCAAGCTGGCAGCCCGCCAGGCAGACCCTGACCCCTTATTGGCCTGCATCCCCATAGGGTGGGGGCTCACACGACAGGCCAGGCCAGTCGGGCCGGATGACTTATCTCCCCAGTCCTGTGTGAGTGGCTCTGCCCGGGTAGGTGGGCAAACAAGCCCAGATCTGTTAAGGAGTGAAGTGGCAGGGCTGGGACTCGGCCAGGCTGACTCCAGACGCCTGTCCACACACAGTGGCACTCCCTGCTCCGTGGCCACCCAGCCTGGGCCGGTCCAGCCACCTATCTGCCCAGAGCACTGGCCTGGCCTGCGCTCCCCCTCCTCCCCCTCCCTCTCCCCCTCCCACCAGCCGGCTTCCCTTCTGAGCCGCCAATCTACAACCACACAAAGCCCTGTTTGTTTGCTTTCTCTGCTGCTCCCCCTGGATCCGATGTCTTTCTCTGCTACCTGCCGGCCTGGCTTCCTCTCCAAGCTGCCTTCCCAGCCTGCTGAAGGGAAGGAGGCGCCGACCATAGAGCAAGCCCTGCCTCGTGGCCACCCCATCGTTCCTAGAATCCACCTCCTCAGTGCTGGAGGCTGGGGACCAGCCAGGGCGATCTGACTGAAAATGGCTTTGCGGCCCCCTCACTGCCTCTCAGAATGTAGGGTGTCTTCTGGGTGGAGCAGGAGAGATGCCTGCAGCCAGGGGCTGGGGCAGGGGGAGGGGAGCCAGAGCGGTCCAGCCAACCTCCCCTCTCCTTTTGTGAGCAAGGCCTGTTTTGTTTGTCAATCAGGAAGGCTGCCCCTGACTTCCCAGCAACCCAAGGGGGCTGCCAGAGATAAGGAGATGAATGGGACCAGGAAGGCCAAATTCGAGGAGGCAGAACGACGCCCCGGTTTCACGGTCTTCACCCACCCTCACTCTTTCTGGGGGTCCACAGGCTGCACTGGGAGCCTGGCTTGGTAGGTGCCCCCTCAGCGCCCACCCTAGGCAGGCGCCTGGGCAGACCCCTCAGCATGGCAGGCACCCTCTGCAGTGTCTTGGGAAGCCCTATCGGCCTGAGCTGAAACAAGGCTTTCACAGGCAAAGAAAAATAAACACCCGCATTCCACACCACCTTTTCTACCTGCAGAGTGGGGCTGCCCTCTCTCCTGGTTCAAATAAAGAAACCCAACACCGATACTGCACAGAGATACCACAATCTCGCCTGGTTCCTTCTACCCAGGGCTCTTTTATTGCGCCCTGCCACGATGGGTGGCCCAGGGCAGGTCCTAGCCTCCCCGGGCCTCCCCCTTCCCCGTCCTGTCCCCTTCCATGCAGAGTTTAACCCTTACAGCAACTCCAGGATAAAGGTATGGTTATGGCCACTTGACAGATGAAAGGAGGCTCCAACTTCCAGACACTAAAACTGCTCCGGTCAGAATTCAAGCCCACTTCCGGTCAGAATTCAAGCCCACTTCCGACTCGAAAATTTCCCACCAGGTCACAGTACTATTTCACAGTCAGAGATTATCTGCTGACGGGATGAGTGACCACCATGAGGAAGTGAGCGAGGAGCAGGCAGGGCCTGGCTTTGGCGCCCAAGAGATGTGGTTTCCAATCGCATTTGGTCGCTGTGTGACCTCATGCAGGTCACTTAACCTCTCTGAGCTTCAGTTTCCTTGATAATCTGTATGAGGCGGTTAATCAGGCTTACAGAGGACCACCCAGTGCCAAGCACAAAAGCAGGCACTCATTAAATGATGGCTTTGCTCCATGATCCCTCTCAGCAGCCAAAGAGCCAGGCATACACTTATTAGAGGAACCAGGCCTCTCACACCTCTGCTTTCCCCCATCTGGCCCTGCTGCCAGGCATGCCCCCTGTCACCATCTCTGGCCCTCTGGAACGCTCAAGCTGAGCTTCCCAGGCTCCTGTCCTGTCCAGGAGACCAGGGCCTCTCTGTTTAATCTGCCAGGGAGGGGGCCCCAGGGGTCAATGTCACCCCAAGGGAACAAAGCCAGCTCCGTCCACATCCTGCTGGACGCGACAAGAGAGAGCCACTCAGTTAAGTCTGATCTGGCAAAACGTCTGTTTTTAGTGCTATTTTGGGCCATGGTGGGGATTTTCTGTGCTCCTCTCAAAGGGACCCTAAACCGAATTCCTTCCCATCTCCCCATCCCTATCTGTGTTTGAAATGAAAGTATCAGTTCTTCCTCTTTTTTTTATCCTGCTTCTCTTTCCCACCTAGCAGATGGATACAAATGAGGGAAGGGGCAGAGCTGGGACCCCTCGGAGAGCAGCATTCCCCCGCCCAACCAGTCCCCCAGAGCACAGCATGCTAGGAGACAAAGTTGCTTCAAACCAGGCAAAGCAGAGAAGTCCTTGGCCTTCCAGTTCTGGAAGCCCTGAGGCCGGGTCATTGTCTGCTGCCGCCCCAGACACACACCAGGCGTCTGCCCCTCCCACCACACACCTTTGCCTTTCTGCTTCTCGGCCTTTGCTTGGGCTGCACCCGAGCCCCCCGGCCTGGAAGCCCTCCCCCAAGGCCTCCCCTGCGAGGAGCGCCTTCTTAGCTGCAACACGATCACAAGTGAATCCACGTCTATGAATCACGTCTTTCAGGTCCGCTCACCTACCGGACTGTGGGCTTCAAAAGGGCAGGGGCGGCCGCCATGTAGTCACCCGTTTCTCCAGGGCAAGGCTGCTCAAACCCCATCAGCACTGTTGACATTTGGGGCCAGGTAATTTGTTCGGGGGGGGGGTGTCCCCGGCCTCGACCCACTAGATGCCAGCATCCCCCCCCAGTGAAGACGACCAAAAATGTCTTCAGACAGTTGCCTAACGTCCCCTGAGGGACAAAATTACCCACAACTGAGAACCACTGCTCTGAGGCCTGGCACCCCGCCCCCCAAAATGAGTGAATGCATGACTCTCCCTTCCTCCCCCAACAGAACAGGTGATTTTTATTTTACCTCTTTTCCTCTTATCATAATCATGTACAAATTTCATTTTCCCTATCAGACCAGAAGCTTCCAGAATACAGGCCCATTTGACCTCAGCTGTATATCAGAGCTGATCACCAGTTACCATTTTGCTGCAGGAATAACTCTCAAAGCATCAGAGAGCACCCGACTAAAACCCAGTTCTGCTCCCGCTTCCACACCCTGCCCTGGGCTCCTGTGTGACTTTGCAAAAGCAGCTAAGCTTGTCTGGGCCTCAACGTCACCGTAACAATTCTTTGTCCTATTAGCTAGTGGGAGGGTTATAACTTCACACCTCTAAGGAGCTGTAGTGCTCAAGAAGAAATCTTTCAGATGGTTTTTAATTTACATTTTCTGAGAATTATTATTACTAATAGGCAACATCATTAAGCACTTTGCTATGTGCCAAGTACAGCTGAGTGCTTTACAGGCATCATCTCATTCAATCCTCTTAAAAGGGAAAGGATGATGTCGGTACTATTGTTTCTGCTGTCTATAAATGAGGAAAGAGAGGCCCAGGGAGCTGGGGGAACCTGCCTGAGGACATCCAGAGGTGGTCTGCCGGCCTCTGGCAACTGAGGATGCCAATCAGAAAACCCGTTCAGCTTCAACCCTTGATACTGAAATTACTTTTCGAAGTCTGAAGCCCGCCTGGTGCAGGCAGAGTTAGACCTTCCCGGGTGGACAGGCCTCACCCACTGGGGTCCTGCTGCAGATACCTGGCCCCAGGGCCGCACGGAAGGTCTGACTGCAGAGGTACCTGGCGCAGTGGCCTGCCTGGGCCAGGGCTTGGGGGTGGGGCTCGGAGGGCTGCCACCCCCTTCCCGGGTGTCACCCCTCTCCGGAAGGCCCTGGCTGGACCGCCTTCCCTCAGTGCCGAGCGGGCGCCAAGATTCTTCAGGGCAGGAATAAAAAAGAACCATCCTCGAGCACCGGCTGTGCATTTCTATGTATTAAAACAGGCTCTGTCTTAAGAATTTTATCTGCATCAACTCACTAATTCTCCCAAGGACCCTGAGGCAAGCGCGGCCATTTCCCCCATTTTACAGATGAGTAAAGCAAATAAGTAACTTGTCTGAGTTTGCAAGCGGCAGAGCCAGAATGTGAACCCAGGCAGCTGAACTCTGAAAGGTGTTCACGGCCAAAAAGTCTGTGTTTACGGCTGTGTTCCCAGCACCCTGGTGTGCGGGAGATACTCAGTATGTGATTTATGAATGAATGCACAAAGAAATGAATGAGTTTGTGGTTACACTGCCGCCCAAGTCCACCTACAGCACCGGGGCAGAGCCTCTTTGCAAACAGAAACTGGCCGAAAAACTGTAATTCTCACCTGCCCCACCGGGTGACAGAGACACGTGATCCATCCACCTCAGCCTGGCTGGGGAAGGGACAGGCACCAAACTCCTGGTTTTGGCTAACGTCACCGCAGGGAAGGCTAGGGGAGGAGTGGTAACAGCGACCTCTTCCCCCAAAGTCCTTCAGCAGAAACAGTACTGGTCCCTGCCGAGCCCACGGGCCAGCAGCCAGTGACTCGGGGCCTGTGACTGTGCCCGTTTCAAAGGCGGGGAGACGGAGCCCCTGAAAGGACGGTGGCACCTGGATGTGAACCCGGGCCGGCCTGTGTTTCTGACCCCATGCTTTCCAGATCACAGAGCACACTGAATGCAGCAGTTACTGCCCCCTCTCGGACAGGAGGGGAAATGTGCTGGGGTGGGGGTGGGGGGACAGAGAGGGCGTGACTTTCCTGAAGCAGCAGCTGGAACTCAAACCCTGTCCTGATTCCAAACCCAGGGCGGCTCCCCTGCTCAGCCGTGCTGCCCAGACCGGACTGAGGCATGTCTCCAGGGAGGGACGGGGGGAGAGGGGGCCGAATGCGGCGGCGGCACCAGCTCCCTTGGGGCCCCAGCCCCCCCACTGGGCCCCTACACCTCCTGACGGCTCCCCTCCGGGCTTGCGGGACCCCGTCCCCCTGAGGCCGATCACCATGCAGAAAGTGGACGCCTGCTGTCCACTGGCCCTGAGCAGCTCATCTCCGGGGCCAAGGGGAAGAAACGTGGCGGGGAGGGGGTGCCTGCTGGGTGAGCGACGATCGGCTGGTCAAGCAGAGCCCTGGTGCTCCTGGCCTGTCCTTCTGTCCTTCCTGACTAGGCGCCCTTCCCACGTCACCGTCTCCTCCTTCCCACCACCACACACACTGTCCACACAGATTCGAGCAGTAGAGCAAAAGCTCTCCTCTGGCAGCCGAGCCCCATCTGCACCTCCAGCTGCTGGCACCCACCCTGGTGTCACATTCCAGTCTCGGATCCCGGTGACCCACCCAGGCACGGGCACGGCTCTGCCTCAATCCCGGGAAACAGGACGAGCCAGTTTCTCCTCAGCCCCCCAGAAGGAGCAGGGGCCCCTCTCTGGCCTTGCCGGTCTCCTCTGAGGGTGATGAACAGAATCCCCTGACTGGCGGCCCAAGAATCCCCAAGATCCCACAGGGGCCCCCGAAACAATGCTGGGCTCCCCCGCCCCACCTCGCCCGGCCCCTCCTGCCGGGAAGACTTCTGAGCGCCCTGCGCCCCCGGCCTCACCCTTGGAGCTGGGGCCACACAGAGGAGGCAGCCGAGCTCTGGGCCTGGATGCCCCGGCCTCCTGGAGAGGACAGACACTGACAGAATTACCGATAATTCTGTGATAAACGCTATGCCTCAGCCATAGACAAAGGGAGATGACTCAGTTCTGCCGTGGAGATCAGAGAAGGAGGGGACAGGACGTCTGTTTGGGTCTCGGGACGCAGGGAGGAAGGTGAAGGGCAGCCCAGGTGGGAGGAACAGCTTGGGCCAACGTACAGAGGCAGTAATGCCAGGGCTGCATCCTGGGAGGGGGCTCGGCTGTGGCAGGAGGGGACGGGGTTTGAGTGGGACCAGAGCAGGCGAGGACCAGAAAGGCCCGCACGGCGCGGGAGGGACTCCAGAGCAGACCTTGATTCAGAGTGCAGAAGGAGCCCCGGGGAGTCACTGCCGTGGTTGAGAAAGGTCACTCTGCAGTGTGGCCCACGCTGGGAGGGGGCAGGATGGAGGCAGGGAGGCCAGCGAGGAGGCCACGGCAACAGCTAGCCTCTCCCACCACGTTCTTTCTGAGCCAAGTCCTCCCTCCTGGCCACAGGACGCCGGCCACGTCCACTGCCGCTGCCGAAGAATCGTTGGTGTGTTCCCTTTGCCAGGAACGCCCCCTCATCACCTACCTGTGCTCCAAGCACCTGCTCCAAGCCCCCTCTGCCATGAAGCCCCACCTCCACAAAGCCCCAACTCTGGTCAAGTTGGGACATACTCATCCCTGGATCCTAAAGCTCAGGCTACCTGCCCACCATCCTGGAACTGGCTTCCGTGGTCCCCTCTGCCCCTCCCCGCGTGACCAAGTCCCGCCAAAGACACCGACCCACTCCTTCCCACGCTGTCTCCAGAACACCTGTCAGTGCTTCCATGCGAGGCCCTGCTTCCTGCCAAGACCTGGCGCGAGCTCCCACTTGTCCCCTTGGGTACCATCTGGTTCTCACCCCTGGGCTGTGACCTTGGAGGCAGGTGCATTAAGCACAGAACTTTGAAACGGTGGGCCCTTGGAAAATACCTGGTGGGCCAGTAAGCCCCGGTGCCTCTCCCGAAGGAAGGAACGCTGCCCGGCGTGCAGGGCTCCGCCTGGGCCTGCCTGCGGAGCCACACGTTGCTGGCGGGACATCCACGCCCAGCCACAGGCGCTATTAAAGCAACGAGGTGCAAACGTGGATGGCCATGGGAAGACAGTGGTGATAATAATGGTGACAGTGGCAGCTAACATTTATTGGGACAAGTACTGTTCTCAGCTTCACAGGTTGACGTGGACTCACTCACTTGTTAAAGCTTCACCACAGTCCTGTGAGGCTGGTACTGTTATTACCCCCATTGCACAGATGGGGACACAGAGTCACAGAGAGGTGAACAACTCATTCAGGACGTGGTGGAGCCAGGAGTCACCCAAAGCCTTGCCCTGGAGCACCCCACCTGTGACCCTGCCAAGACAACAGGAAGGAAAAGGGAGCTGACCACTAAGAGCCTGAGGGGCGGTCTTGTTTGGGGTAAGAGAAAACTATGTATTTGTGTACATGACACATGTATGCACAAGAGAACAGCAAACCATATTCAAGGTGTTAACTGGGGTTACCTGGGGGGCACTTTTACTCTGTGTACTTCTGGGTTATTTGCATTGTTCACAATGAGAACAAATCCATGTGTTACCTGAGTAATTCAAAAAGAAGAAATTGAGAGAAACTGTCAGGGCCTCAGTCTGTTGAATGAATAGAAGGCAGACTCATTTTCTAGGCCTGTTTTTTCAAACTCTGAGTAGGACCCATTAGTGGATCGTGAAATCAATTTAGTGGGTCACAGAAAGCAATTTAAAAAAAACAACAAAAACCAAACAGACTAGAACAGAAAGTATCAGACCAGGGTACACAACAGAGTAAAGAGCTATTTCACTCAACTTTTTTTTTCCAGTTACACACAGTGGGCGTGAATGCAATTGTGACCTAAAATGCATTTCTTACTATAGGTCACAGCTGAGGGTTTGGAAGCCACAGTCCAGATTAAAGAGTCTAAGGAGGAATAAGCAGGGCCCCTGCCTGCAGGGGCGTCCTGGTCAGCGGGCAGAGAAAGACCGTTACGGAGCGGGTGAGCCCCCTCCGCTTAGGAAGCTACAGGAGCCCCTGGCTGTCGGGAAAGGTCACACTCAGCCCGCCCCATACTCGGCTTCTGGGGCCGGGATCACCCCTGGACGCATGCTCCTTCTTTCCAAGCCTCTTGCCTGTGAGAGCCTTTGCCACAGTTTTGGGGCTGAGCCTCCCCCAAACCAGAATGTCTGTGTTACCCAGAGGCCACTTTCCCTAAGGACTCCCTCCTGGACACTCCTGAGGCCCTCACTGTCGAGGGGGAGGGGTGGGAAACTAGAAGATTCCTTTCCAGCTTCCAGATCCTGAGGCCACGTCCCAGGGAAGCCTCTGGAAATGCAGCTGTGTGGTCAGTCGGGAGGGGCCTCCGCTGAGTCCGCAGCGAGGGCTGCCCCCACCCAGGGTGCGCCTGACCCCAGGCAGAGCCAGGTCTGAATGGAGGATGCGGTGTGGGGAGAGAGGCAGAGCCCCCAGCCTGGGGCTCCCACGGCGCTGGCGCCTCCACATCAGAACTCGCCTAACCCACCCCACCTCCCCTCCCCGGGCAGCAGACAACTAAAAAAAGATAAAATAAAAAGAAGTAATTCCCCTGCTCTGACGTCAGCGCGAGGTCTTAACAGCCCAACAGCGGCATGAAACTGGATTGCAACCAGATGTAATGCCCTTGAATCCTCAACACGCCGCTGCGTTGGAAGACAAATGGGGGGGGGCACTCTGGGTGGAGGGAACCGTGAGGGTCCCGCATGGGTCCCGGATCGGGGCCTGCGGAAACCCTGGGAAGCCCGGGGCCCGGGTCGCCATTCAGGCGCGCTGCCTCCCCTCCCCCAGCCCCCCAGTAGCGCATTGTTACTCTCGGCAGCCGTCTCCATTCAGGCCCGGAGCCCCAGCGCCGCGCCCGTCGGGGGCTCCCCGAACCAGGGCACGGCTCGGGCCGCACTCCGGCCCCTGGCGTGGATTTGAGGCCGACCCAGAGCCCAAGAAGGGAAACAGCTCGCTGGGAAAACGGGCGCCCCAGGAAGCTGGGGCCGCCGCGGCCTCGGGCCTGTCTGGTGTTTCGCTTCCCCCCCCCAACGCGCTCGGCGACACTGCCTTGCGCCCAGTCCCCGCGTCCTCCTCCCGGGTCCCCTGCCTCCCAGGCGCGGAGCCGCGGGGCCAGGGACACGGCCGGTGCGCAGCAGTCCGTCCGGGAACACGGGACTCGCGTGACCGGAGCCCCCACCGTGACGTCACCCCGAAAGGCCCGCGCGCCCCGGGCCTGCCCGCGTCGGAGCTCCCCGGCCTCCGGGGCCGCTTCCTGCCGGGTCGCGCGGCCTGCGCACAGGCCCGGGCGCCGCCGCCCGCGAGGGGGCACCGCCGCGGGCTCCGCTGAGAGCCCAGCGCGCCACCCCTCCCCACCACGGCCCTCGCCGTCCCTCGAGGCCCTGGCTCCCACGCCGTGGCCCCACCAGGCCCCAAGTCCCCCCGGAGAAGTCGGCTCCCCGCCCCCCACCCGGACGCACTCACAAAGCTCGCCTCCGGCCCCGGCGCCGCGCGAACGCCCCGGTCCCCACCCGCACTCGGCTGACCCCCGGCGGCACCGCGCGCACAACCCCCGCACCCGCGACCCTCGCTCTTCGCGCCCGCACCCCGCAGCTCCCCGGACGGCCATCCGGTGGCCTCGCGCCCCCCGCACACAAAGCACTTCTCCGCGGCCCCCCGCGCCCCCGCCCCGGCGCTCGGTGCTCACCTCAGCGCGCGCTCACTCGGGGGCCCGGGTTCTGGCGCTGCGACTTCGCTGCCCGGAGACTCGGGCGGCCATGGGGGTCGGGGCGCGGCGGCCCGGCCGGCCAGCAGCCAGGCAGGAAAGAGGGTGGGCCTCGGCGCCCCCTCCTCGAGCCGGCGCTCGGGCGGCGGGCTGGGCGGCCTGCTCGGCGCGCTCTCGCTCCGGCCGCGCCTCGCTCCGCACCTCGCCTTCCGAGCGCAGCCGCGGGCAGGGGCGGCGCCCGGGGCGCGGGGACCGGGCCCTGGCTGCGCACCGCCGGGCCTGCTGGCGTCGCAGGGCCGTGGGGAAATGCGGTCCCCTCCGCGCAGGAAGAGCCGGCGGCGGGCGGCGGGCGGCGCGCGGGGGGAGAAGGCGGCGAGAGCGCGAGGAGAAAAGTTCCCGGCCGCCTGGCTGCGCTCGCTCGCCGCCCGGGAGCCAGGTGGGCCGCGCGCCCCGACAGCACCCCCTGGCGGCCAGCGCCCGCCGCGGGCCTGGGGGGAGGGGGCTTGGCGGGGGGACTCCGGGGGCCCCTCAAGGACTCGCGGGCCGGGGTCAGGGTCGGGGCCGGAACCTCGGGCGGAGGACGTGGGCCGGCACCGGTCTTCAGATGCTCCCAGGCTCTGGCCGGGTCCCTGGGCCAAGCTCCCGCCCTCACCCACCACAGCCCTCCCGTGACCTCCCCTTCACAGTCTGGGAAACGTTCCGACCTCTAAGCTCAGTAGGCCGCCGAGCATGGATTTCTGCACTTACTGGCACCTCGCTGGACGCAAAATCAGCAGAGACAAGTGGTCCTGTCGTTATGGGGCTGGCACCCTGGTGGGCAGAGACAGACAGCAAACAAATGCTTCCACACGTGAGGAAGATCGTTCCAGGGACAAATGAGCGCTAGTCATTAGTGAAGGGAAGAGCAGGGGCTACTTAGCCGGGTGTGAGCAGGGAACTGACCGTTCCTGGCACGGGGGAGGAGCAAGTGCAAAGGCCCTGAGGCAGGAGAGAGCAAGGGGACAGGCAGAGCCGTAGGGAGGACCCGGGTCTTCAGCGCTACCAGGGCCTGGTGGGGACCTTGGATGCAATTCTAGTGCCATCGGCAGAGCTTGGGCAGAGGAATGCTGAATGAATGGGTGAGTGAACCTATTACGAGCTTCCAGACTGCCTGACTTCCTGCCCCAAAGCCTCCACTCACCACAGCTGAGGCAGAAGGCCGCCTGCTCCCACCCAGCCTCTGGGGTCTGTTGGTCCCACGAGCAGGCGAGGGCTGTCAAGGAGCCAGGGTCCCGGGAACTTCAGCCTCCTCACCTGTAGGTAAGGCCAGGTGGTGTGTACGGTGCTCTTACTCTGTGACAGAGGACTGTCCCCCTGTCTACACGTCCTCTCATCTGATCCTGACACCCACGGCCCCCCCCGCCCCCCAGGAGGCAAACCCACTGCTTTTGTTCACAAGGAAACTGAGGCACAGAGCAGTGAAGTCATCTGTCCAGGGTCTTAAGCTAAGGTGACAAGCGAGACCCAAGACCTGCACCCAACTCAGCCACCACCCCCGAGGGCGAGCTTGAGAGCCGGACAGCAGTGGGATAAGAGGGTGCACAGCGTGGCTTTAAGCACAGGTTCTGGGGGAGACAGACCTCGTCTCTAAGTCTGGCTTCTCTGGGCCCAGCTGGGAGGCTTTGGAAAAACCAGTTGACATGCTGAGTCGCGGTTTCCTCATCTGTAAAATGGGGGTAAGAGTAGCACCTACTTCCCCGGGTTCCTGAGGACTAAAGGAGGTGGGAGTGTGGAGCGTCGAGCCCGGAGCCTGGAGCCCATGAACACTGTTAGTGCTTTAGGTCACAAGCTAGAGGAGGGGGAACTGGGCTTCCATACATCCAGGGGCTTCTACCCCCTGCCGTGTCCAGCCTCCTGCCCTCCCTGCCCTCCCCTGCTCTGGGAAGAACCCAGGGAAGGCCTGGCACCAGGGACCTCGGTGGGCGGTGAGAAGAGGGGGTGTCCCGGGTGGAGGAGGAGATGGCGTGGTCTAGGCACTAACCACTGCCATTCTGAGGGCTCGTTGTGCACCAGATGCTTTCCGTGGGTGTGAGTTTCCTAGGGCTGCTGCGACAAATGACCACACATTTAGTGGCTTAAAACAACCCAACTTTATTCTCTACAGTCCTGCAGGGCAGATGTCTGAAATCAGCATCAACAGGAGTCCATTCCCTGCCTTTTCTAGCTTCTGGAGGCCACGTGCATGTCATGGCTCGTCGTGCCCCCTTGGTGACCTCCAGGAACCAGAAAAGGCAGGAAATAATTGCTTCTGTTGTCACAGCTCCTGCTTCCTCCCTTGACCTTCTTGCCTCCTCTTATAGACCCTTGTGATTCCATTCGGGCCGCCTGGATAATCCAGGAGACTCTCCCATCTCAAGACCCTACTTTAAGCACACCTACAAGGACCCTCCACCTCCTGTTTTTTTTTTGCCACATAAGGGAACATTCACAGGATCCGGGGATCAGGACCCAGATATCTTTGTGAGCCGTTATTCAGCCTTACACTCCATGCATCCTCTCAGTGCTCCCTCATCACAACTCATTTTACAGATGAAAGAATTGAGGCTCAGAGAGGTCAGTCCCTCATCCAAGGTCACACAGCAGGTGAGCTTATTCACCTCTCCCATGCATATTAATTGAGTGCCCACCGTGGGTGGGTCAAACACTGGGTTAGGTTCTGGGTTGCCATGTAAGAGCTACCTGTGAAAAACGTGCTGTGGAGCCCAGGCACGAAGTGTTGTGACCTGGTCCTGTTGAGGAATTCAGGGAAGGCTTCCTGGAGGAGGTGACCTGTGAGCTGAGATCTGGAGGGTGATCCTTAGGCCTCTTCAGAAGGCTGGGTAGCCCAATTTAGGGAGGGGAGGCTTCTGAGCAGGAGAGTGCTCAGTCTGCTGTGGGCACCATCAGGGGTTGGTCAGCAGAGCCAGCCCCCGGGAGATTTCTGCTGAGAAGCTACTTGTCACCTCTCACAGGATGTGGTGGGAGGTAAGGTGGGAGTGGGCCTGCTGCCCAACACAGACACCCAGTAAAGACAGTGCTGCTACAAAGATGTCGAACTTGCAGCCTCGAGGTGGGATCCAGGCTGCGGGCTTGTTTTGACTGGAGAGAAAAGTGTCTAAAGATTTTGGAGTTGAAATACCTTTAAGGAATATAAATTCTTGTAGCCCTACCACTACCCACACCCACATTTAAATCACCAACTGCCCCCAAAGGCACTGCGTTTGAGATATCCTCCCCCCTCCCCAGGGGTCTTAAGACTCAGTTTTGCATCTGTGCCTTGGCCTGGAACTCCCCCTCGGTTTTCTCCTAGGCCAAAAGGAGACAATGACTCCCGGCTGAGGGAGAGAGGTCCCCGGGACTGGAAGACAGGGAACGGGGATCCACCTCCGGACAGACTCCCGTACCCTGAGGGACTGGCTTACTGGTGGCTCGCCTCCGTGGGGACGTCCCCAGTTCAAGAGCCCCCCCTTTGTCACACGGAAGACCAAGCGCAGGGAGGGGAGCCACCTGGAGTGGGGCGTGCGGAGTGGGCTGCAGGTGCGTCTGAGGGCCCAGCTTGAGCTCTGCGCAGCCAGCCTGCCTACCTGAGGAAGCTACATTAGGGAGGGATAAAGTCCTACCTTGTCTCAGCCGTCGTGGATCTCTGTGACAGAGAACCTGTGTCCCAGCTCACACACCTGTCTCTTGGTGGTTATCACACCTTGATTTCCTGGGGGAACATTCCTTCCCACTATCCGCCCATGTGGTTCAGCCTGGGCTGACACTACCTCCGTCACACAGGGACGTTCATAGGATTCAGGTTTAACCAATCAAAGTGCCTCATTTCCCTGGCTACAGTGGCTGGTTCCGGGGTGGCCACATGACCCAGGGCCGCTGGCAGTTTTGCAGGAAACATTGAGCTTTGCTGGAACCTCCAGGGGGTGTTAAGCTGGTTGGTTGTGGGCCTGAGAATAAAGCCAGTATGTAGGAGAGCAGTGTCAAAACACAGGTAGAGACACCAGCTGGGCACCTGGATCCAGCTACACCTGGAGCTCAATTACACGCGAGCCAATAAGTTTACCTGTTTACCTAAACCAGCCTAAGTTTGTTTTCTGTCGCTTGTCTCAAAGAGAACTAAGGCTGCTTTACCTGGAGAAGAAAAATGAGGGTGAGGAGGGGAGGGGACTGACTTCAAAGATCTGAAGGGCTGCCCCGGCCTTGTGTACTCACATGCAGGTTGTGGGTTTCCAGTGAGTGCATTTTGACTCTCTATGAGGCAGAACTTTCCCACAATAATAACTGTTCAGAGGAGACCATGCACTGCCTCAGAACAGAGGAATTTCCCTCCTTGGGGCTGTGCAAACAGGCAGGATGTGGTGGAGGGGACTCAGGCTGGCCGCAAGGACAGCGGTCCTGTCATCAGATGGATATGAGCTGGGACCTCAGACCAGCTTTAGTGGACAGCTGGGGATCATCAGTGACTCCCGATGCTTAATTGTAAAATATTTAAGATAGTCAAGAATGTACAAGAAATATTCAGTGATCACCCCTGCATCCACCATTGTCAGCTCGAGAAATAAAACCTCATCGATACAGCTGAGCTCCTGGTCATAGACCCCCTTCCAGCTTTAAGCTGTTACTACGTGTGCACTGTCCTAAGGGTTGTGCAGGTCACAGGTCTTTCTTAAACAGAGGTTTGAATTGCCATACTTTCAGGCTGTACAGATTTTTTTCTTATTACCAGTGGTGAAAATAAAAGTATTTAGGTACTAAGAAAACATGAATATTTTTCTTCCTTCCTTCCTCCCTTCCTCTCTCCCTCCCTCCCTCCCTCCCTTCTTTCTTTACTTCTTTCTTGTAATGAAAACCTATTACAGAAGCGGTCCCCAAACCATTTCTTACCGAATTTATATGAAAGCTATTCCACCCCTGCCCTCCCAGCCCCTGCGCCCCGCCCCCTCACCCCCCTGCTCTGTGTCTGGGCTCGGTCTCCCCTCTGCGCACTGTGGCCGATCACAATTTCAGGGCTGTGAGGATTGAGGCTGAGATGAGGCACATCCAGCACTTGGCACGTCCCCTGGCGTGTAGGTGGTGAGAGCCAGGTTCTGGCGCTAGTTAGGACGATGGCTGTCCAGGTGAAGCGCCCCAAGCTCTCCGGCCCCTCCCCTGCTCACCTGCCTGGTCTAGGCTGTCCTGAAATCCTGTCAGTTCTACGCTCTGCTCCCTGCTTGGTCGCGGCCTCTGTAACTTGTCTCCTCGCCCTGTTTCAACACCCGCATCCACTCTCTTCACGGTGGCCCTGTTCTGTTCCGCTGTGTCCCTCCCTGGCCTGCACTCCACACACACACACCCCAGGGCTGGCCTGGCCCGTGTACATCCTTCCGGCTCTTCCCTGCAGGATGCCTTACAGGTCCCTCAGTTGCTTCAGCTCGTACCTTCTGAGCGTCCCCACATGCCACTACCTCTGCCTGAGACACCCTTCCCTCTCTGCCCTGTCTGGCTGCTCCCTCCACACCTTTCCAGGCTCAAATGAAGAGTGGGCTCCTCGGACTTCCCTGGTGGCGCAGTGGTTAAGAATCCGCCTGCCGATGCAGGGGACACAGGAATCGATCCCTGGTCCGGGAAGATCCCACATGCCGCGGAGCAACTAAGCCCTTGCGCCACAGCTACTGAGCCCGTGAGCCAAAACTACCGAAGCCCGCACGCCTAGAGCCCGTGCTCTGCAACAAGTGAAGCCACTGCCATGAGAAGCCCGCGCACCACAGCAAAGAGTAGCCCCCGTTCAACGCATCTAGAGAAAGCCCGCGCGCAGCAACAAAGACCCAACGCAGCCATAAATAAATAAATAAATAAAATTTTTTAAATATTTAAAAAAAAAAGAGTGGGCTCCTCCAAGAAGCCTCCCCCGGTCACCTGAGACCTCCTGTCACACTCCCAGTGATCACTATTCTTTGCAAGTCTCTCTGGCTCCAGGTCGTGAGTTAGTTCCTTGAGGGCAGGAGTGCTGTCCTCTTTAGGGCAGACCAGTTTTTTGCACAGTCATTTTAAAAACGTTACTTCTCAGTTTTCTAAGCTCTTTGCACTGTCAACTCAGGTAAGCCTCCCAAGAGCCCAGGGAGGGGGCACTGCATCAGCCTATTTTACAGATGCGGAGGCACCAAGAGGGCATCTCCTGGGGCTGCCGTGACCACTGCCACTGACCTACTGCTTTAAGACCGCAGTCCTGGAGGTCAGGAGTCCAGCTCAGCATCCCTGCGGCTCCAGGCGACAGTGGTGTCTCGCCCTTTTCAGGTTCCAGGGTCTACCTGCGCCCCTCGTCTCGTGGCCCCTTCCTTGCGTCTCTGCTTGCATCGTCACCTCTCCTCGCCTGTGTCGGTTCTCCCCCGCTTCTCTCCTGAAAGGACACTTGTGATGACATTTAAGGCCCACCCGCATAAGGTGGGATCACTCCCACATCTCAGGATCTTTAATCACACCTGCAGAGTCCCTTCTGACATCTGAGGTCACACTCCAGGTTCTGGGGATTGGAGTGTGGATATCTCACAGAAGTGTCCCCAAGCGGCAGAGCTGAGACAACCCCGGTGGTCTGGCTCCAGTCTCTGTGCCATACGTAGTGCCTCCCATCCTGGAGGTTTGTGGCCTGGCTGACCGCGTGGGGCAGGGCACTCGAGGCAGAAGGAGGAACGTGACCCCAGCCTGCAGGCAGGAAGAAAATCCACACAGCTCTGTGGGTGGAGGGAGAGTACAGGTTACGTGGGCCCCGTGAGACATCACTGTCCACGGTGGGCCACATGGAGGCCATGGCCAGGGAGCCTCCGTGGAGGGTGGGGCACCGCTGTCCCTCCCACCTCCTCCCACCCCCACAGCAGGGCCTGGACGATGGTCCTTCCAGAGAATGCACCGTTTAGGACGTGCCAGGCAGAGGGCCAGACGGTTTTTCCTGTCTCATTTAGACTTGACAACCATAATCTCTCGTGTACCCATTCTGCAGATGTGCAGATCGAGGCTTATCTACAGTGGCTGGCATTTCTTGACCACAGCCAAGCCCTGTGCTCCCTGCCTTTACAGGTCCAGTCTCCCAGGGTGCCCATAGTGCCCTACAGGGAGGAACTGTTCCCCGTCTGATTGTACAGAGGGGAAACTGACCTGAATGATCAGAGAATTGTCACAGACACGGAAGACAGTGCCGGGCAGAGGGATGAGGCCCAAGCTGGCCTCCAGAGCCACACTTTGGTATGGAAGCAGAGGGCCCCAAGGTCACGTTTGGGTGGGCTGAGGGGCCCTGAGGCCGCTCCCTCTCAGGCCCACAAAATGGCAATGCTGCAGCCACCAGGCAGCAGGGTGGGAGCTGTGGGGAGGGGACAAGGGGAGTGGGGGCACCAGGGGAGGGAGTGGAGGAGGGGGAGGGGAGGGAGTGGGGAGGTCCAGGAGGGTCACCATAGTAACGGAGCCAGCTCTGCTCTCAGGCCCTGCTGCCCCTGGGGAAGGAGATAAAACGTTTTCTATCGATTTCTGTCTGGAAAGTCATCGGTGATAAGCTCCTCCGGCCAAGACGGGGCTGGAGGCCTGGCTGGTGGGAGCACGCGTGGTGACTGCACACTCCCGGGCTGCGGAGTCGGATTGGGAGGTGACCAAGCCAGCAGGGGCAGGCTGGGCAGGGAGCCACGTCCTGGGCTTCAACCTCCCGCCTCAGTGTCCCCTTCCACTCGATGGAGCAGCCGCACCTGGGCTGCCTGCGTCCCTCCCGGCTGTGATGTGTCAGGGCTGAATGACAGAAGGAGAGGGGCTGGGGCCCGGCGGGCGTGGTGGACCGCGGTGCTGTTGACCTGTACCCTCTCCACGGGTGTCCACCTTCATCTGCGGCTTCCTGCAGTCCACAGGTGGTAGGGTCTGCCTTGTGCCAGGTGCGGGACTGGGCAGGGAGCAACGGTGACCAAAGCAGACACAAATTCATGTCCTCGTGGAGCTGACATTCTGGGAGGTGGGAGGAGACAGACAAACACATAGATAAGTAAATACACAGGCTAGTTGTGAGGAACTGGCTCTGAGTTACTTAAGTCGTGGAGAGCTGGACGGGGGTGCCTGCCCTGCCACGGGAACAGCAGGTGCAAAGGCCCTGAGGCCGGAGTGAGGGGGATGGGAGGAGACCTGTGGGCCAGAGACAGTCAGGAAGGGCATGGGTGGCCACGGAGAGACCTCTGGCTATGACGCTGAGTGAGGGGAACACCGGTCCAGATGGGCAAGCACGGGACTGGCCAGGGTGTGGGCCGTGGGTTGTGAAAGTTCTAATCCCAGACATATTCTGAAGGTAAAATTGACAGGGTCAGAAAGAGAGGAGTCCAGGGCACTTGGGGGCTTTGGCCTGAGTAACTGTCCTCGTGCTTGCCTTAGGCAAGGGGCCCGCTCTTTGTGGGTGTCTGAGGTCCGCAGGCCCAGGTGAGTGAGGGTGGGGTCGTGTGTCTGCACATGCGTCTGTGGGCATGTGCCCTCAGAGTCCGGGGCAGGGCTCTCACGCCTTCCTCCACCCCTCCTGCTTTCCCAGGTGGGGCACCAGCCCCAGCCAAGCAAATCCCTGCCCACCTCCTCTCTGCAGCCCCCAGGGCCTGGGGGCTGGGAGCTGGCGAAAGGCAGAGGGAACGGGCCGGGAGGGGCCGCGACAGGCCCTCAAGAAACACTCGTGAGGTGAACGTGGGCACTGTGGATCCAATCCCTCTGGGGGTTGCTGGGGTCCGTCCTGGGGCCCCAAAAGGAGGAATCTGCCCCCCAAGCCCTCACACCCCGGGCCTCTCCCTCTGGAAGTCAGGAAGCATCCATGGGTCCGTTCAGCTCTCAGGCTTCCTCCACTCCCTTCCTCCCCACATCCTGCCCAACCTCCAAGACCAGCTCAAAGCCTGGCTCAGGGAGCGCGGGGCCCGGGTCACCAGAGGGGCCCACTGTTGCCACCTGTTGCCGTGTGTCCTGGGGCAGGTCTACCTTGCGTCCACCCCTCTGGACCTGGCGCTGCGGCGCCTGTCCCGTGGGCTGGTCCTGCCAGTTTCTGACCCGTCAAGGGGGCTTTGGGAAGGTAGGAGGCAGCCCGGGTGTCCTCCCCGTGCTCACTCCCCCCACCGCCACCTCTGGCCCCATTGCCCCCGTGCCCTTCATTCTGGGGGTCCCCGCAGGCAGGCACCACAGGCCCCTGAGGCCCTTGACGTTGGTACCACACGGGATCCGGGGTCTGTCGCTGTACACGGCTCCCCTCGGTCATGCACTGGTCACGGCCAGAGCCAGCTTCAGGAGCGGGCACAGCTCAGACCCCGCGTGGTTCTCTGTGGCCCACTGAAAACGGCCCCCAAAGACACCCACGCCCCAACCCCTGGGACCTGGATGTCACTTATATAAACAGCAAAAGGAGTCTTTGAGGGCGTGATTGAGCTGAGGACCTTGAGGTGGGGAGATCGTCCTGGATCATGCACGTGGCCCTAAACGCCACACAAGTGTCCTCAGAGAGAGGCCGAAGGGATGTGATCCGCCGGGGAGGAGGCCACGTGGCCACAGAGGCAGAGATGGGGGTGGGGCTACAGCCACGGGCCTAGGAAGCCACGGAAGCTGGTAGAGAAGGGAGTGTGCCCGCCAGCACCTTGATTCGGCCCGGCGATACTGGTTCTGGACTTCCGGCCTCCAGAGCCGAGAGAGAATAAATGTCTGTGCTTTAAGCCACCACGTTTGTGGGGCTGTGTTACAGGGGCCACAGGAAGCGAATCCTCTTACATTTTAGGACTTCTCGGCTACCACCCTGAGCCCCCCTCCCTGCCCACTGCTCACTCGGAGCTGGGAGGTGAGTGTGTAGGGTAGGGGGTGGTCACTCACTCCTGCAGACCCCCAGGGGCAGGTGGAGGGGAGGGAGGTGGCCGGGGCCCAGAGCTGCTGGACCCTGAGCTCAGGCCTGGGCTCCTGGGGATGTCTGACCTCTGCCCAGCTCCTGGGTGTCAGGGTGCAGCTGGGTTCACCCTGGAGAAGGCGGCTGGGTTCCTCCTGGCCTCGGAACAGAGGGCACAGGACGTCGTTACCCCCAACCCTTGCTGGGAGCTTGGCAGGAGGAAGCCCACAGAGCAGGGCTGTGTCCACACCTGCGTTTGTGTGTGTGAGTGTGTGTGTGCTGGGGTGTGGGGCACAGATGTGCAGCGCTCCCACAATGGTAGGGAGTAGGTGTGTGTACCTGGTACAGACCCAGCTGAAAATGCAGGTGTGCCACAAGCAGCCTGCTTCCTTCCTGTCTTTAGATCAGTTTAAATCCTGTGCTAAGCCTGCCTCCAGCTGGCTGCTGGGAAACTAGATCTCAGCCGTTATTGGAGCTCCTGTCCCCTTCAGTGACGCGAAGGTACTCAGGCCACTCTGAGTCTGGCCATCTTATCTGGCAGGGCTGCGGGTCAGGACAGGTGACCGCCTCTTCCTGGCCAGGAGAGACACCAGCAAAACTCCCTTGAAGAGGATATGCCGGGGCCACCTGCCTGGTGGAGCGGGGGAAGGGCGGGTAACTAGCAGACAGAACAAACCCAAGATGAAAACCCACGTTCGATCCACCGTCTGGAGCCCTGGAGGTGGCTGCTCATAGAGGTGTCAGTAGCCACGTGGGGCTGTTTGAATTTTCACTAATTAAAGGAGATAAAAAAAATGTTTTCTGTGGTTTCTCGGTCACACCACCCACAGCTCAGGTTTTCGAAGCCACGTGTGGCTACCTCGGGGGACGTCATGGAAACCAGGTGGTCCAGCATGACACGAGAGCCGTGCTTTTGAGTGGAGAGGCCTGCCCGTTTTACAGACGGGAAGGCTGGGACCAGACCCAGCTCTCAGCCGCTGGAAACTTCAGCTCCTCCAGGCTCCATCCCATAGTAACCCCAGGGCGGCCTGGCAGAGTGGGCGTCGGTGCTGCCCTCTGCACCCCTGGGCAGACGAGGGCTTCAGGATAGCCCTCCTGCCCCTGCGGGAGGTGGAGCCCCCCCGAGCCTGGCATGTTGAGCGGCCCTGTGGCTCCAGCCCTGCCTTGGGCTGGCCACCTCACTTCTCTGTGACTCAGTTTCCCTTCCAGGAGATGGGGACTGTGACAGCCTCACAGGGCTGCCACGCGGTTTCTATAGGTTACTATCCGTAAAGTGCTCAAGGCAAGACACAGCCTGGTGCGCAGCAAATGCCACGTACACTCTCTGACATTTCAGAGACGGTGGTGCTCCGTGCAGAGGAACAGGCCCTGTGCTGTGTCCGAGTGACCACGGGTGCCGGGCTCCTCTCCCAGAGGCTGGGCTGGGACTCGACTGGACTCAAACCCCTACCTTATCCGTGCTTTAGCGTTCACTTGAAAAACGTTTACTGAGATTGCTCTTGGGGGGCGCTAAGCTCATATGATATAAATCTGGAGCTCTGGGGGCCATGCAGGCCAGGGAAAGCTGATCTGAGAATAAAGTAAACCAGCAGAAAGGGAAACCCAGAGGAGGGCTCCTGTTGCTGTCTGAGAGCTGGATCCAGCTTTATCCGAAGCTAGTTTCTTTCCAGTTACACTCACCAAATAATTTTTTTGTCATTTGCAACTCAAAGACTAATGGGAGGCCAGCTCATCCAACCCCTTGACCCTGAAGCCAGATCCTTTTCCGTAAAAACTCTGACAGTTCCTGCTTGAATGCCACTCATGAGGGGCACCTCACTACCTTCCAAAGGATGGCCAGACGGCTTGCTGCTGGAGAAACCATGCTGCTGAGATGGAGCCCAGGGCAGTGGTCCAGCTTTCAGCCCTGCTGGCTACCTGCTGGGTGACCCTGGGTGAGAGACTTTCCCTCTCTGAGCCTCAGTTTGCCACCTGTGGAATGGGTTCCCTGGCAGCGCTCATCTGTAGGACATTGAGGATGCAGGGAGAAAACGTATGTGAAGCGCTGGGCCCACGCCGCAGCCGGCACAGACCCTGGGGAGCTGGAGCCTCGCCCCCGAGGTGGATGAGGGAGTGCAGGTTCCACACACGTCTGAGAGGTCACAGCTCGCGGCCAGGAGGGGCTGGCACCAGGGGTCTGCGGGGAGCCCAGGAGCATCGCCACAGCCGTGATGCACATGGTTCGAATCCTTCCTGGCCACTGTGCACAGCCCGAGCTGGCGCTGTCCGTTATCATAGTGATGGAGGCCCGTTGGAGTCCTGGGCTGTCAGTCACCTGGGCCTGTGCTGTGGGACGCAGGCATGAGTGGTTTGTGTGGCCGTGTGTATGGGTGCACCAGTGGAACACCTGTGCGCAAAGCTGCGCGAATCTACACGTGGTGACATGTGGGCAGCGTGTGTGCATCGTGTGTCACTGGCCTGAGGCCGGGTGGGCGAGGGGTGGCCCAAGTGTCTGACTGCAGCCCTCGTGGGCACCCCTTCTGAGCCACAGTTTCCTCCTCTGTGGACACAGCAGGTTGTGAAAGGCAATCGCACCCGATATTTCACATAATCTTCACATGAGTCCAGGGACAGAAAAGTTATTCATTCAACATGTCTTTATTGAGGGCTGACTGTGTGTCAGGCCCTGTGGACACAGCGATCAAAGTCCCTTCCCTTGGGAATCTTCAGCCTGATGGGAGATGGACAGCACGCAAGTCAGCCAATAAGGACAGTGCATGATGGGTGGTCAGGCGGCAGGCCTGTGAGCAGAGGCCAGAGGAAGGAGGGACATGCAAGCAGAGAGAACAGCAAGTGCAAAGGCCCTGAGGTCCAGGTGCTGTGGGGCCGATGTGCTGGAGCAGTGTGGGCTCCACAGCGAGGGGCCTGTCAGGTCACCGGCATTGATGGGAGGGAACAGAGGTACCAGGGCTGTCCACAGGGCCAGGCAGGCCGGGGCTTGGATGCCAGGCCTGGGGAAGGGGTTTAGCTAAGGCCGAGGAAGCCTGGACAGCTCTTCACCTTGGAAAGGCCCAGAGAGCCTGGGGACTGGTGTGGAAGACGCATGGGGGTCCCAAGTGGTGGGTGACAAAGCTGTCTGCTGGTGGCAGACAGCTCCCCTCCGCTCTTGCCCGGAGTGACCCTGCTCCGGCCCCTCTGCAAGCTCTGCTCGGCAAAACAGACCCAGAACCTTCACAACTCATAAGAAGACAAACAACACAATCAAGGTGAGCAAAAGACCCGAGCAGACACTTCCCCACAGAAGAGGTACAGAGGGGCGCGAGCGCAGGGGACGATGCCCACCACAGCCACCAGGACGGCTACAAGGGATAAACGGGTAACACAAGTTCAGGGGAGGATCCGGGACACGGGACCAGGGGAGCGCTCACACATGGCTGTGGGAATGTGAAATGCACAGCCACTTTGGAGAACAGTCTGGCAGTTTCTTATACGGTTAAATATACACTTACCATACAATCTAGCCTTTCTGCTCCTAGGTGTTTACCCAAGAGAAGTGAAAACATATGTCTGCACAGATGCTTGTGGCAGTTTTATTCATAATTGCCCCAAACTGAAAACAACCCAAATGTTCGTCAACTGATGAATGAATACGCAAAATGCGACACATCCCTACAGTGAAATATTATTCAGCAATAAAAAAAGAATGCACTGCGGGATAGGCAGAGCCATCAGTGAATCTCACACGCGTTTCGCTGCACGGAAGGAGCCGGATCGCGAGGCCGCAAACTGTGATTCTGTTTACGTGACGTTCTGGGAGCGTGGAAATGACAGGGACAGAAAATGGACCGGTGGCTGCCAGGGCCCGGGGGTGGGGGGAAGGTCAACCCAGGGGGCACCCAGGAACATTCTGGGGGGCAGGTAAGTGTTCCATGTCGCGACGGTGGTGGTGGTGGTTACACGGTTTTACATATTTGTCAAAACTCATAGAAGTGTACCCTAAAAACCGGTCAGTTTAACTGCATGTCATTACACTGTACTGATCCAGCCGCAAAGCCTGGGGCTCATGACTTCCCACCTTTCGCTAGAGCCACGGAGGGACCTCCGGAGACACCACTCTCGGCCCCGTTCCGTTCGGCTGCCTGGGCCTTAATCTGGCTGTGAGAGCAGAATCAAACATTCTCAGTGAATATTTGATTGACTGCTTTGGAAATGATTCCCTCCCCCAACTGAGGGCCCTTGTTTTCAACAGCTGAGGAACAGCCGGGCCAGAATGTCAGGGGGTGCGGAGGAGGTGGGCGTGAGTGTGTTGTGTGCATGAGGCAGGGCTCCGTGTGGTCCCCTGTAGAACGTGGCGTCTGTGACCACCACGGGCGCTCTGGTTCCCCTCCTGGCACTAGACACGGTGGCATGGACGCCCCCGCTCGCTTTGGAGTCAGGGTGGCAGGAGACTTGCTCCGGCCAATGAAATCGTGCTCCAGAAAGCAGCTTCAAGAGAGGGATTGAAGTTCTTCCCTTTCCCTTTGCCCAGACCTGCCCACCCTCACCAAGACAGAGCCTCGGCAGCCTGGGTGACTCTGACGTGTGGTGTCTCCCTGCCCGTTGGGTCAGATGTGCAGCGTGAGCGAGAAATCACTTCTTTCTCTTTCGTCCTTTCCGCCCTTCTCATCCTCTTGACAGTGTCTTTCACAGAGCAGAGGTTTTAAATTTTAATGAGGCCCAACTCATCGATTCTTTCTCTGATGGATCACGACTTGGTGTTGTATCTAAAAAGTCATTGCTCAGCCTTTGTTCTGTTAAGGCTTAAAAGCCGCTGAGATTTCGGGGCTGCTTGCTACGGCAGCATAACCTCATGTGTCCTAACTAATGCAGCAATTAGAACAGAACTGTCACTTGGCCTGCAGAGTCAGGCTCCAGAGCAGACCGTCCAGCTCTGCTGCAATCCAGACAGTGGGGAACCGGGGACCCCCCGCCCCCTGCCAAAGCTGGGCCAGGATGCTGCCACCACCACAGCAGCCCTCCAGCGTTGGATCCTGGAGCCAACACCCCTCCCCCAGGCAGGGAGGAGCCCCTCCCTCCCTCTCCTTCCTGGTCTGGGGATCAGCTCGTTGAACGGCCAGAGCAATTTTGAATCCAGAACCTGGCCGCAGGGGATCGGGACCAGGGACTCAGCTTTCTGGCCTCACTGCCCAGGGGGGCGGAGAAGGGGTGGGGATGGGTGCTGAGGGCCACTAGGCTGTGGCCCACAGTGGGGGTGGGAAGGGGGCACTGTTGCCAACAGAAGAGGCTAGGGGTGGCTGGTGGGAGGGGAGAGGGGCTGAATGGGCAGGTGGCAAAATCATGAGGGCGCTTGGGGGGAGGGCAGGGCGAAGCTTGGCCCTGGAGACGGCAGGAAGGTTGGGGAGGGGTGGGGGTGGGATCCAGAGATGGATTACTGTTTGATCCTGGCTGTGGTCCCGGAGAGCGTTCCCCCCAAAGTCATGTCCACCTAGCCCCACAGAATGTGACTTCATTTGGAAACAGGGTCTTTGCAGGTGTACTTAGGTAAAGATCTCAAGGTGAGATCATTGTGGATTTAGGGTGAGGCCTAAATCCAATGACAGCTGTCCTTATAAGGGGGAGATGCTACACAGAGACACCTGGAAGGCTGAGGACCGTGGTCACCATCTTTCCCGGTCACGGCCGGGTCAGTGTCCCCAGGGAGCAGGGGTCACCTGCCTGAACGGCAGAATTGAGGGGAAACTGAGGAATTCTTCCAGAATACTGGCTTCCCAGGCCTGGGGATTCCTGTAAGGGGATGGAACCAAGTCCAAATTGAGGGTTAAGGGCTACGACACGGGCCCAGCGGTCCCAGAGACACCGTGTGGGCAGCACAGCCGGAAATATCCGCTCACTAGTCCTATACAGGTTTGTCGACCCCTATGTGAGTGGCCGTCCACGTGGGGCCTCCGGAAGGGAAAGGGGGCAGGGTGCCAGGCGTCAGCAGGCCGGCCCAGGAAGGACAGGTGCGTGGCTGCCCCGTGACCCCGTCGGTGACACGCCTGGCCCTGGTCGTCAGCACTGAGGTGGGGAGGGGGCAGCATGGGACCCACCTGTCAGAGGCACTCGGAGCTGGATGGGCCTGTCCAGACAGGGATCTGGGGTGGCGGCCGTGTGGGGGAAGAGCCCCAGGAAGCCCCGTCGGGAGGAAGGAAAAGAGGAACCAGCGCCACGGTGTCGATGGCCTGGGAGAGGCTGGGGTCCTGGGGCACCTGGGACCAACCTCCACCGGCCGCCCAAAGAGCAGTGCTGGTCATGCCCCCGCGGTCCACCAGGTGGCGCTACTCCACTGGCAATGACTCCCTCCCGCACCCTTTTAAAAAAATAAATTTATTTGTTTATTTGTTTCCTTATTTATGGCTGCGTTGGGTCTCCGTTGTTGCTGCGCTTGGGCTTTCCCTAGTTGCGTTGAGCGGGGGCTACTCTTCGTTGCGGTGCACGGGCTTCTCACGCCGGTGGCTTCTGTTGCTGCGGAGCACGGGCTCTAGGCACGTGGGCTCAGTAGTTGTGGCTCGCGGGCTCTAGAGCGCAGCCTCAGTAGCTGTGGCGCACGGGCTTAGTTGCTCCGCTGCATGTGGGATCTTCCCGGACCAGAGCTCGAGCCCGTGTCCCCTGCATTGGCAGGTGGATTCATAACCACTGCGCCACCAGGGAAGTCCCTTCCGCACTTTCGAAAGGGCCAGAGACACCAGGGTTCCACCTGCAGCCCCGCTCAGATGACAGCCCTGCAGGGCCACCTCTTCCTTCACATCTGCTCCCGGCCTCCACCCCACAGGAAACCAGTCTTCTGGGAAAATCCATGCTCCCCTCCCCTCACGGCTTGCCTTCCCTACCTGTCTTGTTGATGAAATAGAGGATCCCGAATTCCTCAGTGGTGGGGACTGTGGGCTTCCCGGCCCCAAGTCCACGGCAAGTGCAGGGGACTCGGTGTGGAGCCCCCGCTGGGAGGAGACCCGCAGATAAAGAAGAGCTGGAAGCTGGGGAAGCGGAATCAGAGGCAGAGACAGTACCTGTTCCCGCTGGGACTCACGGACACAGACAACAGAAACGTATCCTCTCCAGCTCTGGGGGCCAGAAGCCTGAAACCAGTACTGCTGGGCCAAGATGCGGGTGTGGGCAGGGCTGCCTGCCCCCGGGCTCCAGGGGAGGGTCCCCTCCAGGAGACCTGCTCCGGCTTTGGCTCCTGACCCCCCTTGGCTGTGGTGTCCGCCCCCCTAGTCTTCAAGGTCAGCATCTCACCCCGCTCCACCCCACCTCCCTCCTATAAGGAAACAGGGGACAGCAGGCAGGGCCCCGCCGACCCAGGACGACTCCCATCTCAAGATCCTCTGCTGAGTCACACCTGGAAACCTCTATCTTTTATTTTTATTTATTCTTTTTGCCGTAAAAGGGAACATTCACAGTCTCTGGGGGTTAGGACATGGACGTGTCTGGGGCTGCAGCAAGTGTCCAGGGTGGAGGTGCTGCCTCAGGTAGGGGATGCTGAAGCAGAAGCCTGAAGGCAGCGGGTGAGGGCGTCCAGCAGGCCCCAGCCTGGCCCGTGGTAGTCACCCAGCTGGCCGGTTCACCATTCGATCAATAAATGAACAGCAGTCTGCCACTCCGTCCTGAGCACGTAAGTGTGGCTGCAGCTCCACACTGAACCTGATGCAGGTCCCAGCAGCAGGGATGTGCAGCTGCTTGTATCTTCTGGCAAAGCTGAGCGTCAGAATGGGATAATCCACAGCTCGGGGCCCCTTCCCACCACTGCGGGCCCCCCAGTGCACCTGCTTATAGAGGCCAGGGCGAGGATGGAGACCCGGCTGCAGGCTGGCTTCTGTCCTCTGAGTGGCACGGCACAGCCTCTCCCCCGTCACTTAGTGCCAACCCCTCCCGGGCCAAGGGCTCAGTGGCTCCCTCAGGGCCTGCAGTCTGGACTCCCCACAGCCCCGATTCCCTGAGGCTTCACAGGACCCCCTGCTCCACGAGGCCACCTGCTCTCTGGACACTGGTGGGGTGGGCTTGGGGCTGTGCTGGGAGGTGACCGGCCCTGTGGCCGTGGGGCCAGTCCAGACTCTGACCGCTGTCTCCTGGCCCTTCCCCCCCTCCACCCGCTCCCCTCCCCACCGAGCCTGGTGCTGAAAGCAGCCAGGACCGGACCTCAGGGGTTTTGCACTTGAAATGCATTTCCCGCTGGCCTCCAACCCTACCTGGAAGGTCCCGCCCTGCCACCTGGGATCACAGCTGACCCGCCACGGATTTCTGGAGTGTCCACTGAGCACGTCCTGAGGGCTGGCTCTGCCCCAAGCACTTTGCGTGGTTCCCCTCATGCCCTCACATCTGTTCTACGAGGCCTGAGCTCGCCTTTGAGGGGGAGAGTCTCGCCAACCAGCCCAGGAGAGCGGCCAGGAGGCGGCAGAGTCAGGAACTGGGCTGGGCCTGCCTGGCCCCCCGCACCGGCTCGTCGCCTGGGGCTCAGCGTCGGGGGCTGGGTTCACCCCCAGAGCTGCTGGCGTGGCCAGCACTCCCTCCCCGCCTCACCTTTCTCCCACTGCTCCTGGGGTGGGGTCACCTCCCACAGAATTCACTGCTCTGGAGCTCTCGTCTTGGGGTCTGCTTCCAAGGGGACCCCAGCCTGAGACACTGCTGAGCCCCACGTGGGCCAGGCCAGTCACATACGTGGCCTCACTTACCCCTCCAGGGTCCTCCCTTACCCAAATACCCAGTAGACATCTGCCCTCGAGAGTCCACCGGGCCCCCAGCCTGACACAACGGTCCCCTCAGTGATGTTGCACGTCGCACCATCACATCGGGCTGCTAGGTCCCCGCCCACCCCCAGGATGGGAAGAGCTGCTAGAGGCCGCCCCCAGGGCTGCAGCAGCAAAAGGAAGAGCACTTGGCATTGATCCGGGGACAGTGGTGGACACGGCCTGCAGGGCTCACCTGCCCGGACAGCCTCCCGTCATGGCCAAGGGGACTGACGGTGGTGGCGTGAGGACCACAGGGCGTGACCCTCTCGGCACCTCCGTGATGCTGTCAGGCCCTTCTGTCTTTGTGAGATTAACCAGGGGGGCTTCCCCCTTGCCTCCTGCAGCCCCGGCCCCCAAATCTCACCCAGGCCATCCCCAGGGGAAGCTGGGTGGGCAGTGAGGCAGGCAGGGGAGCATTGCCTCTGTCCAAGTGGGTCCCCCCACTGAGGGCTGCCTGCCTGGAAGCTGGACTTCTCTGAGTGATGGAAATCTGGCTGTTTATTATTCTTTCCATTTTCCTGTATTTTTCTTACAAAGGAAGAACAAAAGAGTCAGTAAGATGTGCTGGCTTAGGACGGGCATTGGGAGGACTGTGCAGCCTGGCTGGGATTGTATGCGGGTCTGTGTTCGTGTCTCCCTCGTGTTCCAAGAATGAGTACAGGGATCATGACAAGGGCTATGGTTACCCAGCTCCTGCGGCCGGCCAGGGCCCCCCGTGCACACCCCAAACCTTCCAGCAGCTCCATCTCTAGTTCCCACTTTGCAGAGGAAGACAGAGCCTCAGAGAAGTCCCACAGCCAGCCCCAGTGGAGCTGGGATTCCAGCCCAAGTCTGGAGGGCAGGTCGTGTCTGCACAATTCCAGGGGGCGCTGTGTCCACTGCAGATTCCTGATGTGTGGGCACAGCCCACGTGGCCCAGCGTGGCAGTCCCAAGGCCGAGCGAGGCGGGGCCTGCCCGGCCTGTGAGGAGTCAGGTCCTGCATGCACGAGGCAGGGGGTTGGTGGGGGGGGGGGGTCCCACCGCCCAGGTGAACAGGTTGACGCAACACAGCTCCTCGGAGGCTGAAGTGGACCTCAGAGCTGACATTTCCCTGGCCAAGCTTTCCTTCTTAGGAGGAAAACACAGAAAGTAGGGTGACTCCAGCAGCTGTGTTTAAATGCCAGAGTTCACTTGACCTTCAGAAGCAGAGAAAACTGTCTCGTTTCTCACAAAACATTCCCATCTCTCAAGGAAACTCCTTTACTTCCAAACACAGCAGTTCCACACTGACCACGCCTGCCAGGCATCACTGTGCAGGTTGTGCACCTCCTAACCCTAGGGAGGATGTCAGTCATGTCTAGGTCTGCAAATGTACCCCTGTAGGGTTGCACAGTGCCCAACCTGTGCAACTGGGCATGGTGGCCCTGAGTCCCAGAAACATCTCCACTAGGTGCACAGGTGAGTGGGTCCCCTAAAGCTGTGAGTGGGCAGGTGTGCTTACCTTCTTGCTGATATACATCCCACAAAAGAGGACCTGGAGGTTGACGGCCCACCTCCCAGAGAGCATTGTGCAGGTCCTCCTCCCAGCAACAGTGATGTGTTTAAACATTTATTTTGTTTCTTCAAGAAGGTCAACCCAGAGCTGGAGCTTATCATACAGCAATGGTTTGGAGGGGTCAAAGGGAAGCTTGTGGAGTGAGAGATAACAGCCTTCGCAAAGCCCAGCGATGGGTGGGAACAAGCAGCTCAGGGCTCATAAACCAGCCACTGGGAGTTGTGCTCACGCTTCACCTGGACCGTCTTATCGCAATAACCCCATGAGAATGGAGGTATTATCACCATTTAACAGATGAGGAAACTGAGGTTTAAAGGGATTTGCTCCAGTCATGTAGCTCAAGGGCTTATTTCCTGCCAGCCCTTTTCTGAGAGCTTTACTTGTGTTAATATAGCGAGTCTTCCCAGTGAGCCTATGAGGTAGGTACTGTTATCATTTCCATTTTATAGATGAGGAAACTGAGGTGCAAGGGTTTCACGTACAGCCAGGGAACCACGAGCTGGGAGAACACAGAGCTCACATCATAACCCCTGACAGCTCCGGTGTCCCTGTCTGTGGATGCGGGAGATGACAGAACTTCTTTGGGCTGGCTGGAGGCTCCATTGAGACCCTGATGCCTGGACGAGCCCCATTCAGTACCTGGCACACAGTAGGTGCCTGGTCCGAGTTCGCTGTTGTCACCCTGTTCTCAGTCCCGGACTCCTCCCTCTGTTTCCCACATTTGGCTAAACGTTGTCTGCCTGGGAGCACATCCTCCTGCCTCTGGCTATTTTTAGTTCCATTTCCTTGGAATTCTGGACTCTACCTGTGAGCCCAGTGGTCATTTGCAGCTACGGTGGAGCGCTGTGACAGTCCCTCAGAAAGGAGTAACTGAGAATGCTGTGTTTATTCTGCAGAATCCACTGATTCAGCCACCGCCTTCACTGGGGGAATGACTCACAGACTTTCCTTCCATCTCCTGGGGACAGAGCCCAGCTTTGCCGAGTGACTGGGATAGTCTCTGGTGGGAGAGGCCATCTGTACTGGCTGTAGAGGTTACACCAAAGCTTCCTGGGAAGAGGCACCAGGACAGAGCTGCAGGTGGACGTGGGAGGGTCCCGCGGATTTATCGCCACAGAGCCTCAGGCCTTCGGAAGACCAGGCGTGGAAGCCCTCTGGATGCTAGGAGAAGGGGACTTTCTGGCAACAGCCCCAGAAATAGGACTGGAAGTTGAGGCAGACATCGTTGGCCTCTTTCCTAACACTTATTCCTTTAGTGCTTACAAAACCTCCATTAGTTTTTGATACAGTGTTCTAAGCCAGTCATGATCATTTTGTTACCAAATTTCCCAGTGTCTCATGCTGGTTGTGTGACCCAGTTCTGGCCAATCAGTCCTAAAGTGGAAGTCTGCTGCGGGGCATTTCTGGGAAAGCTTTTGCTCACTTGATGAAAAGAGACAGGCGCAGCTACTGTGGCCCTTGACCTTTCCCCTACCTTTGGCTTGTCTGGAAGCCAAGTGTGATGACTAGAGCTATGGCAGCCATCTTGTGACTATGAGGCCAAAGCATAAGCCTGAGAGGTCAGTTATATTAGGGATGGTGGAGTCAGGGTCCCTGGTGCTAGCAACTGCCTGCCTCTAGTTGTGTTATGTGGAAAAACGAACCTCCTATCAATTTGTTTAAGCCTCTGTTGGCTGGATTTTGGTGTTCTGCAGGTAAATGTGTTCCTAACTGATACAGACATGAAGGCAGGGTGGGCAGCTGTGAGGGTCATCCCTGCTCAGAGGTCCACAAACAGCTCCTGGGACTGCCCTGTGCTGGGGCCTCTGCTGGTCCTTGGTGACATCCGGTGAATCAGGCCCAGACCTTCCCTTCAGGGGGTCACAGTCCACCAAAAGACACGACAGACAAATTGTGTAACTGATAAGAACTGTTGCCAGCTCTCAGGGTGCAGGAAAGCCCTTTTCTTTTGGAAATCAGATTGAACCCTACTTTCGTGCCCATGTGCCAGGGTTGGAAAAACTGCACAAGAATGTGATGAGGGAGGTGGGGTTGCTCATGGTCAACACGGGGTACCGGGGGAGGGGGGTGGGCTTCAGCTGGAAAAGCCCAGGGACCTGGCCTTGCACGCCTGACACCCCGGCGGACCCAGGAACGTCCGGGTCCGAGTCTGGGCCTGGTTTACACCCGGCGTCTCAGGGGCTCCCTATGCGCAGGTCGGGACCGGAGAGTCAGCTGCTGCACGACGGTCACACTGAGCTGGGCTCGCGGGCCAGGCCGGAAGCAAGCAGGGCACCACCTCCTCCCGCTCATTGGCTGGGACACAGTCACGTGCCCACCCCACTCCACCCCCACCCCCCCCCCGGGGCCTTGGATGCACCTGCGTCTCCCAGCGCCACGCCCACCTGACCCCAGGCCTGCCCTCCCCCAAACCACACCTGGCTGTCCCGGCGTTAGAAGCTTCCTTGACCTCCGCACCATGACACCCTGGGCGGGATGATCTTGGCTGTGGGGCCGGACCCCGCGCTGTAGCAGGCTGAGCAGCGTCCCTCGCCTCGCTCTACCCGATGTCCGCAGCACCTCCCAGCGGTGACAACCACAGGTGTTTCCAGACGGCGCCCAGGGTCCTTGGGGGAGGTGGTTACGTGGCAAGATCACCTGATTGAGAACCCTGGACTTCGGTGGGGGGTGGGGGACTGGCTGTGTCTCCCTGTGTCTATAGCAGCAGAAAAGGACAGCAAGACAGAGATTCAGTTCCCACAAAGTCACAGATAACATAATAATTGGGTGAGATCAGCGTTGTGATGGGGTCTCTGTGGGGCTGGGGGTGTCTTAAAGGCAGGACCAAGGGATCAGCTCCGTACAGGGGGTGGGGGACTCGGCAAATGAGGAGACACTTCAACTAGGTCTGAAGGCTGGGAGAGTTTGCCAAAGGGTGGGGAGCCGGGGCGGGGGTGGCTTTGGTGGGTTTGCAAGGACGGCAGGTGCATTCTGGGAGTTGGAGGTGATTGGAAGTGGCTGGAGCGGGAATGGGTACTGGGGAGCTGCCCCCTCTGGGAAGAATGGGTACTGGGGAGCTGCCCCCTCTGGGAAGCCCCCTGCTCACTGGGTCTGGTCCCCTCCTCTCTGTCCCCACTGTCTCCCCCAGGCCCACTGTACCGCTGGCCACCCTGTGAGGCTTGCTTCTCCTCAAAGCCCTGTCCTTTGTTCACTGTGTCCCAGTCCCTTGCACACAGTAGGTGCTCAGAAAACTGAATGAATGAACCAACGAACGAAGGGTCTGATTCCTGGAGGGTCTCCTATGCCAGCCTGTGAGGACTGGGTCTCGGTCTGGGCAGTAGAGCCACTGCAGGGCTCTGAGCAGGGGCCACCTGCTGTCGGTGGAGGATGCTTTGGAAACGGGGGAGGCTGGGAGGCCAGGTACCTTGATAGTCCAGGTGGGAGCTGATGAGGCCTGAGCCTCAGATGAACAGTTACTCTGAGGATTGATTCCTTGTGGTGGGGAGGGAGGGGGCGAGGAGGAGGGGCGCTGCGTCGGGGACCAGGGAGCTGAGAGGGTTTCGGGCAAGGTGCCTGGAAGACACGCCCCCGCCCGGCCCCACTCCCCCCCACGCTGGGGAGGAGTTCAGCATGTGGAAGGAATCTGGAAGAGAAGTCAAACGAGAAATGGAAAATTAGAAGTCATTCACGTGTAGCGACAGGCAGAAAAAAACGCGTACGTAATTCTGTTTTTAAGAAGCGGGCAGTAGCTATTTCTCCGTTCATACGAGGTGGCAGCAGCACTGATGCTTAGAGGAAGAGCAGCTCTTGGCCGGAAAAACACTTTAAGAGCCCTTGACTGGGTGGAAGGCCTTGGGTTTGCCTGGAAGCAGCCTCCCAGGGGAAGGCGTGCTCCATCCTCCCTGGAGACGCACAACAGGGGCTCGTGTCCAGTGATGGGGCTGACAACCCTGAGAAGCTATGTCCCGCCTTCCGTTTTAAAGACTCCTGATGTGTAATTACCCTTTACCTTAGAGCTCAATAATATAAAGGCAAATAGCCAATTAAAAATGGGCAAAGGATCCGAACAGACGTGTCTGCAAAGGAGACGTGCAGATGGCCAGTAGCGCAGGAAAAGATGCTCGATAGCATTAGACTTCAGGGAAATGCAAATCAAAACCACAGTGAGAAAAAAAAAAAAAAAAACCCACAGTGAGGTACCACCTCACATCTGTGAGAATGGCCGTCATCACAAAACCAAGAAGTAAGCATGCAAGACGTGGAGAAAATGGAAACCTCGTGTGCTGCCGGTGGGAATGGAAAGTGGCTCAGCTGCTGTGGAAAACGATCTGGAAGTTCCTCCAAAGGCTACATATAGAGTTGCCATGTGACTCCGTAATTTCCCTGCTAGAGAATGGCCAGGAGAAATTTTAAAAAGTGTCCATAAAAAAAAAAACCACCTGTACGTGAATGTCCACAGCAGCCCTGTTCACAGCCCCCAGAAGGTGGAAGCGACCCCGGTGTCCGTCAGCAGGTGATCAGATGAACAAACGTGGTCCATCCACATGGTGGGATGTCATTCAGTCATAGAGGACGGAAGTACTGACACCTGCTACAACGTGGGAGAACCTCAGATACATTGCTCTCAGTGAAAGACGCCAGATGTAAAAGGTCACCTATCACCTGGTTCTGTTTATGAAACTTCCAGGGCAGGCAAATCCATGGAGACAGAGAGCAGATCAGAGGTGGCAGGGGTGGGAGCAAATGGGTTCGTGTCTCCACGTGGATGCCGGAAGCGTTCTGGAATGAGTTGGTGATGATGGTCGTACGACATTGTGAATGTGCTAAAAAGCACTGAAGTGTACACGTTAGCATGGTTAAAATGATTAATTTTATATCAATACAAAAACTTTTTTAAGTGTATGGGAACTCTCTGTACTTTCTGCTCAATTTTTCAATAAACCTAAAAGTATTCTGAAAATACGGTCTGTTAATTTAAAAAGCAGAATAAAATATGAAGTGGGCATGAGAAGGGTGCAGCCTGTGGCCCTGGGCCCCGCGGTGCCACCAGCAGGCCTCTGGGCACTGGGACCCCTCGTGCGCTCAGGGTCGTCAAGGCCACCCGTGCCTCCCGAGCCCCGCAGCTCACCCTGTCCTCTAACTGAGCGAAGTCTGAGCTTCGCACGGTCCTCAGAGGCCGTCTGCCCGGAGCTGGATAAAGGGCTGCTGCCTTTGACCCTCACGACAAGCTCGTGAGGAACTGGGGTCCCAGAGAGGTAAAGGCATCCGCCCGGCATCAGTCAGTGCATGTGTGCACATCTGGGCAGACCCCAGGTGTGCCCGGTCCCCGCGTGGGCAGGAGGGGAGCTGCTGTCGGTCAGCTCCTGGCCTCTGGATGGCAGTGCTCTGAGTCAGAGATACACAGCCATGGCCCTGGAAACACAGTACACTCCCACCGACATACACAGACCATACTGACACACCCATTCACACACACTTGCGTGGATGCTGAAGCAGACTTGCACACGCCTGGAAACACACAGACACACACCCACCCACACGCACACTGAAACAGACCCAAACGCTACCATCACACGACACACACCCGAGGGCCTGGGCCCAGAGCTGGGCTGACGGAGGGGGAGGCCTGTCGGGGTGGGGTGGGGCTAGGCTGGCTTTGAGTTTCCCGTGGTCTGTGGGTCACTGTGACCCGGCCGGTCCTCCCCACTGGGCACGTGGCCATCTGGGGCCCAGGCAGCCCACTTTAGATGCCTCTGGGCAAGTTGGGATCGGGGGAGGGGCAACTCCAGGACCAGGCAGGGCGCTCCGAGAGCTGCCCCTGTAGCTGAAGGCTAACTCTGCTTCCAACTCATTAACCTCTGGCGGTCTGAGTCCTCGAGGGCAGAGCCTGGGTCTCCTCACTGGACCCTGGGCGGCACAGCCAACGGTACAAGCAGTGGCTCTAGTGACAGTAGTCATGCAGGACAAGCGTTTACTAAGTGCTCTGTGTGCGCCGGGCCCTGTGCTGAGAGCGCAAACCCCTCCCACCCGCCCCACAACCTATAAGGTCCGTTCTGTCCTTGACTCTCACACGGATGGGAAACAGAGCTCTGCAGAGGCGGAAGCACCTGCCCAAGATGCTCCTGGAGCCAGGCTGTGTCCGTCAGCTACTGCTGCAGTGATGCTGCGGAAAGACTGCCCACACCAGGGCGTTATGGCCACGAGACTTACACTCAGGCTGCGGTGCTGCCTGACCTGGCCAAGTCCAGGCCTCCTCCAGGGGTGTTTGCTCTGGGGTCCAGGCCGTGTGCTTCTCGCGCTGGTCACTGGAGCCCAAGGAGCCCGAGCAGATCACATGGGCCACATTCAGGGCCTTCGCCTCATCTAACGGCTCTGTATGTCCTGCCCGCTATGGTTGCATCAGCCCGAGCAGCTCCCAGGCCCAGGCCCAGGCCCAGGTGGATGGCACGGGGACATCCGCTCTGCCCTCAGTGAGAGGGGAAGCGTGAGGGCCAGTGTTTGCTGAGCAATAATCCAACCTCCTGCTTGGGCTTAACTCAGAACGTGGGGCCACAGGAGCATGCGACGTGGCCTCCATTGGTGGACAGTGGGAACAGGGGGGACACGAGGGTCAGGCCTACGGGGTCACAGTCCCGGCTCCAACTTCCTGGGCCTCACTTTTCTCATCTGTAGAGTGGACAGTTGGGCGGTACAAACGGGATAAAGTGTCTCAAATGCTTGGCTCAACGCCAGCTCAGAGGAAGTCCTCAATACATAGTGTTCTCTAGCTGTTGTCAACAGGGGCCCACAAACCCCTCCTTGGAGTCATTTGGAAAGGTTTGCGGGGCGTTTCGGGTTGGGGGTGTATTTCCAGGGTGAGGGCCAGGGATGCCCATGTTTGCTCACAGCACAGAGAGTTGTCCCACTTGCCCCTGTCCAGAAACCTGAGCAGGTTCTGACCCGGGCATTTCCTATCTGGCCTGCGAGGGGCAGAGGCTGTACCAGGAGGAGGCCCAGCATCTCCCACAGATCCAGCGGGTCTGCTGGGACACTGGCTCCTCCATAGGGATTTTCCCCTTAGATGTCAGAGATGCCAGCATACCAGGGACGCATGGACCAGGCAGCAGGGGCTGGGGTGACAGCCTGGACCCTGGCTGCCTCTGAGCTGCCCTCCTGAGTTGGACTATGAAACCCCAGGAGTTTGGTGAATCGGTAAGAACAACAGGCCAGGGCGGCGGCCGAGCAGCTAACACAGAGGAAAGGAAATAGCTGAACCCGTGCATCTCTGCAGAGGAGAGGCCCATGCCCAGAGGTCAAGCTCAGGCACCGGGAAGGGCAGCTGGAAGCAGGTTCAGAGGTCGCAGCACTGAGGGGACGCTCTGGCCCCGAGACCACCAGACAAAACCCACTTGAGGGCCAATCTGCTCAACAGGACAGAGTGCGTGAAATTCGGACGCGGCCTCAGTGTTAGCTGTCCTCTGTATCCACCATAAACCTGCTGATTCTGATCATTGTATTAAGGTTTTCCAGGAGAATGTCTTTGTTCCTAAGAGATATATCCACTGGAGGGTTTGTGGGGAAGAGCCTGCATGTACTCTCAAACAGTTCATATAAAAATAACTCCATATAGGGACTTCCCTGGAGGTCCAGTGGTTAAGACTCTGCACTTCCACTGCAGGGAGCACGGGTTCAATCCCCGGTTGGGGAGCTAAGATCCTGCGTGCCACACTCGCGGCTCAGCCAAGAAAAAAAAATCCACCCCTCACCCAAATAAAACTCCTTATAAACAGATAAAGCAAATGCTGGAGAATGAAAACGGGTCAATCTAGGTGAAGGGTATAGAGGTGTTTATTGCATAATTCTTCCAAATTTTTTGTGGCTTGGAAAATTTTCAAGGTAAAAGAAATTTTTAATCACTGAAGAGTTACAACGGCCCGATTCATTTAATTAAAAAGTTCAAGAGATTGCTAAGACTGAGGCTCACAGGTCTTTTTTGAAAGAAAGCCCAGGAGGTGCACTGTTAAATAGTGCAAATGAAACACTATTCTGATCAAAAAGAAAAGCACACATGGGAAAACATCCAACAGCACATATAATGGGGAAAAAACAAGTTAAATAAGGTATCATTATGCAACTATTAAATTAATGTAAGTATATTTGGAATAATAAGATCCCACGCTGGTGAGGAAGGGAGGCACAAACCTGCGGAAAGAGGTTGGGGGGCTGACCGTATCCTCTGTGCTCCCGGCAACAGTCCTAAACGAGACGCGCAAGGCCTTGGCCCGTCCTCAGCGCTAATCGTGGTCGCTTCTAGCTCCTGCTCAGGCTGTGCCCAAGGGGCAGCCTGCACAGTCTTCGGCCTGAAGACCCGCTGAGACTCCACTCGCCCTGAGCTTTGAGCCAGGCCTGCTGGTTCTTGCACACACGCTCAGCCCCTGTTACACCCCGCAGCCCTCAGAGCACCCAGCGCCCCACCCCACCCCCTCTCCTCGGCTCCTGGAACCTGGGATTAAACAGAAAAGGCCCCTCCTCCAAGAGGCTCCTCGAAGCCGTGTCCCCCGCCTGACCCACTCCAGCCAGGTAAAGTGCCTGGTGGGTCCAGGGAACTCGAAGCGGCTAGAACTTGTCTCTGGGGTATAGAAAAAAATGTTTTGGGTAATCCCCAAATGTTGGGGGCTGTGGTAGTTGCCTTCCTGTTTTCTAGCTTAATCCACCTGTGTTTGGGAGAATAAATTACGTGACCGCAATCCTTCGAAATCTATGGAGATTTGCTCTATGTGCCTCTGCATGTGGTCGACATTGGCCAATGCTCTGCGTGACCTTGACAAGAACGTATACTCTGCCTCTAATGGGAGGAGTTTTTGTGGGGATCAAACCCTATGGGGGTTTCCCTGACTTTTCTCTCAGTGACCAAGATAAATATTTTAACTCCCACAAGATGTTTCTATTGTTACAAACGTCTAATATTGATTAGCTTTCTCTTTTCAGTGCTCTTCACTCCTTCCAGCGTTCCCAGGCTCCCGACCAGGCTGCTGGGGATGAATTCTCTTAACCTTCCTTTGTCTGAAAACACCTTTACTTTGTCTCCAGTTTTGAGGGATAATTTCACTGGACTGAAATTCAGTTTTGACCGTCATTCACTCATGTATTCGTTTGTTGGGTGAGTATCTGATGAGCCCTGACTGGTGCTGAGTGTGTGCAGGTGCAGGAAACGCCCTTGCTCTCCAAGAAGAGAGGGAAGTGTGTGCCTGGCAGAGGGAGAGGGATGTGCAAAGGCCCTGTGGCTGGAGCACAGGGAGCAAGAAGGGCTGGGGAGGCGGCTGCACCTGGGCCACTTGGGACCTTGTGGGCGAGGAATCACGCTTTGCCCTCATCCTTATAGGAGCAGTGAGGGAGCAGTGAGGCTTCTCAGAAAAGACGAAGCTTTAACTGGCCCGTGAAGGGTGCATGTGGTGAAAAGAAGCTGAGAAGGGGGCAGAAACCTGGTGGAGTTGAGCACTGACTGTCTGAACCAGTGCTGGCTCCTGCAGTGGGTCCTGTGCTGGGCTTTGGGTCTCCTGCCCCATTCTGGTGGTAAAGACCAGGCTTGGCTCTAGGCTGGCAGTTTCCAAGCCCGTCACTCATTTGGCTGTGTGACTGTGGTCCCTTCCACGTGAGTCAGCTTGCCATCTCTCCTTCCCTGGGTTGTTATGAGGCTCAGAGAAAACGGTGCTGAGCGCTGGGCCTGCAGCTTTGCAAGAGTTCAAACATCTTAGCTCTTGTTTTTATGGTTAGGATTTTCTCGTCTGCTGAGAGTCAGAGAGGGTAAGTCGCTTGCCCTAGGCCACACAGCCAGGATCCTTCACCCTCCCCATTCCACTGATAGGGTCCCTGAGGCCCAGAGAGGTGGTTTGCCCAAGGATGCCCCAAATATGGGAGTGGCAGAACTATTCACTGATTCACTATTTATTGAGTGCCTGCTTTGTGCCAGGTGCGACCCAGGTGCCCAGGAGAGAGTGGTGTAGAAACAGATAAAACCCTGCCCTCGGGAAGCTCATATCCTCCTGGGGGTGACTGATGCTACACAGAATAAATAAGTGAACCAAATACATTTGTTAGGTGGCGACAAGGGCTTTGGAGAGAAATACAGTTGGGAAGGGGATGGAGAGTTGGGGGAGGCTGACAAGTCTGGTCGAGCAGAAAGGTGGCACTTGACTTGAAGGAGGTGAGGGAGGGGCTCTTAGGACATCTAGGGGAGCAGCATTCCAGGCAGAAGGCACAGCATGTGCAAAGGTCCTGAGGTGAGAGTGTGCCTGGGGTGCTCCAGGCACAGCAAACAGCCCGCAGCGATTGCTGGTGCTTCCTGGGCCTTGAATTCAGGTGAATCTGCTGCGAAGCCCTCCTCCCAGCAACAGAGGTCTCTGGGGAAGGGGCTCCTCCCAAAGCCCCAGCGGAAGGGAGAGTTTACTCCTTATGAGCAGTGCTGCCCTGCCCCAGCTCCCACCCGGCTCCTACAGAACCTGCCGTGGTCAGGGTTGGGGCAATCAGGCCTGGATGTAGGAGGGGAGCTGGGCATCATGGCCGCGGCCCCTCAGTCCCCTCCTGGTTTTAAAGAACTCCCGATGATCTGGTTTCCGGTGACCTGCGGTGCCCGCCACCGCCCCAGCCTCCCCCTGCTTCCCACCCCTCAGGGGACGCTGCCCAGCCTGCCTCCTCACCCACGTGCTCCCGGGGACTCGCAGGCCTCCTAGCTAGTACCCGGCTCCCCTGGGCGCCCCGTCATGGGCAGTCCTAAACCGCAGCGTGTTCATGTGTGTCAGGAGTATGATCTTAGGCAAGTCTTGATTGTATGCAAAGGAGGGAGACAGGCATCTGTTGAGAACCTACTGCGTGCTGGGCATTTTGTTCACATCGTTACCGCTGATCCTATCGGGAGATACTATCGTACCTATTTTATGAACAGAAAATAGACTCAGAGTAGGGGAAGGTTTAGGTTTTACCCAAGGCCACTCAATAAGCAAATGTTAATTTTAATAATAAAAGCTGTTTTTGGTGATTGCTGGGAGCCAGGCAGTCAGATCCAGGGCCACTGGGGGAGGGAGGATGGCAAAGAAATGGCTGTTAGCTTTGATCCCCTCCCAGCAAAGGTCAAACTCCTGGCCAGAGAGGTCATCTGGAGATGTTTGTCCTGGAGCTGACTGGGAGACACTCATGATAAATGGCTCCCATATCTGAAGAGCTATCAAGGGGCAAAGAGAGATAACCCTGAGGGTAGAAAGGGGCTGTTTGTTAAAGCTCCAGCAAGAGGGACTTTGGGTCGGTATCTGGAACAAACATCCTGTCCAACAGAGGAGCATGCTGCCTCAGAAGTGACTTCTCTGTTTGCCAGGGATGCCGGAAAAGGCATATTCCCCCGAGAGATGTCGGCCTGGGGACTCCCCTGCAAGCTCACACCTGGGAGTTTTCAAAGGGCCACAGGCACGACTTCGGCCCCACATATC
>NW_006773553.1:877596-879440 GCF_000442215.2 Lipotes vexillifer | reverse complement strand
TTGATCTGAACAGACCCGATCGATAACACTGGAAGCTGAGTTTGGCTTCTGCACGTCTGGGTGTGTTCCTTTCATGGAGCCAGAGTGGTGGGGGTGGGTCAGCGGTGGAGTGGATTCCTCCAGTTGCATCAGCTATGGTGTGACCTCTGACATTTACCTTTCTTTGTTCCCAGATAAACCAAACACACAGAAACTAATTTTCCTGGCTTAATAAAAGAATGGGGGGCGGGGGGGCGGGAGAGTGGCCTGGTAGGTGGGGAGAAAACTGGGGCTTGGGTGAAACAGACTGTAGTGGGGGGGGAGTGCTCCCTGGGGCCCCTCCCCTTTGGCGGGCTCCCCAGAATTGGCTCTGGCTCCGGAAGGCCCTGCCTGGACACCCTGACGGGGTGGTCAGTGGGCAAACCAGCCCTGCAGCACCTGCTGTGCACCCAGCCCATTCGTGGCCAGTGGTTCTCAAGCACTTCCCACGGGTCAGGTCCTGTGCGGTGGGTTTTACCAGCAGGTATTTCCCTTTTACTTTTGAGAAAACGAAAGTTGCCTGCAACCACAGAGCTAGTGCACCTAGCTAGCTAGGTGTCAGCATCCTTCCTGTCTCTTGGTGGGCCTGCCCCATTCTAGGGACGCTGTGGTCAGCACAGGGGTGGGCACACGGTGGCAGCTCACAAATGCTCTGGGCTGGTAGGTGCTGAGGGCCAAGGGGGAGAGAAGTGGGCCGGAATCAGGAAGCAGAGGGACCGCCAGGGCTCCCAGGTATGTGACACCTAGCTACCAAAGGGGCTCTCTTGGGACCCAACCAGCTAAAATCCCACCTACTTTTCTAAACCCCTTCCCTCCCGCTGTCCCCCCTCCACCACTACTCCAGCCTTTTCCGGATTACTGAGGACTCCTCTGGTCTCCCGGCACCTGCACAGGTGGTCCCTCTTCCCACCCCCGCAATTTGCATGTCTGCCACCTCCTGCGCACAGGCCTCCCTCGGGCCCTTCCCTGAGCATTCCAGGGCAGTGTCCCCCGTCTTGCCACCCCAGCCCGCATCAAGCTATAACCCTTTATTGTGCTGCTCGGTTCTCATCTCCCAGGGGACAGTGAGGGCAGCCCCGGTGAGTGCTCTGCTCGAGGGCCAGTGGAGGAGGGGTCGCGACCGGGTGGGGGGGCGGGAGCTGCGGGGTGTGCCCGCCCCCCGCCACAGGCAGCCTTAGGAGGGGCGGGGGGCCGAGCCGGCCAAAGTCCAGGTTCGCGGGGTTGCGCAGCGCGCTACTTAAACCTACGACCCGCCGCAGCCGGCCAGGGACAGGGACACCAGGTCAGTTGGCGGACCGAGTTGGGAGCCTGGGCCCGGGGGCCGGCGGGCGGGGGCCCAGCAGCCGCGTGGCCTACCCGGGACTGGCAGGCGCCGCAACGGGCGGCCCTGGGACTTGTAGTTCTCGGCTCCGCGAGAGGCCGGTGCGAGCCCGGGAACGCGGCGCTGCGCGGGGACGGGGACTACATTTCCCAGAAAGCCGGGGGAAGCGCGGTCACCGGGAAAGCGCCGCGTCCGGCGGCGCTTCCCGGGCGCGATGGGGCCGGTCCTGGCGGTTGGGGGCTGCCGCGAGGCCCGCGCTTGGTCCCTGCAAGGCGGCCCGCGGCCGATGGGGCCGGGCCGGGCGGGGCCCATGCGCAGCTCGGTGGCGGCGCCCGACTGCTGCGGGGGCCTCGGCAACTTGGACTTCAGGAAGGTAACGACCGCGCCGGCAGCCGGGCCAGGAGGGGGGTCGCTAGGGCTGCTGGGTCCGCGGCGGGCGGTGCTACCGCCTACGCCCGCGGGCGGTGCCGCCGTTACCAGGCAACGGGGGCGGGGCGGGGCCGCG
>NW_006773553.1:868272-876560 GCF_000442215.2 Lipotes vexillifer | reverse complement strand
GTGGACATTGAGGGCCCCAGCGGGGGACGGCCGGTCATAGGTGATGGGTAAAGCCACAAGAGTGCAGATTGGCCCATGTGTGTGTGTGTGTGTGTGTGTGTGTGGGTGCGCGCGCGCGCGCGCGCGCGAGTGCGCGTGTCCGCACCCGTATCCGCGCGTGGGAGTGTGTACACGTGTGCACCTACGGGATCGCTAGGCTCCGGGGAGGAGGCGCCCCGAGCTGAGGCCGGAAGACAGGCCTCCTCCCGGGTGGACGGGCGGGGAGTTCGCGGCCTGCGGACCGGGCCGGGATGGGCCAGGAGGGACTTGGTTCTGAAGACCAGCCGGGCCCCTGGCCCCGGCCCTTAGAGTCTCCTCTGAGACAAGACATTAACCTTTTCGGCGTCAGCCACTCCCCGTGGAGCCCCCAAGAGGTCCCTGCCCGAGGCCGCCTTTTGTGGTCCATTCATTGTTACAGCCGGTACCGATCGAGAGCAGGTGTCCACTGAAGAAAAACGCACAACCTAACGGTTGCGAGTTGTGTTCTGCTGGGGGCCTTACTGAGGACTCTAGCCCAGGAAAGAGCCTCTCAGTAGCTCTGAGGGGGAGCCAGGATATATAGGAGTTTTTGCTGGGAAAAAAACCACCTCGAACATCAAAAGATTACTGCTAAACACAAAAAAGCAGACATCTTGTACATGATTTTAGCACTTTTCTATTTGTGGGAAGATGCAAGAGTCTGGGCTCCTTGAAATTATTCCTCAGATTTGCATCTTAACTGCCTGGGGTCTGTCTCCTGGTTTTCTGCATCCTGAATCCCCCCTCAGGGTGCACTGTGGGGTTGGCAGCAGCAGCCGATGGCTTGATGGGGGGCGACTTCCCTTGTTTGCCGGAATGGCAGGCGGCATTCTTTGTCGGCTCTCACTGACCTTTCACTCCACGGAGGCTGGAAACTGAGAATTCTCTCCCGGAGATAAAACTGGTCAATGTTTTAGAAACTGGCTTGTGGGGAGGTGGGTTGAGATCCTGAGATAGCCGGTCCCTATCTGAGGCGGTGACCTCTGATCTGAGCCCTGAGTGATACGCCCTGGGGGGTGGGGGCCCAGGTCCTCTGGTCGGGGGCTGGCAGAGCCAAGGCCTTGAGGAGGAGTATTTGTTCAAGAACAAAGAGAAGCCTAGCCACAGGGGACCCTCGGCATTGCCTGGCTTGGGGTGGATGCTTCATGGATGAGAACTACGGGGGGAAGGATGGGGCACCATTGACTGGAGGTGGGGAAGCCTTCGAGGCTTCTGGTGGAAATCAAGGGGGCAGCGGGCCCCGCTGCAGGGTTAGGGTCCTGCCCTCAGGTCTAGGCAAGGCCTGTGTTCTAGACCTAGCAGCGGGGGAGGGGGAGATTTCCTGGGTGTGTGGGGGGAGGTCTTTTCTGCCCGTCTTCCCTTCCCTGTGGGGCTGTGCAGTTGGAGCGATCTTGGAACCTTTCAGGGGACAGGTCAGGGTGACCCTCGTTGGCTAACATTCCGTTTTTCCCACTGCAGCCCTTATTGGTACAGTTAAGCTTCCTGTTGCCAACGACGCTGAACGTTGTGTATTTGTCCTACTTGGCAGCCCTCCTCCCTCCTCAGTGAAAACCTCTGGTTTTGAGAGATGTCATCCTCGGGATGGTTTCTCTGCAGGCGGGCGTCTGAGCTGCATGATGGCAGCGGGTTGGCCCCGTGCCATCCCTTGGCGGTAATATGTCACGCTGAGAATCTAAACTCCCCTAGTAGCCACAGTTGAAAAAGTAAGAAATCGGTGAATCACTTTTGACAATATATTTGACCCAATACGTAAAATATGTCATTTCATCGCGTGGCACCGCACGTCCTCAGCAGCCACATGTGTGCTGACGTGCAACCATGGGCACGGTGCCCTTGACCACTAGCTCCTGGGCCTGCTCCAGCTGGTGCGGAATCTGGGCTTTGTTTTGAGCTTAGGATGTCCCCCCTTGGGCTGAGGCGCGTCCCCGCTGCAGCCTCGTCGACCAAGGCTCTCCCTGCCCTGGACTCAGCCAGGCTCCTCAGCTGGGCAGCTGAGTGAAGCCCACTGGCTGGTGGGCGATGGAGCCGGACTGAAGGGCTCCAGTGGGGCCTTGGGGTGCTGGCTTCTTTGGGAGCACAGGCTGCCAGGGCACAGTCGGGGGGCCCCTTTCATGCCCGTTTCCAGATGGTTCTCCAGCCCTTGTGAGCGATGGGTGGTGTAGGTGTCAAGAGGGGCCCTTCAGCTACCTGCCCTGTAAAATGGGACCTTTGTCAGCTGTAAAGTGCAGCCCACCTGAGGGTGGGTGCTCTTCAGAAGGCAAGGCCGCTGTGTTCAGGCAGCGTCGAGACCATGCTGGGCGACAGGCCCCTTGGGCTGCATGGTCCCTGTTTGTGACTCATCTGTGACCATTTGGGAGGCAAATCCCGGGGGCAGGTAGGAGCTGCCTTCCAGGGCGAGATGTTTGCCTGCTGCACAGAGTTGTTTTTCAAACTCTTTTGGCGTTATCACATTAGTTAGAATAAACAGCAGGCCGTTTCTCTGGACGACTTACTGTGTGAAGTTCTCAAGGACATAATTTTTGTCTTCAGTGTTTTGGGGTCAGAGTCCAGACCTTGGGCAAGTCACATAAACGGGCAGAACCTCGGTTTCTTCTGCCTCTGTTGAGGTGATCGTGGGGCTTTACTCATCCGTCTGTCAGTATGGATGTTCTTTTCTTTTTTAAAACAAATATTTATTTATGTGTTTTGGCTGCGTTGGGTCTTAGTTGTGGCACGCGGGATCTTCGTTGAGGTATGTGGGATCTTTTGTTGTGGCACATGGGCTTCTCTCTAGTAGTGGTGTGCGGGCTTCTCTCTCTAATAGTGGTGTGTGGGCTCCAGAGCGCGTGGGCTCTGTAGTTTGCGGCACGTGGATTCTCTAGTTGAGGCACACAAACTCAGTAATTGTTGCGCGGGCTTTAGGTGCCCCGCAGCATGTGGGATCTTAGCTCCCTGGCCAGGGATCGAACCTGCATCCCCTGCATTGGAAGGCGGATTCTTTACCACTGGACCACCAGGGAAGTCCCTATTTGTGTTCTTTATTTTATTTTAATTTTTATTGTATTGTATTTATTTATTTTGGCTGCATCGGGTCTTCGTTGCTGTGCGTGGGCTTTCTCTAGTTGTGGCGAGCGGCGGGGGGTACTCTTCGTTGCAGTGCGCAGGCTTCTCGTGGCAGTGCCTTCTCTTGTTGCGGAGCACGGGCTGTAGGCGCGCGGGCTTCAGTAGTTGTGGCTCGCAGGCTCAGTAGTTGCGGCTTACGGACTCTAGAGCGCAGGCTCGGTAGTTGCGGCACACGGGCTTAGCTGCTCCGCGGCATGTGGGATCTTCCCGGACCAGGGCTCGAACCCGTGTCCCCTGCATTGGCAGGCGGACTCTTAAGCACTGCGCCACCAGGGAAGCCCCCTACTTGTGGTCTTTAACAAGGATCTTTCTGGTATTGATTTCTAGTTTGATTCTGTTATGGTTCAAGAACGTACATACTTTTACTTTTTCTTTCTTTTTCTTTTATGTGCACTTGAGAGGGACGAGCCTCCTGCTGTTATGGGGGCTGGTGCTCTGGCCCACCTTGTCCTCACCGATTTTCTGCCTACCTGTTTTGGCTTCATGTGTTAGCCTCAGTTTTTTAGTCTGAAAAATGGGCATGTCTCACAGGGTTGTGGGCAGACTCAGTCACAGAGTAATAAGTGAGCTTCCTGTATCATCTCACTTAATCCTCCTGATGGTCCCAGGAAGGAGGGGCCACCCCCGTCAAAGTTTACCCAGGTTCCCACAGGGCATCGGGCCCTGTCTCAGGACAGGCTCTGTCGCCTCTGCAAAGCCCTGGCCCAGGGCTCGGTCAGCTGGCTTCCTGTCACCACTGCCTTGGACACAGAACGCGTCCTTAGGTACATAGACTTAGGCACCAGCGTAGCAGGGCCTGTCCGGGGCCCCTGAGGGCGAATGTAGAGAGAGGTCTGCGGCTTACGGCCCCCGCAGAGGAGAGGAGGCCCCAGACCCACTCCCAGGAAGGGCCCGCCTTGCCCCATGGACGCGGGACCCCACGGGCCATCAGAGCCTCGCTGCACATGGCCCAGGACAGGCTTGTTGGAGGAAGAGTGTGAATAAGCAGCTTCCTGGAAGGAGTCATGGATTCGGAACACTGGGGCAGCCACTGGCCGCTGTCTGTATCGTAGGAAAGCAGAGCCTTCAGGTAGTCCCCAGTGCTGTCTCACCCCCCATCCCAGCCTGGCTCATCCGCTGCCCAGAGAGCTTCTTCTGCGCCTGGTGCCCCCGCCACCAGGCCGTGGCCGCCTTAGCATAAAGCTGCTTTGTGGCTTGTGGCCACTCCTTCGTGCGCGCGCCAGGCTCGGGGCTTGCGGCAGAAGTTTCCCGGTAAACGTCTCCTGAATCACCGAGAAGGCCCGGAGACGCAGGGTCCAGCTGGAGGCCCGCCCCGCTGCCCCCACCCCGTCCCCTTCCCTCGGCAGTGAGCGGTACGTGGGTCCCACCTGCGGTCGATGTGACTTTGATTCCCTGGGCCCCTGCTGTTTGTTTGGATGTCACAATGTGACCCTGGGTGCTGTTGACCCTTGCACGGTGAGCGGCACGGGCTGTAGCTGTTGAGCCCCTCGCGGGAGCGCTGCCCAGGCGGCGGTAGGTAGCCCATCTCCTCTCTGTTCCAGTGCCAGGACTCCGTGGCCCGTGACCTTGGAGCCAGAGGGGGGCTCCGTTGTTAGGGTTACCGGGAGCAGAAGGCCAGGGCTTCCGCTGCTTTAATCAGGTTGGGCAGAGGGTGGGTGGGCCCCGGTGGGCCCCTCCTCTTAGTCTAGGTGGCCCACAGGGGTATAGGGTGACGGGGCGGGGGTCTGGGACCCTCCTGCTCTGCTCTTGCCTGACCCGGGAGGGCACCCTTTCCAGCGGGTTTTGGGGGCAACAGCAACCAGGACGGGACCTGCAGGGCTCTGGAGCGGGGAGCCAGGAGGGGGCCCTCTGCTGCCACCTGACTTGTCCGTCATTCTTTCCTGCTCGGTGGGCCCTTCTCTGGGCAACGCAAATCCCCCCTCAAGGTGACCGGATACTTCCTGGATGAGAGGTTGACCGAGGGCCCTGGGACCTGGGCGGGGGCCGAGGTTCCAGTTTTGACCAGTTCAGCCCTAACAGGGAGCCCCGGCCGGATGTCTGCTGCTGGCCACCTCAGCCAGTGTCACTGCTTAACCGCTCTGCCTCAGTTTCCCCTCCGCCTCTGCTCTCCTAAAGGTGAAGAAGCCGTCTCTCTCCCGCTCGCTCGCCCGGCCTCCCTGGGAGTGTTCGGGACTTATCCTCACTCCAGTGCTTGAACCCGGGATCTGGAATCTGGATTCCGGAAGCGCTGGCCTGGCCTGGCCCCTGGGAGCCTCTGGCTTGATTCTCTCTGAGCTGGCATGACAGCGGCGCTCGTCTTGCTGGGTGGTGGCCCAAGGTGAGGTGTGAGAACTTACATAGGTGCGCACTGGTCTTGTTGCAGGGGCTTAGCTCGCAGACCCCCAGAGTGGAGCCTCCCAGGGATGCTCAGCGTCTGCTGAATGACGAGCAGTGGAATTCTTAAAAATACCTGGAGCTGGGGCTTCCCTGGTGGCGCAGTGCTTGAGAGTCCGCCTGCCAATGCTGCCGATGCAGGGGACGTGGGTTCGTGCCCCGGTCCGGGAAGATCCCACATGCCGCGGGGGCGGCTGGGCCCGTGAGCCATGGCCGCTGAGCCTGCGCGTCCGGAGCCTGTGCTCTGCAACGGGAGCGGTGCGCCGGCCCCCCCCTGCCGATGCAGGGGACACGGGTTCGTGCCCCGGTCTGGGAAGATCCCACATGCCGCGGGGGCGGCTGGGCCCGTGAGCCATGGCCGCTGAGCCTGCGCGTCCGGAGCCTGTGCTCTGCAACGGGAGAGGCCACAGCAGTGAGAGGCCCGCGTACCACCACAAAAAAAATAAATAAATAAAGGGAGTCTGGCTGACAATGACACCCTTGTCTGCAGAAATGCCATATCAACTCCCGTGGGAGTTGTTGCTGTCATAAGAGTCCGTAACTGGTGAGAAGCATGTTTTGTGGGCGGCCCTAAGCTGGATGTGGTGATTCAGTTGCCAGGCGGGGACTGGGGGCCATTGGCAGGAAGTGTGGTTTATGTACCCGGCTGCCCCCCAGCTCTGCATCCTGGGCACGGCTGGCCCGCCTGGAGTGGATTCCACACCCCCACACCCCAAGCCAAGGCTTGTGACTTACCTTCCACTTGAGACTTATTGTTGTTCTGAATTGCATGTGGAGAGCTGCCATGAATTTCTAAAAAGAAAAAGAAAAATACAAAGAGTAATGCAGGGACTCAGTGAACACTGACCACGCAGAACGTCAGCAGTGTCTCACGGTTTTTAAAGGGAGAACTCAGCATTGGAGGCATCCAGCTGTTTCCTCCTCTTGTCCCTAGAGGCAGGGTCTTAGTTCTGTCCCCGGGGACATCTGGGCCACGTCTGGAGCCGTTTTCGGTTGTCACAGCTGGGGAGGATGGCCGGCATGGAGTGGGTGGGGGCCACAAAGAGTGACCGGCCGGAGGGTCGACAGCGCGGAGGTGGGGAGACCCACCCCGGTCACAGGGGGCAATGAATCTGGGGCTCAAAGCTGGCCCTCTGCACATACGGGAGGGGCACTCAGCGCTGTGTGGTGGGTACAGGGTGCTCTGGGCTTTTGCAGCGTCCTTGTCCATTTGACATGTGTTTGAGAACATGGCAGTTTGACACAGACCTGGTCTGTTTCAGTTCCCTGGTTTAGCTGCTTTGGGGACGGCGCATCTGGTTTACCCGAGCCCCCGGCGTGTACACCTGTTCCATGCGTGCCGATAGGAACAGCTGTGCACTGTGTGTGAACTCTCGGGGCAGGTGCCGGGGTTGGGAGCCCCCATACCCAGGAGCTGCCGATAGGAACAGCTGGGCACTGTGTGTGAGCTCTCGGGGCAGGTGCCGGGGTTGGGAGCCCCCATACCCAGGAGCACTGGTCCAGGGGCTGGGAAGAGTACACTGCTGGTCTTTTCCTGGCTCTCGGAGGCTGAGCGTCTTCACACGGATGGCGGCCCCTCGGGTTGGCTCTGGGGCCTCTGAACACCTCTGTTGGGTCCTGGTCACCCTGGTGATGCAGACACGGGTCCTGGCGGGGTCACTGCCCCGCCAGCGCGCTGGACACTCATCCTCAGAGCTGCTGGTTTCCTCTCTGTGCTTCCGCCGCTGGCCCGGCTGCTCTCCAACAGGCACGACACGGCCGGTTGGGTTTCGGCTTTTATCTTCCGTTTTATGAGATTACATTGTAGTGACCTTTGCTGGACTTGGACGTGGCCAAGCCTCCTGACCTGTTCCTGGAGGGTAACTTTGTTTCCAAGTTCTGGGGCTTGTCACTCGCTCCTGTGTCTGTCCAGGTGGGGCGGGGCAGGGCAGGCAGGTCTCCCGCTGACGCCGGCTCTGTCCCTGCAGGCAGACCTCTGCGTTATGACCCGGCTGCTGGGCTACGTGGACCCCTCAGAACCCCACTTTGTGGCTGCAGTCCTCACCATCGCTTTCAATCCGCTCTTCTGGAATGTGGTAAGTGCCCCAGGACAGGCTGTGCGGAGGGATGGATGGACGGACGGGTGGCTCTTCCCTCTGCCCGTCTGTCTCTGGCCAGCGTGGGAGCATCCTCCTGCTTCCCCGTCGAGGTCGGCACCCAGGGAGGACGTGGACTGGGGAAGCCCCTCACCGCGGTGTCCCACGACGTCTTGGCCTCAGCGGACAGCAGGTCCCTGCGGGGCTTTGCTCCCCTCCTGCCACACACACAGGGAAGCCGCCTTCTTAGGAGCCCCCCCGCAGCAGGTGTGCTCCATAAACATCATCAGTTTTCCTAATCGAGGATTCCTGCAGAGTGGTCTGCAGCCCTCCGGCTGAGGGGTGCTGGGGGCAGGAAGGAGCTGACAGCAAGTGAAACGGGAGGCAGGTCTGCGCCCAGGTCTTCTGTGGGTGCAGGGCCGCGCAGAGGCTGGGGGCCTGGGGAGCTGGCCGGGTGGGAGGTAGGGGGGAGTGGGCTCTGAGCAGTCCCTCCTGCCAGCCCTTCTCGGAGACATCCCTCCCCTGTCAGCATGCAGGGGAAGCCCTTGGGGTTTCTGGTCTGCTGTCCAGCATCTCTGGTGGGCTGGAACGGGCGGTAGGCGTGCTCCCCGGGCCGCCCCCCGAGGCATCTGCCGATGCAGAGCATGGACGTCCTGTGCTCACCTCGAGGGCGGCCTGCTG
>NW_006773553.1:867968-868251 GCF_000442215.2 Lipotes vexillifer | reverse complement strand
TGAACGAGCCTGGGCTCGGCGTCAGCACACGCCGTTCCGAGCTGTCTTCATCTCAGGTGGCCGCTCGGTCCCCGGGGCAGAACGGACCTGTTTGCATCTGGTTGACGAGTTAGGTCTTTTCTTCATCTGGGGAGAGCCGGGTGGGGGCAGGCTGCTCATCTCAAAAGAGGCTGCAGTCAACACGCCGTCCCTCCCGACAGACTGACTGGTCTCCTTTCCGGGATGGACACACGGCCCTTTTCATACGCCCCGCTGGTTTCCGGTGCCGCTGTAACAAATGACC
>NW_006773553.1:859622-867958 GCF_000442215.2 Lipotes vexillifer | reverse complement strand
AGGAATATATCCTCCCCTGGCTCTGGGGGCCAGAAACCTGAAACCAGTACTGGTCAAGATCCAGGTGCGGGCAGGGCTGTCCCCCCCCAGCGCCAGGGGAGGGTCCCCTCCAGGAGAGCCGGCTCCAGTCCCCGCCCCAGCGCCAGGGGAGGGTCCCCTCCAGGAGAGCCGGCTCCAGTCCTCAAGGCCAGCATCTTCCCCCCACCTGCCTCCCTCCTATAAGGAAACAGGGCGGGGACAGCAGTCAGGGCCCCTCCGACCCAGGACCACTCCCATCTCAAGACCCTGAGCGCAAGCTAAGCCCCCCTTTGCTGGGCAGGCAGCCTCCACCAGTTCTGAGGTCAGGACGTGGACATCACTTAAGCCTGATTTTCAGCAGCCACACCCTTTACCCTTCATTGGTGCTGCGGGAGGGGAAGGTGCACTGGGTGGGACGTGGGGAGGGTGGGGGGAGAGCAGAATCGCCGTGGGGCGGGCGAGGCGCGGGCCACCCCAGCTCTGGCCGGGGCCTGTGTCAGGTCAGGGCCACTCGGGCAGGAGGGACCAAAGCTCCCCAGTAGGCCGGAAGATGTTTCCCACAAAGCGAGCTCCGGTCCCCCGCCCCCCAGAGCTCCTCCGTCCCCTCAGGCCCCGCGCGGCCTCTCACCTGGCTGTGGGTACGTATGCTTTAGCTTCCTGCGTAACACACCTGTCATCTAGCGAGTGAGCTGCTCTCCAGAGTCCTGCGAGCCAGGTAGAGAGTGTTGGAACTGAGCTGAATTGTAGCACACCTGGCTGATGTCAGCATTGTTCGGAGGTGTGGGGATGCAGAAGGGGGGTGGAGGCAAGTGCTGTGGGAGCTCAGACCTGCCCCAGGGCCTCCAGGTGGAGCCAGGTTTGGGGAGTGGCTGCCCGGGGCTGGGCCGCAGCTCTTGGGGCATCTCTGGACGCGCTGCGCTGCCTGCCCACCTGGCGCCAGCACCCCTGTTGCTGTGCCCGCGGGGGGCCTCCCGCCCTCTCTCGTGGGGTGTCCCTGGCCCCGTCTCTGCCATGACCTCCTGTTCACTCACTTACCCCACAAGTGCTCTTGGGGAGCCCGCCGTTGGGGTGCTGAGTGGCCCGCAAGGTGCACGGATGGGTTAGTGTTGGGGAGAACAGGTGCTGCAGAGGGACCAGCTGGGGCGTCTCCTTTGTCACCCGTGTCTCTGTCTGGCCCAGAATCTCCTCAGTGCCAGGACCTTGCGTCCGGGTGCTCGGCCGCGCCTGGGCACGTCCAGACCCCGCAGAGCGCTCGCTCTTTGGCCCTGGCCCACTCCTCCCCAACGTGCTCCCTCCCCCACCTGCAGGAGAAGGCTGCCCTGTGCCAGGGCCTGGACCAGCCTGCCCTCCTTGCTCGCGGTTGCCCACGCCCCGCCCCCATGCCCCTGCCCAGCGTGGCTCCACCAGCCGCTCCTCTCCACCTTCTGCTCGTGCTCTCACCCCGCAAACACAGGGCCAGGGATCGCCCCACACCCCACCTTCTAGGACAAAGTGTGAGCGGTATGGCTGACCCGCTTTATCCCTGGGTGTCCCGCGTGCCCAGAGCCCTTCGTCCTGCTAGGTCACCTGGTCTGCAGGGAGACGCACCTCCCCAGAAAGGGGGGCGCTCCCCACGCGCCTTGGGGGGCCCTGGCACAGGGGCGTTCTGCTGGCTGAGTCCTGGTGGCCGCGGGCTCTCGAGGGAGCGGGGGGGGGGGGCAGCAGGACGGTAGGTGGCGCTGTGGGCAAGGCCAGGGCGAGGGGGGTCCCCGCAACCTTGTGTGCGTTTGCTGTGCAGCTTCGGTGTCTGCCTCAGTGTCAGCCACTGTGGGGTAGGCTCGGCTGCCCCGGGGGCCCCCACAGGGGCTGGGAAGCTGATGCTGCGGATGCTGAAGCAAGGACAGAGGCTGGGGTCCCAGCCCCTGTGTTCACGCCCCCTCTGGGCCTTGGTTTCTCCATCTGTGAATGGAGGCCCATTGGGCTCTGAAACACCGTGGCCACTCGACTTACCCTGCCCCCCTGGGGTGACCCCGCGCAGGCCCCCTGGGAGAGGGCGGCCTGCCTTCCTGGAGCTGGCAGCGAGGTAAGACTGGGCATCAGACCTGCAATCCAAACGTCGGAGTTGGTTACAAGGAAGCTGGCATCTGGAGCTTGTCCAGGAGACAGGGTGAGGGGTTGTGCGGCTCCTTGGCTTGGGGGCTGTGAGGGGATGAGCCGGAGGCTGGGCTGCTGGAGGAGCTGGGATGCGGTGGTGCGGGTGGGGAAGGGGACGGGCCGGCCGGTCCCCTGCGGGAGGGCCCTGAGTGCTGGCCTGCAACCTGGTTGTGTGCTGGAGCCGGCGGCGAGGGGCGTGCGCGAGGTGTACACGCGTGTGCCCGTGTTGCTGGCCTGCAACCTGGTTGTGTGCTGGAGCTGGAAGCGAGGGGCGTGCGCGAGGTGTACACGCGTGTGCCCGTGTGAGTGCGGGGGAGTTGGGCCGGGCGTGGACAGGCTGTGTGACACCCTTGCTCCCATCTGGCTCAGAAGTTCAGCTCTGAGGGCATGGCCACGTACCCGCTGGCTCTGTGCCGAGTTTCTAGACTAGACGCGTCCTGCATTTGCAGGGATGCTGAGTGGGGCTTCCTGGTAGGGTCCGTGGCCCAGCAAGGGGTTTTCTCTGAGCAGAGCCGTCTGGCTGGCCGGGCCTCACTGAGACCTCGGCTCTGGGAGCACAGGGCTCTGGCTGGCCGGCCGCCGTCCCTTCTGACCGATGTCGCCCAGGACGCCGTGGAACAGCAGCTCGCCTGTCCGCCAGAGCTGTGCTCAGAGCTGGATTCCTGCAGAGCTGACGGGTGTCTGGCCTTGGCTCTGCAGTGGGGACAGTCAGCCCCTTGTCACTAGGACCCATGCTCGCTCCTCTGGCCGCGACGTCGGCTCGAGCGCAGGATGTCCTGTGGTGTGTGCGTGGGTGTGCTTTTCGGGGAGTAGGCGTGTGTCCTCTGGTGCAGGCAGCCCTGCCCGCCCCTCGGCCCGCCCCTCGGCCCCATCTCTCTGAAGGGAGAGCCGTGCCAGGCAGCAGCATCGTCTGTGGGCAACGGGCTGCAGCTGGGCTAACTAGGTGTCCGAGGAGCGTGGCGGTAAAGCGTACGTGGCGGCTGGCACGCCGCTAGCTTGCCTCCTGCCGGGACCGCGTGGAGGCCGAGGGGGTGAGGAGGGAGGCTCTCCCACCCGGAGCCCCGGCGAGACCCCCACCTGGGCGGGGCTTCCTCTCTTTCCCGGATGCTGGCGCTCCAGGGATGCGGCCTGTTTTCTCGCGAGTCCTGCCGGGGGCCGTGTGGGTGGAGGGTGCGCCTCTGCTGTGATGCTTCACCTGGATGCGACCCGGCCTCTGCAGCGGCAGCTTGGCCGGGACCCGGTGGCTGCAGCGGCGGGAGAGCTCCTGGTGGGTCATCTCTCGGGCCCCTCCCGCACGGAGGGGCAGCTTGATGACCTGGCCTCCCCTTGGTGTTCCCAACAGATCAACCCTCCTGCTTCGACCTTCCTGTAGACCCCGCAGCCTTCAGGGCCTGCCCACACCTCCGTAGGGTGTCTGCTGTGACCTTCCCTGGAGCGCTGGTGTCCGCCCTCTGCCATCAGCAGGCATGGTCTCCTCGTGCCCCCGTGCCTTTGCGTGGCCTGCTCCCTCCTAGAAGGGCTCCGCCACACCAACCTGCCTCCTGTTTCCCTCCCAGGCCTTCACTGGCCTTCCCTGAGCCCTGGCCCCGAGCAGACATGGCCCAGCTCCCTTCCAGCCTCCCTGACCCGCAGATCTGTGGTCGCTGTTCCTCGCGAGTTTACGTTTCACCTCCCACCTTAGACCGAGGGCTCCTGCCCTGGAGTTAAGGGCAGGCCCAGTGTGATCGCAGGTGAGCCCAGAGTGGCCCGGGGTGCCGTGGGCCAGGCAGTTTCTCCACTTGGTAGAGGGGTGCTAGGTCCTCTCGCTGGCCGCACGGCCCACCTGGCTGTGTCGTTGGCTTTGCCCCATCCCTGGTCTTCCTCTGAGCCCAGCTGACGTTCTGGGGAAAATGTCCAAGGCTGGGTTTTTTGTCTCATTTTACTGCTGACTTGCTCTGACCTGGGCTTCGGCTGCCTCATCTTAGTTCTGGAGGAGTGGCCTTTGCCCAGCTTTTCTCAAGGGGAGCTGCCAGGCTGTGGGGGGAGGGCAGTGGGTGTGAAAGGGTCTGGAAGCACCCGGGCATACTTGGCCCAGAGGAGAAGCAGCCGTGGGAGCCGCCTGGGTGCGGGCACGTCCCCGGTGCAGGCGCGTCTGGAAGGGCTCTTGCATCCGCGCAAACTCCCAGAGCTGCTGCCTGAGCTAAAGGCCAAGTGCTCTCACTTGTCCCCGAGTCTTATGCCCAGAAAAGCTCCGTGGCCTAGGGATACATCTTGGAGAGTGTTTTGTAGCTGGTGACCCTTTCCTCGCCTCCAGGAATCAGGAATTGGCCTGGGAGAGGCTCTGAGACGCAGGGGCACTGGGTGTGCTTGTGGCTGGCCGACGCCGGGCTACGTAGCGCCTGGAGGTGCCGTGGGCTCCCCGTGGTGTCCGGCCGCTGCCCGCTGTGGGGCCCGGGGAGCCCCGTTCCTGCCACCTTTCCTCTGATCCCGCCTCCTGGTCCCCTGCCCTGGCACCCTGAGCCTCAGAAGGGCTAGGAAGCGAGGTGGTCGAGTGCCGGCCTGAAGACCCTGGCGATGGCCGCCCAGGGCACCTCAGGGAAGGCCCCTGGCCTCGCCGTGTGGCCGGATCTGAGATTCTTGTAGTTTCTCCAAAGAGGCATCAGCCTGGAGTGTGGGCTCCGGGGAGGCAGAGATCACAAGAGTCAGGCGGCCGGAACACAGGGGTCCTGGGCAAAGAGGGACGGAGAACCAGGCCACCTGATGCAGCAGGGGATCAGGAGAGGGCGGGGTAGAGCCCGCACAGCTTCCCCGACGGCACTTCCCGGATCTGGTGCCTATTGTCTGAGGCTCTGGCCAGCCTCAGAGGGCAGCCCCTGTACTCGGGTACCAGGCTCTGCAGGGAGCGAGGGTCGCCCCGCCTGCACACACCTCTGCTACCTTTTGCTCTGTCCAGCCGCCCCTGCTGCAGAGGGTCCCAGGTGGCCCAGTGGCTGGTGGCTCTGCAGCACAGTGAGGGCCACTGCAGCTCAACATCGGACTGACCCCAGCTGGCCACCAGACGGCGCACAAGGGATGCGAGGTCCTCCTGCCTTCCAGGGCTGTGCTTGTGGGCAGAGGGGACCGCAGTGAGGATGGTGAGGGCCCCTCAGCCCCCTGGCTGGACAGGGTTACCCTCCTTCAGGGTCATCCTGCGGCTTAGGTAGGAAAATACCCTGGGAAGCGTACACTTTCCACAGGTGTGTATACAGGGGCCTGCTCCTGGCACATAACGGGCACCTGTTCGCCTGGCGCCCCACCTGTCCACCCACAGGGCTCCAGGTGCATAACGGGTGGGAAGGGGGTTCTGTGAATTACAGTAAGAAGAGTCCAGCCCTTGTCCTGCAGGTCATGAGCGAGGTGGCTGGGCGTGGGCGCCTGCGAGGGTCAGTCAGCTGTTGGGCGTGGTGCCTTGCTCTGTATCTCCACACCAGCCCTGGGGAGGGGAGGGGACTGAGGGATTGCACCGCAGTGACGGGGGCAGGACAGCCCTGGGACTGGGGGCTCTGGGGGTGGGGCGCACTCGGTGATGGCCGTCCTGGGAGTGAGAATTACTGTCACCACCCCCCAACGGATTTGATGTGCAGACCCGGGGTGGGGGCGGCTCAACCCCAGGTTTTTCGGAAGCAGCAGCTGAGGACCAGAGAGGTGGCTTGACCTGCCTGGGTCACACAGCTGTAAGAGCAAGGGCTGGGCCTGGCAGCTGCGGCCTCCGCTCCTGTGTGTCATGCCCGCTTCCGTCCCACCCCCCAGAGGGCCTGCCTGATGCAGACACAGCCCTATGTGTCGGCCTGGCCTGGCCCAGATTGGGCAGGACCTGGGGCCCTGATGGCCGAAGAGGCCCTCACGGCACCTGCTGGGGGTCCAGCCCTGCAGCCCCACCCCCTGCAGCCTGGGGTGCACGAGCGTGCCCCGCGCCGGCTTCCTGGCTGGTGTGCACCGCCCCCCCACCTGTGTCAGTATTATGACGGCACATGGACTTTCTGTGGGCAGGGCCGCGTGTGGGGCGGCCGCACGTCCTCGGGCCCGTCCTGTCTTGCTCGGCCCTAGGAGCCCGGTGCAGCCGTGCCCCCACCCGCCCCCCGAGTCCTCCCTGCCTGTCCCGCGGCCCGGGGAGGGGCGTGGGCCTGTCCTGCTGCTGTTGTGTCCTGGCCGGGACCTGGGCAGGACCTTTCGCTTTTCTGAGCCTTGGTTTCCTCATCTGTAAAACAGGCACAGAGCCTCGCTTGGAGCCGGCCGGCAGCTGCCACCCCTCCTTCCTCTCTGGCCACCTGGTGCCCTCTGTCGGCCTCACCCTGGCCGTTCCTCGTGGCTGGGCTGCCTGGACAGTGATGCCGTCTTGCAGTGACAGGGCTGCACTTTCAGGGTTAGCCTGGGGCAGGTCCCCACCCTGCTGGCCTTGCCATACCTGCTGGGACAGGTGCCGTGCCCAGGCGCCGCATCAGCGCCCCGAGCCCGTGGTAGGTGGCCCGAGAGGAGGGTGGGGAGTATGTAAGTATTGGCCCCGTCGACCGTCAGGCTGCTCGCTAAAGGACAGAGGTCAGATCTCACACCTCGGCTGGTGGTGGAGGTGAAGGGAGCTGATCCCCTAATGCTGTTTCTCTGTCCTGACGGCCAGATACCCGCACAAACTGCTCCCCGAGGAACAGACGAGGCGAGAGGAAGGGGTGTGGTTGAAAGCACCGGGGTTGCTTGGCTGGCAGGACCGTGGTCCTCCCGAGGTGGCCACACGGATGCCATGAGCAGGGGCAGGGCCCTTCCTGGGAGCGCTGTGGGCTTAACGGGTGCAGAATTCGGGTCCCTCCGAAACAAACCCGGATGGCGTGGGGGCGGTCCTCAGGAAACGGGGGTCGCAGGGCCCTCCACGGGCAAGGAAGGGAGAAGGGCAGGTGATTCCTGCCTTCCCGCAGCGGAGCGCAGACGGCGACCCCGTGGCCAGGTGACAGGCGGAGGACACTGGCCGGGTCTCCCCGTCTGGGGGCGGTTGGAGCCCTGACCCTGGTTCTCTGGCCCAAGTCCGAGTGTGGTCTGTACGGAGGGTCTCAGCACTCGGCCCCGAGGACACGGTGGGGATGGTGGGGACCTCATAGCCTTTCTAACCCCGCTGCCTGCCAGGCGCCTTCAGGCCTGAATTTGTGGAAGTGGTGAGCGGCCCGGGGGTGGGGGGCGTGGGGGGGGGGCTAGAACCCTGCGGGCCGTGGTGCACAGGCGGGCAGCCCTCCAGCAGGCGGGGTTGGAACAGCGTGTTGAGAAGACACTGTTCCCCCACACAGATCTGACACTTCCCGGGGAGACCACGCTGGGTGGGCCGCCGGGCCCAGCGGCAGCCCCTCCCTTTGGTCGTCGGGGGGTGGCGCGGGGCCCTGAGGTGGGGGGGTGGGGGGCGGGGGGGGGGGGCTAGAACCCTGCGGGCCGTGGTGCACAGGCGGGCAGCCCTCCAGCAGGCGGGGTTGGAACAGCGTGTTGAGAAGACACTGTTCCCCCACACAGATCTGACACTTCCCGGGTCAGTGCCGACCCCGACCCCGTCAACAGGGAGCTTGGAAAGTCAGGTGTGAGATCCAGTGGCCTAATTTTAGACCTTGGGTGTGCATGTCAAAACAGCAGGATGATTAAAGAGAGAGAGAGAACGAGGACAGCCCGGCTTCAACCCTTAACTCTGAAGCCAGCACGTTCCCTGGGGGAGCATCACCTGCCACCTGACAGGGCTGCCTGTGGCCTCGGGGGGGCGGATAGGAGCAGAGCTTCTCTCTTGGGGGCCCCTCTCCCGGGGCGGAGCTCAGCGGAGATGCGGGACGGACCAGCAGGTGGGCTGAGGCCTCCACGCTGCAGAACAAGGCATGGGGTGGAACAGGTGCGTTTGTCCAGCACCGTGGGAGGAACCTGCTTTGGGCAATAAACCTGCTGACGCGCAGGGAAGCTTTCAGCTCACACAGGTCCCCGGCCTGCTCAGGGGTCAGACGGCTCGTTGGCCCCGGGGCTGGGAGGCAGGCCCTGGGCTGGACAGTGGTTCCGACCCCTCGCAGGCTGTCACGTCCCCTGCCCACATCTCCCTCCTGACCTGCCACTTACCTGCTGTTCGGGGCTTGTTAGAATCATGAGTGAAGGGAGAGCATGTCCCCCTGAGGCGGGAGTTACCATTCCCCGCGGGGGGGCACCTGGGAAGAGCG
>NW_006773553.1:856478-859589 GCF_000442215.2 Lipotes vexillifer | reverse complement strand
CCCCGCCCCGCCCAACCCCAGGGTCCCTGCCATCTGCCCCTCCCCCTGGGCGCGGTCACTTGTTTTAGTCTCTCTGCAGTTTAGGACGTTGAAGGTTTAAATGTTGGCCACGCATGTGCACCGTCCACCGTCTGCGGAAGGCGGATGGTGAGAACGGCTGTCTGAGCCCTGCCTCGGGCCCCGGACGTGCCCTGAGATGCCCACCTGCCCACCTGCACCCACCGCGGCCCCTGCAGGTCCCTCATCCTTTCATTCGGGAAAGCAGAGGATGCTAATCTTAGAGCAGTGGTGGGAACTGGCCTTTGTTAGGGTTCCCTAAGCGCTGGGTCCTGTCCTTACAGCCCCTCTGAGTGGATTTTGGAGGCCATTCACTTTCACACCCAGAGGCCTCTTCACTCTTTCAGCCCCTTGTGGGGATGTCCTGTCATTCGCTCAGCAGACCCCACCAGTGGACTAGCAGCTGATGTCACACTTTGCCCCATAAACAGCCCTAAAGTAAACGTCTTCATCCTGCTTATCTGCACACGTCCAGGATCTGCTTCTGGACCCGGAACCTCCGGTCACCGGACCGTGTGGCTGTGACTGGTGGAGCTGGCAGGGAGGCCCAGGGCCCCACATCCCGAAACCGACTGGCTGGTGGCTTGAGCACGACCCTTGACCCCTGGGTGCTGCAGGAGTCCCTGAGCCGCCCCAGCCGTGCATCCACGAGGCCCCTGGGGCTCCTGCTTCAGCCCGGGCCGAGCAGCGGCTCGGGAGGCTGTGCAGGGTCTTCCGGAGAGAGCATGCTGTTGTGCTGTGGGCAGGGGCCCTGCTGTTCTGTGTTCTGTCTGCTGCGTCCTCGGGGGACACAGCCATAAGCCCCCCTTCAGGGCCCCAGAATGTTCCCGCGGAGCGGGGGGGGGGGGGGGGGGGGGGAGGGTGGCGATTAGCACAGAACACGATATTTGACCCAGGCTGTACTCAGTAAGGAGAGCCTGTCCCCAGCTGCAGGGCTCTGCGAGGGAGTTGGGTTTCCATCAGGACGCAGCCTTTTGTGTTTCTCTGCTGTCAGGCGGCGGTGGGGGGCGGGGCGGGGTGTGAGGACGTCACAGCCTCTGGGAGCTGCATGGCCGTGACCAGGACGCGCACCTCCCAGCTCTGAGACCCGGCAGAACAGCATGGCTTCTGCCCAGGGAAGGGGTGGGTTGTCTCGGCTCTGGCTCCAACAAGTGTGCAGTGGGTCTGGGAGGCGGGCGGGCGGCCGGAGGACACGGGGACCGCCGCGCTGTCTCGGCAGCTTTCGTGGGAACCTGCTAGATTCCAGAGTAAAAGGCTAGGCTGCTGTCACTGCGGAGGGCTGGGCCCGGTGCTGGGTCCGGTGCTGGGTCCGGGAGACTTCTGTACGGACGTCCCGGATCGGGCGTGTGCGCGGCCTGTGGCACCTCTGCGTCCCGCCCATCTTCAAGGCGTGCATCCACACATTTGGCCGCTGGCCGCGGGTATCCGGGCCGCTGGGGGCCGCGGGCGAGATGACCCCCCAGCCCTCTCCACGCCGCTCTGCTCCTCCGCTGTGGGGCGCCCCTCCGCGCGGCCCCCGGCCTCGTACCTGCTCCCTGCCGGTGCAGCAGCCCTCGAGCCTGGTCTGTGGACGGCGGGTCCTGATCAGCCGGGGTTCCTGCGAGGAGCAGGTGGTGCCGGTGGGCCCTGGCCGCCGGGGGCTCCTTGTTCGACCCCAGTGATCCCACAGGCATCTGGGGTTTCGGATTTCCGCTCTCTGGCTCCTTTGTTCCTCCGGCTCCTCCCCCGATTCGCTTTGTCGCCTGCAGAGTCCCTCCCGGCGCCTCTGGCGCTTTCTGGTGAACCCTGGCCCACTCCGCCCCCCACCCCCCAGGCCGGCACGTGGCCTGGCCGGCTGGACGGGACTCCACTGGTCTGGTCCGGACAGGACCCTGGGGCGTCGCAGGCCACATGTTCCTGCTGGAGGACCCATCTCTCTGTGCTCTGTGTGGGTCTCCTTTTCAGCCCTCAGGCCTCCAGTGAGGGTCACCTGCCAGAGAGGCCTCCCCACGGCCCTACCCCAATTTATTCTTCCTCCCAGCACCCTTCTCTGGCGATCACATCCCCAGTATATCTGCCCCGCGCTGGAGGCCCCGAGGGCAGAGGCCACGCTGGCCTGGTCTCCTCGGTACCCATTGGCTGCCGGGGTCGGGGTGGGGGCAGGCCTGCAGCGCGGGGAGACTGGCCTGGCCTGGCCTTGGCTGCTGTGTAAATACCTCCCCCGGGTGCCCCTCGGTGCTGGATTAATTGTCCTGAACCTCTGCCCCAGGAGGCCGTGCCTGGCCCCCAGCACCTGGAGCAGGGGCGTGCTCAGCTCCGGTCCTGGAGAAACCACGGCCCCCCAGCCTCAGCGGGCCGCCGGGCTCAGTCCTGAAGATCATGTAGGCTTGTGCAGAGGCCCAGCCCCTGGCTACCTCGTTTCTGTCCTTTAAAAGGAGAGGAAACCAAATGGAGCCCAGTGGACAGGGCCCAGGTTGGCATGCGGCAAAATGAATGATCCCAGCTCAGCGCTGAGTTCAGCGGCTGTGAGGACACCAAGCGTGTTTGTCGGCACAGAAGCTCAGCAATTATCAGGAGCTCGCTGGGACTTGGTGGTGGCCTCCAGGTCATAAGCCGTGGGCCACAGGCGGGGTCAGTCCTCCCCTGGAATGGCAGCCCCTCTTCCCCTCTTACTAGCTGAGCCCCTGGAGTGACAAGCGTGCCTGTTGATTCCCACCCCGCCCGGGGTGAACAGTGGGGTCACCCCCTCCCTGGGCTGCACTGGCCTCCCAGCATCTTTGTGCTGGTCCCTGGGCGAGAGGCGGTGGCCGGCGGGGTCGTGTGTGGGACGGGCCGCTCCAGGCTGCTACTCGCAGCCCCTCAGGCTCGCGCCCTCGGCAGACTCAACAGGAGTCTGGCTGCGTGTGCACGGCCCCATCTGCTTCTGCACAGAAAGCCCCGTTGCTCCCGTGAGGCACGCAGGCCATCTGAATGTGCGTCCGGTGGGTTCTGGGCTGCCGGGCTGGGGCGGGATGGCGCCCTGCAGGTTCCTGCTGCACCTTGGCTGCGGGACGCACTCTCCCCGACACTGTCGCT
>NW_006773553.1:853161-856386 GCF_000442215.2 Lipotes vexillifer | reverse complement strand
CCTGTGAGCGATGGCTTTGCCTGCCCCCACCCACCGCCCACGCGGAGGCGGCTGTGGATGTGGGCACTTAGCAGGTCGGGGGTTTGGCCAGTGTCCGAGCGCAGGACGCCCGGGAGGCTCGGAGAGGAAGAGGCCCCTCCCTGGGGTTACCAGGCTGCTTGAGGAGGGGGGCGCATCCAGAAAAGACTCCGGGGCTCAGAAGACAGCATGTGGCCCAGGGGATGGAGGGGACAGAGTGGAGACCCCCGAGGACGGGAGGCTCCTGGGCAGAGGGAACTGTTTTTTTAATTTGCAAATTTTAAGTATGTGGAACAGTGGCGAGAACGGGCCTGCTGTCACCCGGATCCCAGGACATCCTGCACGGTTGCTGCCCCTGCGTCGTTGCATCCCCAAAGCTAAGGACGTTTCCTGCCTCAGCACGACCTCATTATCATGAGAGAGAACATTGTGAGCAAACTTTGAAGCAAGAGCAGGGTTTGTTCTGTGTTCTGGAACGAGCGGGTGAGTCATGGCATTGGCTGCCCGCCCCTGGCCCCGGGGACAGGGGAGGCCGTCAAGGCCCTGTGGTCCGGGGTCTGGACAAGGTGAGGCCTGGACCCAGGTTGCAGGACAAGGTGGGAGGGACAGCCAGAGGAGGGTCTTCAGCATGGCCAGCAGCAGGCGAAGGGCGGCGGGCAGCCCCTCCGGATGGCCGGGACGTGCGGGAAGCTGTGGCGTCCAGGCAGATGGACATGAGGGGACGCGGGGCCTGTGGCCGCTGGGTGGCCTGGGACGCCGGCACGGAGCAGGGCTGCCTGGGGGTGGCCCGTAGGGCTGGGCTCCATGTCGGTGGTCCCGGCCGGCCCGCCTGACGTGCCCAGGAGAGGTCAGGCTCTGAGGGGTGGGGCCTGGTCGGGGATCCGGCGACGTGCTGCCCGGGGGCAGCTGGGGACACCAGTGGCCCTCAGGACTGGGAGATGCCTGGTGAGGCCAAGGGCCTGGGGCCGTGGCGGCTCTGGAAGGGGCACCGGAGCGTCACCTCCGTCACCAGCGCGGCCTCCCCTCCCTCCCACGAGCGTTTCTGGCTCCACCGACAGAAACACTGAAGGTTGGGGGGGTCGTGGGGGGCCGTAAACTGCCCGCGTCTCCGCCCAGGCTTCACGTGGCAGAAGATCCTGGTCCGGTGGGAAAGGGCTCTTGGGCCCCGAGCCATCGTGCCCAGCCCTACAGGGCATCGGGGCTGGCGGGGCTGTTGGAGTCCAGCCCGTCTGGAGATCAGTGCCAGCAGATCGGGGTGGGGGGCAGGGGGAACAGCCCGGAGGCCCAGGGGCTTAGTGGCTAGAGACAGGCTCTGGGTTCAAGGCTGGGCTTTCCCACTTCCCAGCTGTGTGGCTTTGAGTGAGTCACTTAACCTCTCTGTGCCTCTGTTCCCTTGTATGTAAACTGAAGTGCTTTCCTCGTGGGTGGCGGCGAGGACTGAGAAGGTCCCCGGGCGGGCGCTGCACACAGTATGTGCTGTGCTCTGATCCCATCCAGCCATCGTGAGAGGTGCTGACTTCTCCTGGGAAGGCGGTTCCCGAGGTTCGCCAAAGCAGGAGCTCCATCTGCGAGCTCTCTCCTCCGAGGCGCAAAGCCTGTTGTTACAAGGACCTGACGGCCACCAGCGTCCCCAGAGAGTCGCGTGCCCCGTCAAGCTGAGAGGTCAAGGAAGGCAGGAGCTTGGTTTTGCCGTCTGCCTGCAGCTGTACTCTGAGCCCCGGATGGCCCAAGGGGTGTGTGTGTGATGCCTTCCGTGGCTGCTTCTAGGACAGCACCTTCCAGGGGTCATCCCGCGGGTGGGGAGACGGGAAAGAGACTCACACACCAGCACACCCGAGGAGTCGAGTGTGCAGCAGGGTCGTGGGTGTGCACAGAGGAGCCCGAAGCCAACTTTGGGGGAGCAGCGTCGGGAGCAAGCGGCTGCAGGGTCCCCACCGTGTCCTGGAGCAGCACAGCTGCCTCGCCATCCCAGGGCGTCTGGTTAAAGCGCAGACTCTGACTCCGCAGGTCTCGGGCAGGTCCTGAGAGCCTGCATTTCTAACAGGCTCCCAAGCTGCCAGTCTGCGGACCACTCTGGGTTTGAGAAACAGGTTTAGAGGCAGCGAGGAGGTCAGCCTGTGAGGGAAGGCAGCTGGAGAGAGCAGCACCGCGTCCCCAAGCCCTCCGGGCGTCAGGTCCCCCCAGACGGGGCAGCGTCCCCAAGGGACGGCATCGTGGCCCCGGTGGCCTCAGGCCTAGTGACTGCACAGCAGGGAGGGCCCCCAGGCCCGGCTCAGACCCGCTCACACCTGGATGCCACACAGGTTCAGGAGTAGGTGCTGTCCTGGTGGAAAGGTTCAGACCACACTCGTGACTTTCTTCCACGAAAGACAGTCCCATCAAAGCGCGATGCCCTGCCCTGGCCAGGTCGTGTCCCTGCTGTGGCCCAGCTCGCTCCGGAAGGCTGGTGATGGCCAAGAGATGGGCCCCTCCCAGCTCCGGATGCCTGACCAGGAGGTGAACTGGGGTCTGGGCCACAGCGAGGTGAGCACCCTTGGACGGAGCTGGTGATCTCCGTCCCGAGCCGGGGGCCCGTGGGCCGTGTCACGCCAGTCCATGCAGACGGGGCCTCTTTTTCTGGATTAACTGTGAGGGAGCACAATTAGGCAAAGCACTTTCCTCAGCACAGTTCCTGCCTTGGAGGATAAGAGGATTAGCTGCACCGGGCTCTGGCACCAGTATTGTGACATTGGCTGGTGGAGCTTCACTAGCCCTCCGGTACATGCCCATCCTCTCTGGGCAGGGGGCTCACAAGGAGAGCCCCCGGACAAGGCCCGGCCCTGCCTTTGTGCATCGCGGCAGGTTACCTTCCCTCTCTGAACTGCAGTTTTCACCTGGAATGTGGTTGTAGAAATATTGATCTGCCTTTTCCCCCATCACGCAGCTCAGGTCTGGGGCTGACCTTTCAAGCCCAGCGAGTGGGTGGCCTCCTGACAGATGCCACCACTGTCTGCTCTCTGGACCTGGGGACCAGGCGCCCCACCCCACTGCTGCCACCCCCTGGGGGGGGGTCCCAGGGCCAAGAGGGGGCAGACGTCTCGTCTTCACCCACCCGGCTCAGCGGGTGATGGGGAGGCTACAGGGGGGCTCCGCGCTGCTCCCTGCTTCCCAGATGAAAGCGGTCTGTGGCAGAGGGGCTCAGGCCCGCCCTCCTGCAGAGCCCCCCCC
>NW_006773553.1:809764-852916 GCF_000442215.2 Lipotes vexillifer | reverse complement strand
TTCTTTCCTGTGTCTCTGTCCGGGCCCAGGAAGGGATCTCTGTGCCCCAGGCCTTGGCTCCTCGCTCCCGCTGTCGGCTCCACGTCCTGCCCCCACCTGGGCCTCGGGCTGTGCACTGTGGGAGGTGCCCCCCGAGGGTCTCCTCCCATTGCCCGGTCAGTCTTCCCAGCCCACCCTCCTGGGGGTCGCACAGCACGGGCTGGGTGGGCACAGGTGCCCAGACCGCTGAAGGCTCGCTTCCCTCAGCCCAACAGACGTGCATGCACACAATCCTGGGAGCAGCTCTGCTGACACTAGCAGAGCTCGTGACGCAGGGTCCCCAGCTGGGGTGCGTGAGCCAGCCATGGTCCATCCACGCACAGCTCCCTGGACGGTTTGGTGGCCACACGCGCTGGAGAAGGCTGGACGGGGCAGAAACCAGGTCAGGGGCCGTGGGGCGGGGGCTCGGGTGCGCGGGGAGCTTTCCAGGGCGACGGGAAGTGTCCTGTGTCTCACAGAATTTTACTTTTACCTCTAAAGCTGACCGAAAATAGTCTCCCCTTCTAAAATAAACTACTCTTAGCTCAGAAAAAAAAAGAAAAAAAGCTGTCTGGCCGCAGGTGCGGATGCTGTGCCGACACTGGCGTTGGCACTGGTCTTGGTGGCGTGTCCCGCCCGCCCGCCTGTGATGCCAGAGGGGGCCCAGCTGCCTATCGAACCCGCGTATCTAGACAGCTCCCCAGCTGAGCGCCAGCACGGCCCAATTTTCTTTCCGAGGCTGAAGTCCATGTAAATATTGACCAGATAAGGCAGACTAGGTTTTGTGCTGTATGTGGTTAGTAGTTGAAGAGCCACTCACTCCACGGCTATTTTCCCAGTGGCTTCCTACAGGTGGGCCTTGTTTCATTTAAAATTTTAAAAAGACCCTAAAGAGGCTGTGCGTAACTCAAACATTGTTAAGTGTAGGGGGAAAACCACATTTAGATGAATCCCCGAGCGAGCGGATCTTTCAGTAAAGAATCGACTTTCGGGCTTCCCTGGTGGCGCAGTGGTTGAGAGTTCGCCTGCTGATACAGGGTACACGGGTTCGTGCCCCGGTCCGGGAAGATCCCACATGCCGCGGAGCGGCTGGGCCCGTGAGCCATGGCCACTGAGCCTGCGCGTCCGGAGCCTGTGCTCCGCAACGGGAGGGGCCACAACAGTGAGAGGCCCGCGTACCACAAAAAAAGAAAAAAAAAAGTCAACTCTCCCTGCCCCGTTAGTGTATTTATTATGTAAAACTGAAAGACAGGTATTTGGTCTGCTTAAGCAAGGACTGTGTCGCTGGGTCCACGGGTGCCCCCTGCCCCAGCCTGGGGCTCTCGGGCCATGTGGCCGCTGCATGGCCTATTGAGGGGGTGATGGGCTTTCTTGTGGGGGGGCTGGGCGGCTTCCCTGCTTCCTCCAGATGTGCATGGGTGGGGTCCCTCCGGCGTCCTCCTGCACTGCCCCGACGCAGGCACAGGGAAAGAAGCTCAGACAGGATGGGCTGCCCGGGGGTGGGGTGGATGGGGAGCGGTCCTCACAGCCGAGTTGTCCCCCCTGATGGATTTGCTGGCTAAGAGCTCCCGGGCCTCTCCCGGACTACCTGCATTGGCAGGTTGGACCCCAAGACGAGGTCCCACCCGAGTCACAGCTGTGACCACCTTCCGAGTCAACAAAGGCACCTAGAGCCGCCCAGAGGCCGGGTGGCGGCGGGGACCTTCGCCAGCCCCGCCACGTCCTGAGTAGTGCCTGGCCCGAGGCCCCGCTGCAGAGCCAGGATCTGGACCAGCCGTCTGTCCCCTGAGTGCCCGGTCCAGGGCTGGCCCGTCCGAGGCCGGCGGGCTCCACGGGGGCGGAGCCTCCGGGTCCCTTTCCTTCCCCCAGAGGCAAACATCAGGGACGGGGGAGGTGGCCACGGGGCAGAGTGTGATTAATCGACATCACAACAGTGATCCTTTGGGGGGCCGGCGCGGGGGGGGGGCAGTTGTGTCCTGCCCTGATGAGGTGCCCTTGGTCGCCCTGGGCAGAAGGGGCCTGGGGACCTCCCCGGACGGGATCTGCCCTCTTGGGGGTGTCAGCAGGGGAGAGGAGACGCAGGGGATCCAGGGCCCAGGAGCAGGGGGGGGTCTTGTGACTCGGTCTCGTGGGTGAAGGGAGGCCAAGGAGGTGGCAGGGGATGCCGCAGGCCGCGCCGGAAGGCTGAGGGGGCCTGGCGGGCATTTGTGCAGGTGGAGGGCAGCTGGTGTGGGCGCTGGGGGCTGCTCCCCACCCCCCGGGGAGAGCGACAACAGCCCAGCCCTCCAGCCGTTAGCCGGAACCCAACCATTCATCACATCTCCGCGTCTAATTGTGCTTTTCGCGGTGTATCTAAGAAATCACTGCGTGACTCGAGGTCATGCACATTTTCTAGTTTGTTTTCCTCTTAAAATTTTGTAACTTCACGTTTTATGTTTAGATTTATAACCCACTTGTGTGAATTTTTGTACGTGGTCTGGGTTGTGCGCACGACACCCAGTGCCATTGTCCCCTGCCCCCTGAATTAATGACCTTTATACTTTGTCACAGATCGGTCGACCTTACACACGTGGGTCTATTTCTGGACTCCCTGTTCTGTTCCGATGGTCTGTTTGTCCACTTTGGCACCAGCACCACAGTCCTGGTCACAGTGGCTTTATGATACGGTTCAAAATCTGTCGACTTGGCCTCCCTTTGTCCTTCTTTTTCAGTTGTTTTGCCTATTCTAAGTCCTTTGCATTTTCATGAGAATTTTAGATTCAGGTTGTCGATTTGCAGCAAAAAGCCTGTTGGGGTTTTGATTGGGTTTGCGTTGAGTCTGTAGACCAATCAAGGAGAATTGATATCTTCATAATACTGAGCTTCCGGAACCACGGACACCCTGTATCTCTCCGTTTATTGAGGTCTTTTCTTAAATACTTGGCGAAGCTTCACAGGCTTCGGGGTGCCAATCCGGTGTTATTTGTCAATTTCATCAGAGTTTATGTAGGTGACCGTGTGTCACATTTTACTTCACATGATGCCTTCTTTCTGGTCTAAGGGAGCATCCGGGGTGATGTCAGCTGTAGGGTTTTCACAGATGCCTTTTGTTAGGACGAGGGCGTTTCCCGCTACTCCTCATGTGCTGAGTTTCTGTCAGGAGCATATGTTGGATCCTTGTCAAAATGTTCCTGTCTATTAAGGCGATCGTAGCGTTTTTTCTTACTTACTTTGTTTATGTGGTGAATTACATTGACTGGTTTTCAAACGTTAAACCAACTTTTTGTTCCTGGTATAAATCTCGCTCGGTCATGACGTATTATCCTTTTAGTATGTTGTTGGGTTCCGTTTGCTAATTTGCTAACATTTTGTCTAGAATTTTTGCATTTTGTTCAGGAGGGGTATTTTTCTCTAGTTTTCTTGCAATGTTTTGGTATCAGCCAATGCTGGCCTCATTGGAGGAATTGGAGAGTGTTCCTGCCTCTTCAGTTTTTGGGAAGAGTTTGTACATAATTGGTATTATTCCTTCCTTAAATGTGTGGTAGCATTCACCAGTGAAGCCGTCTGGACCTGGAACTTTTTCTCGTGAAGGTTTTTGACTATCTGTTAAAATATGTTGATGGGTATAGTGCACGCTGGTCAGACTCTCTGCTGCTTTTCCTCAGTGAGCTTTGACCCAGTTCATTGGTATAAGTTGTTCACGTTTTCCTTGTTTTGCCTTTGTGTCTTTTTTCCTTGATCTCTATTCAGATCAGTCTGAATAGAGGTTTTATTCATCTTTTCAGAGAACCATCTCATGGTTTCATTGATTTTTCTCTAGTGTTTTCCTATTTTCTATCATTGATTCCCACTTCAAACTTTCCTCTACTTACATGGGTTTCATTTTATCTTCTTTCTCTAGTTTCTTGTGGGAGTTGAGACCAGTGATTGGAGACCTTCCTTCTTTCTCTCCTGTGGGTGTTCAGTGCCATAAACCCTCTGAAGCAGCAGCATCCCACAGACGCTGGTATGTTGTGCTTTCATTTTTGTTCAAGTCAAAAATCCTTCTAGTTTCCCTATTTCTTCTTTTTCCCGTGAGTTGCTTTTTTTTAGAAATGTGTTACTTAGTCTCTAGATGTTTGGGGATTTTTTTCAGCGATCTTGCTGTTATTAATTTCTAATTAACTCCATTGTGGTCAGAGAACACACTTTGTGTGATGTATAATTCTTTGAACTTACTGGGACTGGTTTTATTTCCCGGCACGTGGTCTATCTTGGTAAATGTCCTGTGTGCACTTGAAACTAATTTCTACCGTTTTTTTTTTTTAAATTAATTAATTATTTTTTGGCTGCATTGGGTCTTTGTTGCTGCACGTGGGCTTTCTCTAGTTGCGGCGAGCGGGGGCTACTCTTCTTTGTGGTGTGCGGGCTTCTCACTGCGGTGGCTTCTCTTGCTACGGAGCACGGGCTCTAGGCGTGTGGGCTTCAGTAGTTGCGGCACGTGGGCTCAGTAGTTGTGGCTCGCGGGCTCTTAGAGTGCAGGCTCAGTGGTTGTGGCGCACGGGCTTATTTGCTCCACGGCATGTGGGATATTCCCAGACCAGGGTTCGAACCCGTGTCTCCTGCATTGGCAGGCGGATTCTTAACCATTGCGCCACCAGGAAGTCCCTCTCCTGTTGTTGAGTGAAGTCTTCTATAAACGTCAGTAGACGAAGTTGGTTGATAGTAGTCAAATCTATATCCTTACTTGTTTTATCAATATTGAGAGAGGGGTATTGAAATAACTATTTCTATCGTGCAGATTTATGAGTTTTACTGCATGGACCACAAGCTCAGGCCTCGGGTGCATGGATGTTTTGGGTTGTTACGTCCTCTTGGATAATTATGAAACGATCTTCTTTATCCCAGTAATAATGTTTGCTCTGAAATCTACTGTGTGTGAAATCACTGTAACCACTCACTCTCCTTTTGACCAGTGTCAGCAGGATGTCTCTTGTGCCGGCCTGTTACTTTGATCTGGTTTGTATCTTCATAAGCAAAGTGTATTTTGTGGAGCCAGCATATGCAGTTGGATCTTGCTTTTTTATCCAGTCTGACAATCTCTGCTTTTTCTTCTTCTTTTTTTTTTTTTTTTTCCTGTCTGAACCCCATGGCATGTGGAACTTCCCCGACCAGGGATCAGCCCCGAGCCCCCTGAAGTGGAGGTGCAGAGCCTTAACCACTGGACCGCCAGGGAAGTCCTGACAATCTCTGCCTTTAAATTGAGATGTTTGGCCATTAGCATTTAATGTTATTGATGGGGTTAGGTTTAAATCAGCGTCCTTCGTTCCTTCATGTCTGGTGTCTGGAAAGCCCTTGTATATTTGTCTGTTTTGGGTTGTTTCGGGTGAGAGGCTAAGCTCCATCCATCTCAGCTGGAAGTAGAGAGGACAGCAGTAAGAACTTAATACCAGTCAGTACTCAGCCCGTGTTCAATTTTCCCCAGTTGTCTCAAAAGTATCTTGTGCCACTTGGTGTGTTTGAATCCGGATCCGAATAAGGTCTACACGTTGCATTCAGTCGATGTGATTCCCGAGCCCTTTTTACCCGGACCAGTGTCCCACCCCTTCTTTCCATGTCATTTACTTATGGAGGAAACTGAATCACTTGTCCAGTAGAATATTCTGAGTTTCGGCGATTATATCTTTGTGGTGCTTTTTAACGTGTGCCTCTGTATCTCCTGAACCTGATAGTTATAAAGAACTCTTCGTAAACGTGCTGCCTGTTCGGTTGAAGCGTGTGAAGTTGCCAGTATTTGACTATTTACCCTGCCAAGTGCCGTGTCCTGCCGTCGCACGTCACGCTACCCGTCCCAGCCCGTCAGGAAGCGCCACTTGGCATGACACTGAGATTGACCAGTGGATTCAGGAGGTCAGCCTGACCCTCACGGCCAGGTTCTCTGCCCTGTCCCTAGTGATAGAGTTTCCTGGGTCCTCATCTAGGAGCTGCAGATGGTGTTGCTTCCACTCCGTCAGGCCGTGTCGGGAACCTTTCAGGTTGTCTGGGGTGGGCAGTAGGATTTGGGGACCGTCTCCCAGGCAGTCAAGTCCAGATGTGAATTCACTGCTGGGGGAAGACTGCGTGCAGCTCAGCATCGATGTATTCCCTGGACAAGCTGGTAGAAGGTGTCCAGTGAGCAGGTGATGGCTGAGCGAGCTCATGGACAGTGGTGAAGGGGCAGTTCGGCTGGGGGAAGCTCTTGGACGCCACCCTGTGCGACAGGGCGCAGCTTGGGACTCCCTCTCGCGGAGTCCCCCAGCTCCCACCCTTCCCAGTCCCTCCAGGCCAGGCCGTCGCCCACTTTTAGATGGAACCAGCTGGGCGGGCCCCACCGAGCCCCGCTGCAGGGAAGCCCCTCACCCAGCAGGCTGGGTGGGAGGCCGCTGAGCTGTCGTGCATTCCCGTGTCCACCGCGCGTGGAGATCAGCACTCGCAGGGGCCCCCTCTGTTGGCTGCATCGCGTGCGGATGTGACACTGAGCACAGACAGAGGTGGGGTGTCATTTGACGGTGGAGCCAGGTGCAGGGAGCGGGAGGTTCTGGCCGTGCTGGGTGGTCCAGGGCAGCTCGTGGCGTGCATCGCAGGCAGGAACAAGAAGGTGAGAAGGCTGGAGCACCTGTGTGTCTGGCGGGAGGGGACCGCCACCCGAGCAGGAGGGGTGGTGGTGCACAGGTGGTTCGTGCTTCTGGGCCGTGGGCCCCTTTGAAAAACGCAAGGGAACTCTGCTTCCTTCTCAGCAAAAGCTACAAATGCAAAAGCGCTCGGCCTTTGCTTCCATTTGGGGATGTTTACTGAGCCCCGGAACACGCCCAGGCCCCCAGGTGGAGAGCCCGGGCCAGACGGTGGGCGGCCTCCCTCCTGCCGGATTCGGGGCCGCGGGCGCAGCAGGCTTTCCTCACCTGTGGCGGCCCCCGCCGCCCCCGCCTGTGCCCCCAGAAGGAGGCAGACAGCGCCGCAGTCTCCTCCAGGCGCGCGCCGACTCCCGGACCCTCACAGCAGCGCTACGAGGTGCGACGTGGCGGCTTGGCTCCCTCTTCCGGGTCAGGAAACTGAGGCAGCGAGAGGGGCTGCGACGCCCCCGGGTCACACGGCTGGTAGGCAGACGACCTCGTGGGCGAACCCGGGACCCGGCACCCCAGCCCACCTGCCGTCCTCCGGGCGCTGGGTCCCCGCCCAGCAGTCAGTCCTTTAAGGAGCGTGAGGGCCGCTGCCTCACTTCACACGGGGCCTCACTTCGAGGACACGTGGGGCGTCTGAGAGGCTGGGGGGGGGGGCCAGAGCAGCCCCCCGCCGTGCTGTAGGTGCGCGGGGCACAGGTGCCGACTGCTGCCCTGGCGTGTGTCCTGTGGACCCGTCTGGGCTTTGAGTTATCACTGTTAAATTACATGTACCAATCAAAGCAAGCCCTTTTACTTCCTGTGTTCTCTCCCCATTTTCTTTTCAAGAGAACACTCTAGCACAGCATCAGGCCTGTAGTAGGGCCCCCAGTAAGAGCTGGACGTATGGATAGATGGGCGCTTGGTGGGTGGGTGGATGGATCGAGAGGAAGGACTTATCATGCTTCCAGCGCTGGAGACTGCTCTGTGGACCACAGGCCCTGAAAAGACCCCCCAGAGTCCACCTCTGTCCTTGTGGCCTCACCCCCATGCCCCATCATTTCAGTTGCTGTCACCCACGCTCACTGTGTCCCCAGTGAGATGCTCGGACAGTGCGGGATGCTTGGCGGGTCCTGGTTCTAACAGGTGCCACTGGGCTGTCAGCCTCCCTGTGTGAGGGTGTCCCAGGGGACACACTGTTACCTGGCCCTGGGCGAGCATGCGGTGCCTGTGACTGACTGTGGTCGGTGCCACTGGTGTCTCAGGCAGAGGACACGGCCCACGGGCACACAGTCTGTGACAACTGGCCAGGGTCCAGGCCTGCTGAGCCCGCGGTGACCCCCCGGCTCACACACAGGAGTTCCAGGTCCTGGGTCAATGACGTTACCCGTCAACACTCTAATGCCTGGGCCTCAAACCCAGCAGGCCTCCTCTGAGTGTTGGGACACAGCGCCCTGCGAAGCTGGTGGCTCCTAGCTCAAACGCCTCGCGTGTCTTGGGAACGTGTTTTTCCTCCTTCCCTGTGGACGCTGGCGAGTCGGCTTTGCAGTTAATGGGGCTGCCCATCCGGCGGGCACGTGGGTGTTGTCTCCCTGCCACCCCCCCGCATGAGCCTGCAGGTGCCCGACCCCACATGGGACGCCTGCTCCCACCCCGGGCATGGCTGCGGCCGGGGTTGCCGTGCAGGGTGGAAGCCCCCATAGACTCAGTGTCCAGATTTTTCACCTCACGTTGGATGCCTGGGTTTTTGTTTTTTAATTAATTGATTTTTGGCTGCATTGGGTCTTCGTTGCTGTGTGCGGGCTTCTCATTGCAGTGGCCTCTCTTGTTGCAGAGCACGGGCTCTAGGCGTGCGGGCTCAGTAGTTGTGGCGCGCAGGCTTCGTTGCTCCGCAGCATGTGGGATCTTCCCGGACCAGGGCTCGAACCCGTGTCCCCTGCACTGGCAGGCGAATTCTTAACCACTGTGCCACCAGGGAAGCCCCAGATGCCTGGGTTTTAATGTGGAAATTCTAAATGGTGTTGAATTGTTGGGTCAAATATTTTTTTTTTTTTAATTTTTTATTGGAGCATAGAGTTGCTTCACAATATTGTGTAATTTATACTGTACAGCAAAGTGAATCAGCTACATGTATACATATATCCCCTTTTTTTGGATTTCCTTCCCATTTAGGTCACCACAGAGCACTGAGTTCCCCAAGCTATGCAGCAGGTTCTCACATAGCATCAATAGTGTACATATGTCAATCCCAGTCTCCCAATTCATCCCACCCCTGCTCCCCGCCTTGGTGTCCATACGTTTGTTCTCTACGTTCGTATCTCTGTTTCTGCTCTGCAAATAAGACCATCTGTATCGGTTTCTTCAGATTCCACATATATGCGTTAATATACGATATTTTTCTCTTCCTCACTTACTTACGTCACTCTGTATGACAGTCTCCAGGTCCATCCACGTCTCTACAAATGACCCAATTGCGTTCTTTTTAATGGCTGAGTAATATTCCATTGTATATACGTACCACATCTTCTTTATCCGTTTCTCTGTTGATGGACAGATATTTTTAAACGCTGTGGGTTTGACACCACCTCTGGGCTACGCCTTACGCCCTCTGAGCCCCAGGACGCGGGCCCCGGGCTGCGGGGGGGAACAGAGCCACCTCCTTTACAGGCAGACCCAGCACCATCAGTGTGGCCGAGTGGGACCCGGAAGGGACCATGACGCAGGGGCTGCTCTTGGAATCAGGGCCCCTGGGGGAGGGGCCCTCTCCACCCGGACGAGGCGCTGGTGCTGGCGTGTGGCCATCCATCGCCCGCTGGGTCTTCCCCCCACACTGGGAGGTGGATAAGGAGTCACTGGCCCGTTTGTCGCATTTCCCTGCTGACTCGGTTGACGGAATGTACAGCTGGCGGCTGGCGGTCAGGGACAAATTCCCCCGATTTCCATCCATCCCAGTCCCCTCCTGCCCCAGCAGCTGAAAGAACTTTGGAAGTGTTTAGAGGTTGAAGGGTTGGGGGAGATGATGTCAAGATTAAAATCTGTGTTCTAAAAAGATCAGTTTGGTACCAGTGTCGAGAGTATAGGGTAGGGGGAAAGGTAAAAAAAAAAAAAAAAAAAAAAAAAAAAATCAACATTTTGGGGAAGAGGCCTACCCGTTACAGAGGTGAGCTGGTGACCCTGCCCGGGGTGCGGGCAAGGTGGCCCAAGGTGGCAAACGGAGAACCAGCCCAGTTCACTTGGATTTCAGGGAAACAACAAGTGGGGGCAACATTTGGGGCAACTTGTACTAAATTGTTTGTTGTTTATACGAGATCCAGGTTCACCTGGGGGCCTGTGTTTCTCTGGCAGCCCTAGGGAGAGGGAACATGAGTGTGGGGTAGGGCCAGGGGTTGGGCCAGGGCATCTCCATTTTGGGGTCCTGGCATCCTAGAAGCCACACCAAGTCAGGAGGGTGACAGCAGAGCGTCTGGTCATCCCGCTTCGTGCCAGTCACTCGGCCCACGGGGTGCTGACCCGCATCATCTCACGGCCCAGCCCGTGGTGGCCAGTCCCCTGTGGTCAGCTCCACTGCCTGCTTCCGGGCCCCTAATCCGATGAAGTGTGCAGCTGGGCCCCGAGGAAGGCCAGGCGGGACATTAACCTCGGACCCAGCAAGGCTCCTGGCTGCTGCTTTATTGATTGGCTTGAAATAACAACCCGTCTAAGGCTGGCCAGCCGGGAGGCAGACAGCTGTTGGTGAATCGGGTTCGCTGTTTCCCCTCCTCCCTCTCCCACCTTTTGTCTCTGGGTTGCTCAGAAAGTGCAGTTATGCCCCCGCTGTTTCCCAGGTGAAGGAGCAGGCATTGGGGGGCCACCTGGGAGGCCGAGGCTGGCAGAGCGGTCCCCAAAGGGCCTTTGGTGGAAAGACGCTCCACTGTCCGCAGAGCAGCGGGGGGCCCAGCCTGGAGTCCGGAGGTCCCAGCGCCCGGTTCGCTCGGCTGAAGCTCGGCCCCCTCTGCTGCCCAGGGCTCTGGGCTGGGGTGCAGCCGGTCACGGCCCCCTTGGATACAGGGGAGAGGCCCCTCCTTCAGGGGCCAGACCCGGCGTGTTGTGAGCAGAAGAGTCTGCCCGGGTAGGTGACGTGGGTGGCCATTCTCATCCGTCCCTAGAGCTCAGATTCTACAGGGACTGGATGCTCAAGAGTCAGCTCTGTTGAGCTAGGGCGTGTATACAATAAACACGTTCTAATGTAGTTTGAGTCTTCACAAATGTATACGCCTGTGTCACCACCGCCCTGATCAAGACCCTAACCCTTCCTTCCCCAGACGCCCTCTCCCACCCCTTCCTAGTCAGACCCCCAGCCCAGCCGCCGCGGCTCTGACTCGTCACCGTGGTGGGCTCTGCCCTCCAGGCCTTTGCGAGGATGGAGACTCCTCTTGCTCTGCATGAAGCCGATGATGACAGCTGTCCCCTGGATGGACCACACTTCGTCCACGTGCCCCGTTCGGTGGGTGGCCTGTTCGGGGTGGGGGGAGAGCGTGGAACATGCCTGCACCGACAAACGCGGGGGCCCTGGGTCTTCTGGCCCCCCGGGGCTTGTGCTCCCGCACCGGGGCTGCAGGAGGGGTGAGGACGTGGTGCTACGCGGTTTCCCACCCATATCAGTGTCCTTTTGAAAGCGTTAGCTCATCAGCTGGGAGGAAAAATCAATGGCCTTTAAAGCTGCATCTTGAAATCCCATACCAGGAACGAGGTTTTGTGACAAAGACAGCATGTTTGAAGGACAACTGGGCCCCTTCAGATAGGAGGGACACTGGGCCTGGAGTCTCGGGGTCGCTCGGGTGCTCCTCTTTGTGGCTGAGTGACCCCCCCCCCACCGCAGTCACTTCTGAGGGGCCCCATCTTCCCGACGTGTAAACGGACCTCATCCCACCCACCCCAGGCTTGTTTCTTTCTTTTTTTTCCCTTAACATCTTTATTGGAGTATAATTGCTTTACAACGGTGTGTTAGTTTCTTTTTTTTTTTATTTTATACATTTATTTATTTATGTTTGGTTGCGTTGGGTCTTCGCTGCTGCGCGTGGACTTTCTCTAGTTGCGGCGGGCAGGGGCTGCTCTTCATTGCGGTGCGTGGGTTTCTCATCGCGTTGGCTTCTCTTGTCGTGGAGCATGGGCTCTAGGCCCGTGGGCTTCGGTAGTTGTGGCTTGCAGGCTCTAGAGCGTAGGCTCAGTAGTTGTGGCACACGGGCTCAGTTGCTCCGCAGCATGTGGGATCTTTCCGGACCAGGGCTCGAACCCGTGTGCCTTGCATTGGCAGGTGGATTCTCAACCACTGCGCCACCAGGGAAGTCCCGGTGTGTTCGTTTCTGCTTTATAACAAAGTGAATCAGCTATTCGGTGTTTCACCATTGAGAACAATGTTGGCTGTGGGTTGGTGATATATGGCCTTTATTATGTTGAGGTTAGGTTCCCCCTATGCCTACTTTCTGGAGGGTGTTGAATTCTGTCGAAAGCTTTTTCTGCATCTGTTGAGGTGAGCATACGGTTTTTCTCCTTCAGTCTGTTAATATGGTGTATCACATTGATTGATTTGCGTATATTGAATCCTTCCATCCCTGGGATAAACCCCACATGATCCTTTTAATGTGCTGCTGGATTCTGTCTGCTAGTATTTTGTTGAGGATTTTTGCATCCATGTTCATCAGTGCTATCGGCCCAGGCTTGTTTTAAGTGTTAAGTGAGCGCAGGTAAAAGCACTTAAATCGTCAGGTGCTGAATCGACGGCTGTGATTTTTATTGTTGGCGTTGACATCCCACGCTTCTTGGGACGTCAGCGCCCCTCCCAGCTCACCCTGCCTGGACGTCCCATCCACCCTTGTGGCTTGAGTCTTGGGTCCATGTGTGAAAGCAGGCTGCTTCCTCTGGCCAAGGACACTTGCGTCCACTTTCCTGACAGTCACCCTGCAAGGACCTCCCTTCACCCCTCGGTGGGTCCCCTTTGGTCCAGCTGCTTTGGAGGGGACTGTCCCCCAGGGGCCCCAGAAGGAAACGTGTGCAGGTTCCTGTCCCGAAGGCCGACCACCCAGACGCCCCCCCCCACCCCGACTTTGAGCAAGTTGGCCCGGCTGGCTTTCGTGCCACAGTGACAGGCAGGCAGCCGTGGACAGGGCAGAGGCAGGAGGGAGCTGAGGGGCCGCCCTCAACTTGGCTCCGCTGTCGGCTGCCGAAGGTCGAGATTTCAGGCGTGACGAGCTTGAAAAAATAAAGGAAGGCTTCTGTGGCTAAAAGTTAAAAGCTGGAAAGTCTGTTTTTGGCGGCGCACTGCAGGATAGGGCTGAGGGCCCAGGACCCGGTGGGAGCGCCCCGCGGATGGTGGCGCTGGGCCACGTCCGCAGGCTCCCTGCCCTCCGCGGTCCCCTGTGTCATGCAGTGGGCGACCCGAGTGTGTGCCGCCGGGCCGTGGGCAGAGGAAGCCAGGACGGCAGCGGGCTGCGCGGGCTCAGGGCCGCCCCCGCCCCCGTGTTTGTCGTGTTTGCCGGGAGAGGCTGCTTCCGGGAGCACCTTGTGGTCCATCCGTACAGGACTCGCAGGGTGGACGCCCCACGGGGCTGGGCTGAGACCCTCCGGCTGCCAGCCGCATCCCCCCATGCCCCCTCCTCCTGACCCCCTCCACTCCGCTCCCGCCCTGCACCGTGACCCTCCGCGCAGGCCTCACGCGCAGGCTGCTTCTCTCTCCGCTCTGTAGGTCGCGAGATGGGAACATAAGACCCGAAAGCTGAGCGGGGCCTTCGGGTCCCCCCACCTGGCCTGCTGCACCCTGGGCGGCGCCATCCTGCTTCTCAACGTGCTGCGCTCCCACTGGTAAGGCCCCCGCCCCCCACCCTGCGCGCCTGCGGGAGGGGCAGCCCGACCACACGGAACCCCGTCCCCTCCACGAGAGTCCCAGCTGCCCGGGAAGGCTCATGCGGGGGTCAGGCGGCACCCGGGACGCGGAAGGAAAACGGGAGCCGCGAGCTGTTGCGGGGTGGTGCGCGCAAATGGATGACTGGACCAGGTAGCGAATGGATGGACTGTTGGCTTTCACTGTGCAGGGGCTGCTCTGAGCTGGGCTAACCTCGCCCGCCCGGCTCTGCTGGCTGAGAGGTGCCCGCACGGAGGGCAGCGAGCAGTGACCTTGGGGGGTGGGGGTGGGGACAGCCCGGCGGGCTCTGTGTCGGCTCCTGAAACCCTCCCGCGGGCTTGGCTGCTGGTGCGTTTGTGCTGCACTCCGGCCTTTCTCCCCCAGTTACTCTCTGGAAACTCAGCCTGCGGGGGGGGCGGGGGTAGGAGACCCAAACGGCCCCACCTGGGCTGCAGGCCAGCCCAGGTGCTACCCTTCGGCTCGATTGATCTTTTTTTTTTCCTGTTTTCTTCCCTTAATGAGCCTTTGCAGACACTCTGGCCCTCCTGAATGAGTGAATGAGTGAATGAATGGGTGAACGAATGCGTGAGTGCCTGAGTGGGCACGTTCCATCCCTGCGGCCGCTTTCTTCCTGGCAGTCACCGAGGAGGCATTTCGAGCTCCCAAAACATCAGTCTGTTCAGGATCAGGACCTGCTGCCTTTCCCCGAACGTAATGTGTTGTTTCCAGTTCTAGGCTTCTGCGCTTTTGGCTTCCTGAGTCCAAGATGTCAGGAGAACACCCCAGTCGGGCTCTCCTCAGCCCGGTAGCTGCTGGCCCTGAACCCTGGGCCAGCCCCAGCTGCTGTTTCTGCGGGGTGGAGGCCGACAGTCCCTCCCGCCCTGCAGGTGGGCTGCGCCCAGGTGGGCAGCCAGGCGGGGGCCGTGGCAGCAGAGGGGCGGAGGGTGAGGCCATGGAAAGCCCGGCGGCCCAAGGGCTGAAGGGGGCCCCCCCTGGGGCCCCGACCCAAGCCTCCCCTTTGCCAGCGCTCGGCAGCGGCAGGCGGCTTTAGACGAGCCCCTCTCCCTGTCCGTCCTGCTTCTGTACCCTGAGGGCCAAGCCCCGAGGGCCGACGGCCTTTTCCTGTCCCTCCTGTTTCTTCTTGTGTCCTGGGCCCTTAGGAGGCCTGAGAGGAAATGACCCCAGGTCCAGCGCCCTCCCCACCGCCCAGGCCCCTGTGTCAGTGCCGGCCAGGCCTGGTGCCTGGCTGAGCTGGCCACCCAGGGAATTTGGGGGGAAAGGACGCCCCCCCGCCCCCCGCAGGCCTGTTTCTTCTCCCCTCTCGGGTCCTCCTCCCGTTTGCCCCCTGCTGACAGGTCTGGGTGGTCTGGCTGAGGCTCTGCGGAGGAGCTGTGGGAGTCCCACCCCCTTCCCTAGCACCCTTCACCTGTCGCTTTATGTGGTTCCTGCAGGTGGGTTTTGTGTGTGTGTGTGTGTGGGGGGGTAAAACACACATTACTAAAATTGACCGTTTCAGCCATCTTAAGGTATAGTTTTGTGATGCTCAGGACCTCACCACGTGAATGGGTGTCGGTCAGTCACGGGCTGAGGCGCAGCGGGCAGGAGCCGGGCTGTGCTGGGGGGAGCAAGCCTCCCCCCACACCTGTGTGCTCGTTGCCTGGGGGCAGGCCCCTGCGTGTGGACCGGCGCACCGGCGGGGTGTCAGCACGGGTGGCTCTGTCCCTGTGGCCATCTGGGTGCCAGCCGTTGCTGCATCAGAGTCCAGCTGGAGCTGCTCAAGGACACGGTCAGGACGGGTCTGATGGCCGAGCGGCCGCACGAAGGAACAGTGAACGGGCCAGACAGACGGGGACAGCTCACTGCAGAGCAGGCCGGGCAGCCGGTGCAGGGGGGAGCACATAGAGATCGGGTGGGGCCTCCCCCAGGCTCATGGGCGGGGGACAGGACTCAGCTCCTGTGGCTGCAGGACCGAGGCCCTCATCCTGGAGTCTGTGCCCTCCCCACAGCAGGGCGGGCGCCTTCCTCCAGGCCCGTGGGAGAGTCTCTCTGACCTCCAGAGCCTCGTTGAAAGGGCCCCAGGGTAACCTTTTTGGTGAAACGCCCTGACCTCGCACCACCAGGTACTGGCACCCCTGGTGTTCACAGGGCAGCCCACCCTCCAGGGGAGGGGTTGTGGGGTTATGCAGAGCAGGGTGAGCCTGGTTATCGGCCTGGGCCCCTCCCCTTTCCTTTCCCCAACCGGGCGGATTTGTAAGACCACAGATCCCCCCTTGGCTGTGATGGGTTTGGGGAACGCTTTGGAAAGGTGATGTGTTGATCAAATGTACCGAATCAGTACACCATCGGAGCCCTAAATTCCACCTGATTTTTCACAGGTGGAAAGTGTTACCCGTGTGAACATTTGTTTTGATCTTGTGGTTATGTGCTTATTTTAATGTGTATTAAGAAAAAACAAGTGAGCCTGTCAGATGCTACTCTCGTGGACAGTTTTGCTTGGTGTGGGTTGAAGAACGGGGGGCTTAGTGCCCCGAGCCCGAGACGGTGTCGCGGCCACGTCCCCGAGCGGCTGGGGTTCCCAGGGCTTATCGGCTGCGGACAGAAATGGGCGCCGAGCGGGACACCCCTCCCCACCTCCACCCATGTTCCGGGGTTTCTGGGGAGCAGAATGCAGACAGCTTTGTCACATTGGTGACCAAAAGCTCAGTCCAGGTTTTAAAAGCAGAACTAGAGACATGGATGAGCCTCTCCACTCGCACCCCCAGCACAGAAAACCCCCCAAAGAAACTGCGTCTCCCCCGTGGGATCACAGCTCTGGCCCCGCCCAGCGTGCCTGTCCCGTTTCATCTCATGCTGTCACCCTCAGTTCACTCCCCTGTCCCTCCAGCTGTCCCTGAGCCCTGTGGGCAGAGCCCAGCGGGTCACACACCTCCCAGTGTCACCATCACAGGGGTGAAAACTGAGCCTGGGTCGCCCAGGTCTGTCTGAACCCCGTGCCACTCTTCTGCCCGAGCCCACGGCACTTGCATTGGGCCGCCGTGCAGTGCCCCCCGCTAGAACGTGGGGCCGTGGGTGCACCAGGCTGCAGGCGGCCTAGCGATGGCCAGAGGGGGCCCGGCATGCCTCGCTGCCCTAGGTTTGGGGGTCGGGGGTCAGCCTGGGCGGGGGCTGAGCGGAAGAGGGTCATCCGCGTGGAGGCCTGAGCGCCTCCCCCACCCCACTCACGCTCACACACACTCGCTGTGCCGCGTGGTCCCTAGCACTCTGGTGGCCAAGGAGCCAGGGCCCACCTGCTGCGCACGCCCGGCCCCTCCCACTCCATTGCCTGCAGACAGGAGAGGGGGAGGGGGCGGAGGCTGCGGGTCTTTCGGAGCTGGGGGTGGGGAGGGGGGCACGGCTCGGCCACCTAGCACGACACCGCGTGTGCGCGGCCCTAAGCCAACCCCAGCGGCTCAGCCTGGAGCCGCAGGGTGACCCTGAGCCCAGGCAGCAGGAGGGGTGGGTGGAGAGCAGGGGGTGTGGGCAGCGTGACCGGTGGCCAGGTGTGCCCTGACACATGTGTGCCACTGTTTGGCAGGTCACCGTGCAGGCCTCTGCCCACGGCGTCCTGTTTGCTGTTCAAACAGACGCTTCTCCCTGTCCCTGCTCCCCTTCTACCTTTGCGGGGAGGGGAGGCGAGGGGAGGGGGCTGCTTTTCCTCTGGCTGCTGAACTCGTACTGGGACCCCTTCTGCCTGGCATGGGCTGGGGCCAGGGAGATGTTTGGGGCAGGAGGCGCCGCTGTTCTCCACGGGCTGAATGTAGTTCGGGCGGCCCCCCCCTGCAGCCCACTTCACTCGCTTTCGGCACCCGCCTTGCCCCGAGTTTGACACCCCTGGCCCGGCTACTCTGGGGGCCCCAGGGGCTGGGGGCGGGAAGGGCAGGGTGGCCCCTCTGCACAGCAGTGACCTGTCTCTCCCGTCCCCTGCCCCACAGCTTCACACAGGCCATGCTGAGCCAGCCCAGGATGCAGAGCCTGGACAACCCCTTGGCCTACCGCGTGGGCCTGGCACTCCTGGGAGTGGGCGGCGTGTTTGTCTTTTCCAGTTTCCTGGCTCTGGGCTTCACGGGGACCTTCCTAGGTAAGACCCCCAGGGTGGGGGGCCGGGGCCCTGCTACCACCAGCTCCAGGCCGCCTTTGCTCCTGCAGGCCTTGGTGTGCCGTGCTCCGCTTGGGAGGCCGGGCTGTCAAACCCCATCCAGCTGCTTGGCCGCCGGGAAGGAGCCAGAGCTGGCAGCCCATGGGGGGCGCTGCACCTTCTGCTTTCCCCACTGCCTGCGGCTCCAGTGCTTCGGGGCTGGGAGCCCAGTGCTGGCCTGGCTGGGTGTCGTCCTGACGTCAACTCCCAGCAGCTTGGAAGCTCAGGAAGGGGAGCAGCCCGGGGGCGCGGTGGGGGCTGCAGGGGCCAGGGCAGCCCTGGGACTGGTGGAGGGGGAGGGGGCCACTGCTGCAGAGAGTGCCCTCCGGGCACACGGGGCACAGGGAGGTGACCCGGCTCTGATGGCCTGATCAGGGGCTCCTGGGTCCTCCTCCCCTCGCCCCAGCCAGCTGTGGAGTCTTGGCCTCCATTTCCTGCAGTGCCTGGGGCGGCCTGGGGCTCTGCGGGCTGCAGCAGGGGTCCCACAGAAGACCCTCGGAAGGCAAATGAGACTTGTCGTCCTCTGGGGACCAGCACTTGGGCGAGGACCTGGCAGCAGCTGGAGGGAGCCCGGTGCTAGAGGAGGGTGTGCAGGTGCAGGCGGAACCGGAGGGGTGGGGCGCAGGGCCGCGGGCGGGAGGGCAGGGTGGCTGGTGTGCAACGGCCAGTGGGGCCAGAGTGGAAGGCCAGCCGGGGGCCACGTCACACGCGTCCCGAGAGCCATGCAGGGGACTGAGGTGTCACTCCCGGGGAGGAGGGGGCCACAGGCGTGGTCTCCCAGCAAAGAGGAGGTGACCAGTGTGGCTGAGGCGGGCTGGGGGCAGGGAGGAGGTGGGCACCACGGTGTGGGCCTCATGGAGGGGGAGGGAAGGGTGGTGCTGTCGCCTCAGGTCAGGAGAGCTGGGGTGAGCAGCCCCAGAGCAGAGGGCGGCGGGCGGGGGCAGTGCAGGGTCTGGAGGAGGGATGGGGAAGGGCCCAGATAACCAGCCGCTGCCGCCGCAGAGAAACGGTGTGGAAACTCAAGGGGCCCACGGGCTCTGGGATGTAGGGCATGGCAGCCGCTTCCCTCCGTGAGTCACCCCAAAGCTGGTCTCTGTGCCACTGGGAAGAAAAGTTCCCGCGGCTCCCCGGCCCCGAGCCCTCTGTCCCCAGACAGCGATGACGCCGCTGCCACTCCTCCTGCCCTACTTGTGCCTGGAGCTCAAGGGACGTCGGGGAGAGGGGGCCTTAGTGAGCAGTGCTGCGCCGCACACTGTACCTGTGCCTCACGCCTCTAGGGGAGGCTTCTCGGGGCGGCCACACGCTCCCCTGTGAGCCGCTCCAGGCCGGCTGCTGGAGCCCAGGGTGGGGGGCAGCCTGGCGGGGGGTGGAGGGCGGAGATGGAGAGACAGTGAATAGCAGGCAGGCCTGCCTTGGACGGTGTGGGGGGGAGGGTCTACAGGAGGGGATGTGAGCTGAGGGAGACGGCAGAGGAGAGGTGTGCAGGGAGCGGGGAACAGGCACCCAGACAGGGGGGACGGCGTGTGCAAAGGCACAGAGGCAGGAGCAGGTGGGCGCGGAGACTCAGTCAGTGCCTCGGCCCCTGGGGACCCCAGGCCCCTTGGCCTGGGACGGGGTGGCCAGGGTGTGACCTCCCCCCGCCCCCGTCCTGCCTGTGCACAGGAGACTACTTTGGGATCCTGAAGGAGGCCAGAGTGACCACGTTCCCGTTCAGCGTCCTGGACAACCCCATGTACTGGGGCAGCACAGCCAACTACCTGGGCTGGGCCATCATGTAAGTCCCGGGCTCCCTCTGTGCCCCCTGGGCGATGGGTCAGCTCTCGTGCCACCGTGGAGCCCGGGGCACTGGTCAGGGTCCCCTTCCTAGAACAGGGGTCGGTAAACTCCCTATTACAAGAGTGGGAGGTCCCCGGGCTGCAGGCAGGTGAAGGAATGGCCGTGGCCGGGGGGCCCTACTGCTTTGTTCATGGACACCGAAATTAGAATTTCACGTAATTTTCACGAGTCACAAAATATTCTTTTGATTTTTGGAAACAATTAAAACTGTAAAAGCTGTTCTTAGCTCGGGGCCTGCAGGCTGCTGACTCGGTGCTGGAACGTTTGGGCTGGGAGGCTCCCTGCCCACGGCCAGGCTGCAGGGATCCGCGCCCTGCGGATGAGGCCCCGTGCCAACCTCCGTCTGCGGCGCCGGCTGTGGGTACCAGCAAGCGACCCGCCGTCGAGGCTGGCACAGGACATCAGGCCGCTTGCCCCCCAGAGCAGCTCCCGTTTGTCCATTTTCTGGATGAGGACCTTCTTCCGTAGAAAGTTGTCTTGGGAGCAAGTGCTGTGCTGTTGCTGAACTCTGAAAGCCACTTACCTAGGTTACCAGTGCTCCCAGAGACCAGAAGGGCAACGGGACCCAAAGGAATGAATCAATGGTGGAAGGCCTGGAGCGAGACTCCCCTCCCAGCCCCACCTTCGGGGGTGGCCCGGGATCCATCACTGGGCTTTGAGTGATGAGGAGCTAGAGGGGCATGTGTGGGTCTGCGGGACACCCCCCAACCCCAGCCCCACTTCAGGCCAGGCAGCCCCCGCCCACCTGCCTTCAGCCTGGCCCTTTTCACCTGGACTCAGGCAGTGGGATCCAGTGGGGGCAGGCTTCACATCCCTGACTTACCCACTCCCCGGAGCATCTCCCACATGAGACTGGCAGGGTGAACCCCATGCAGGTCCCCCTGCAGCCTGCCCTGCTAGCACACCCAATGTTCCCTCCCACTTGGGTCTTCCCAAACCCAACTGGAGATGTCCCCTCCTCCGGGAAGTCCTCCCTGACCACATGCCCCCAACACACACACACACACACACACTCTCTCTCTCTCTCACACACACACACACACACTCTCACACTCTCACACACTCTCTCACACACACAGGTCCTTCCTCTGTGCTCAGACGGGGCCTCCAAGGGCAGAACCACACAGTGGGTCCTCTCTGTGCCCCAGCAGTGCCTGGCACCCAGAAGTCAGAGGTCGCTGCCTCCTCAGGGCTGTCAGGCCAGGCTCCCACAGACCCCTCAGGAGGACAGCAGCCATGCAGTGATGAGGAGGGGGCCTTGGTTGTGCTGGGGATGGAACCCTCTGTCCGAGAGCGCATTAGAGACAAGCCATTACCCGGGGCGCCAGACGCTGACCCAGCAGGGCTGCCCCAGGCCTTCCGCAGCCCATCTGTCCCCGACCTGCGGCCCCACAGGTGGGCCTTCCCGGTACCCAAGCAACCAGGTGTGTGGGAGCCCCAGAAGGCCCAGAGCAGCAGGATTCTGGGGGCACCAGGAACCGGGCCTTCTCTCTCTGGGCCTGTCAGCCCGAGTGAGACGCCCCCTCCCCAGTATGCACAGCCGGGTCCCTGGGACCAACCCCACCACTGCCCCAGGCTCGGGGCCAGGCCTGGGCTCTGGCATGTGGGTCAGTGTGGACCTCAGTTTCCTCATCTGCAGTGTGGGATGACCATCTCCACATAGGTTGTTAGGTGTGACAGGTCCTGGAAGGTGGGAAACTTCACGTGGACGGAACGGAGAAGGGCCCGTGTCGGGGTTGACCAGGCGCCGGCTGCCCCGACCCTCGCCTCCGTAGAGCCTAGTTAACTCGGCTTCCCAGGCAGGGGCCGTCAGCCTTAGGGATACGGTGGCCACAGAGCCCTGGCCCTGAGGTCCCCTGGCGGGGGGTCCAGCCTGCCCCTCCCCGGCACCGGGGCTGCCTGGCTGTGCGGGGGGAAGCCCTGCCCACTCCAGGAAACAGCACCGGGGCCAGTGAGGAGAGCCTCAGGAGGGCAGATCTCATTTCAGCCCCAAAGCATCTGTGGCCTAGGCATCTCCACGTGGCAGTGCCAAGGGCCAAGTGGCCCAGTCCACCTCTCAAGCTTGATTTAAATGGAGCCCATGGAACGGGAGTTGGCGGTTTCATAGGGGACACTTACCCTTCACTGTTGCTGGAGCCCCCAGATGGACAGTGTGAGGTCCCAGCGGGAGGGGAGTGGGCAGGGCAGAGGGTCCCCAAAGGGTATTCGTGTGTCTTCAAGCCCCTGTGCCTCGGGGCCCCTGGCCTGGGGCTCACGTTCCCCTCTGGCTCCTGGGCTCCACCAGCCAGCTCCCCCACCTCTCTGCTCCCCAGCTGTCTATGCAGGGGCTCAGCCCCCACAGCAGTCACCAGGAGAGAGCCCGTGAAGGGGCCCAAGGGACGCTTCGCCTGGCTTTGGCGGTCCTGGACCCACTTCTAGAAAACAGCCTGAGAACATCGCCTCTGGTGGGCAGGGAGAGCGTTTTTTACCCTGGGACAGCCTCCTGTGCAGAAGGCACGCTGACCACTCAAGTGATTTGGGGAGGCCAGCCATTCCGTCCTCCTCACTGTTCTGAGCTCCTGACTGGGGCTGGAGGCCTGTGGACAGGGAGCCAGGCCTGGACGGGCAGCGGCGAGCTAGTCCCCGGGTCAGGGCCTGGACCGTGGAACCCCGGTCTGAGAGAAGGCTGGACCCGGGCCTGCCCCTGACCTGCGTTTCCCCGCAGGCACGCCAGCCCCGCCGGCCTGCTGCTGACCACGGTGGTGGCGCTCACCTACACAGTCGCCATCCTGTACGAGGAGTGAGTAGGCGCCGTCTCGGGCCGGGGCCGGGGCTGCCGTGTACTGTCCGCGTGACCAGCACCAGCCCTGCCTCTCCTTCCAAGGCCTTTCCTGGGGCCTGGGCAGCTGGCCACGCCGAGTCACCGTCAGGGTGGCAGACGAGCAGCTGAGAGCGGGCACAGGGTGGCCCGGGTGCCGGGCAGGTGGTGCTGGACCCTCCTGTTCCCACACGGACCCCTCACCCCGTCCACGCCGGGTGGGGGGCCTGGGTGGCAGCGTCAACCTCGACGCCCGCTGAGCGAGCCTCTCTCCCACCCCCGCAGGCCCTTCACCGCTGAGATCTACCGGCAGAAAGCCTCCCAGGCCCACAAGAGGAGCTGACGGCCCACGGCCACTCCGTGAGGGTCCCCACCTCGGGCTTGCCCCGAGCACACGCCCCTCGAGGGGAGGGGGAGAGTGGTGCCCAGCCTGGGCCGTCCAGTGCCTTGGAAACGTGGCTTGGGGGCCTGGAAGGCGCCTTGTGGCCCCAGAGCCCCCTGCCACCCACCACGTCCTGACCAATAAAGGCGCCTGACCCCAGCCCCACCTTGGTCTCTGTCTGTCCAGGCCGGGGAGGGGCAGGCTGGGGTCTGGGAGGGGATCCGTGAGCCAGGAGCGGTGCCGCCATCCACGCCGAATGGGGGGGGACTGCCCAGGCCTTTGGGCCTCCTGTGCCACCAGCCTCACCCCACTTCTGCCCCTTGTGGGGGGCCGGCGGGACCGGCCCTGCCTCGGCTTCCTGGGTCGGAAGCACTGGGCCCTCCCCCACCCCCCCTGCCGAACCTGGTGTCTCTGGGTACTGACATTTCTCTCCTAATCCCTCGTGGACCTCGTGTGGCCACAAGGAGCAGCTGTGGGGCCATCCGGGGCCGGTTGCCGGGCCTCACCACAGAGCCACAGGGACGGGGCAGGACCCGCATTTGGGCCCAGCCTCCCCTGCACAGCCCCCAGCCCTCCAAGGGCACAGAACTCGCCTTTCCTCCCTTCAAGATGGCAGACGGGTGTACTCTATCTGTGTGCCTGGCCCTGAGCCTTGCGTTCTCACCTGTGAAGTGGCTGCCATAGCCGTGCCCGCCCTGGGCACCGGAGCTGCTGGGCCCCCACCCCACCATGGAGCGCCTCAAGGGTGCCCTTTGGTGTCTGGGTTCCAGAGGTCTCCGGGCTCGAGGGGCCACAGGAGGCATGGAGGCTGATCTTACCCAACGCGTCTGCTCGCATACCTCCAGGGACAGGAAGCTCACCCCTCCGCGGGCACCGCTGCACACACATCCTCCCTAGCCTTCAAGGACGCACTGGCCCCCATGGCCTAAGCCCTCCCTCTGTCAGGGCAAGACCAAGCACCTCCGGGCCTCTGACCCCGCGGGTCACGCCGCCTTGAGGGATGGGCCTGGAGTGGGGAGGGTCGGCTGTGATGGGAGCAGCCCGCAGCTGAGGAGGGAACTGCCGAGGAAGCGAGGTCAGAGGGGAAACCCAGCTCCGTTCAGCCCTGTCCTCTTTGTCAGGTGTGGCTGTGGGCCGCGGTGACACAAGACTCTCTGGGCGAGGAGCTGCTGGGGGTGGGCTCGGGCGGCAGGCTGGCGCTCAGCACAAGCATCCATCCACACGCCCCCTGACGGGGCCTGCCTGGCACTCCTCAAACACGGCTTTCAAGAACCTTCTAAACCACTCTGTGCCAGCAGACCAGGCTGTGGTGGACACTTCCTGCCTTGGGGTCCAGCTGTCCGACCCCAGCCCACCCCCAACGTTTGGCCAAATGGTTTAAGAGGTTCCCCATTCCACTCTGAGCTGGAAAATTGCTTCATTGCAAGGAAATGATACAGGCAGGCGCTCAAGCACAGGAAGAGAGATCACTGGTAGCATCGTAAACCTGGACAACCTAGAACTAATGCAATGGTGGGGGGGGGCACACTTTGGCGGAAAGAACGACAGGTGTGCTCAGGGCCTAATGAACTTGGCTGACCTGGGAGAACAAGTCTTAGAACCTGGCATCTGTGGGTGGGGATGGGCCCAGGTGCCAGGAATCGAAGGTTGAGAACCCAGGCTGGGCTCAGTACCCACCACTGTCACCAGCTGGAAGGGGCCGGACCTGGGGTGGGGGGAGGGAGGCTCTGACTCTAGGCTGGGTCCTGGCCCACTGACCACCCCAGGGAGAGCTGTGTTCAAACCCTGGACCCTGCAGTTACTAGCTGTGGGCCCTGGGCAAGTCACTTCCCTTGCCTCAGTTTCTCTACCTGTAAAATGGAGAGAGTAACAGTTCCCACCCCTCACGGGTGCCACGAGGAAGAACTTAAGAACAATGCCTGGCATGGAATACATGGAATAAACACTCTCCTGGCCCCCCTGCAGAGGGTGTGAGATTCTGCTGGAATCCTTGTCATAGAGGGCTGGCCGAGAAGCCCATGAGAGTCCAGAGGCCCTGTGTAAACAACTAGGGGTGCGGGCTGGCACCCCAGCATTGCCCACAGCTCTGACTTGCGTGGATGGGTGGGTGGCAACAGCTAACAGCCCTGGCTTTCTCCCAAATCAGAGAGCCTCGCCTGTCACACCACGGGGAGCGATGGCTTTTCCATGAGCTCCAGGCCGGAGCTCGCCAGCTCCGGCAGCCTCTTCCCCAGCCTTTCTGCAGCAGCCCACTCCTGGTTACTGATCTACCTGCTGCCCCCACCCCACCCCCCCGGTTTGTCCTGCAGCCTCGTGGGTCATTTACTATTGTTGTTATTACTAGGTCCTGCCCCTACACTGTTCGCAAGTTCTCAGCCAGTCAGAGCCAGACCGCCATCTTCCAGAAGAGGAACCCGAGGTCCAGAGAAGGCCGGAGACTGCTGTGATGCCCACACAGCATTCAGGCTCACTCTGGCTTCGAGACCAGCTCCCCCAACTATCAAAATGGGAATGCTGGCCCACAGGACTCCAGAGGCACAAAATGCTATGGGGAAGGGAGGGGACATTGGCCTCAGACTGACTAAGGGCAAACCTCTGGTCCATCCAGTCTCCGACAGGAAGATGACAGGACAGCCTCTGGCTGAAAACCCCTGCCAGGATCCAGCGGGTCTTCGGTTGGGAGAAAGGAGCTGAGCCTACAGTAGAACGCGGGGTCGGGACGTTCTGGCTGCGAGGACTCCAGCCCTGAGCGTGGCGCTCACGGCTCCCCGTTCTGGCGGCGGGGCCTCTGCTGCACTCTGGCGGCCGGAGCGCGCGGCGCCCACCTCGCGTTAGCACGGCCCCCCGGGAGCAAAACCCGCCTGGGACGCGAAGGGGCCTACGCTGGGCCAGTTCGCAGAGCTGGTGAGAAGACGTGCAGAGCCCGGACGCGGTGCCTAGCACCAGGCAAGCACATGCCATCACGCTGCCCAGTGTCGTTATTCTCTGGGGAAACTGCGTCCCAAAGAAAGTGAGTGTGTGCGCGTGTGAGTCCTGCGGTGGCAGGGGAGTGGGGGGGGTCCTTGCCCCAGGTCAGAGGCACAGCCGGGACTGTGTCCCCGACGCCCTTAGGGCTGCTGAGCCCCGCGCAGCGGAGAAGCGCAGGGTCCACGCGCCCGTAGCCGCAGGCAGACCCTGGACCGTTTCCTTCCCGAGCCCCGCGGGCGGGAACGGGCAGCGGCCCGCGGAGGTGGAGGGAGCGCGCGGCGGGGCCCGCGGGCGTGCGCACCGTGACGCGCAGAGGCTGGGCGGGCGCGGGGCGGGGCGGCCACGCGGGCTGCATATAAGGGCAGTCGCTGGGCGCTGAGAGGCAGAGGTTTCGTCCGAGAGCTACAGCCCAGGCGCAGCCGCAGCCCGAGCTCGAGTCGCGCCGCCCAGACGCTCTGCCGGCCCCGCCGCTCTGCCCCGTTCCCCCAGCCACAGTCGGCTCGTCTCGCGGCCCCGCGCCCGCCCCCGCGGTCCCTCTGCTCAATGAAATTGGCCGCGATGATCAAAAAGATGTGCCAGAGCGACTCGGAACTGAGTATCCCGGCCAAGAACTGCTACCGCATGGTGGTCCTTGGCTCGTCCAAGGTGGGCAAGACGGCCATCGTGTCGCGCTTCCTCACTGGCCGCTTCGAGGACGCCTACACGCCCACCATCGAGGACTTCCACCGCAAGTTTTACTGCATCCGCGGCGAGATCTACCAGCTCGACATCCTCGACACGTCCGGCAACCACCCCTTCCCCGCCATGCGGCGCCTCTCCATCCTCACTGGTGAGCCGGGGCGGTCGGGCAGCGGGCAGGGGAGGGAGCGCGCCGCCGCAGTGCCGGGGACCCCTCGTCCCCGGACGCCCGGGCGCCTGGGCTGGAGGCGCGGCCGCGGAGAGTTCGGCGCGATCCTCGCGGCGGCCGGAGCCCCGGCGTCGGGAGGCCCCAAAGTCAGCCCACTTAAGTTGTCCCCTGGCGGCTGCCCTCACCCTCTCCTTTTCTGCTCCCCGTAGGAGACGTGTTCATCCTCGTGTTCAGCCTGGACAACCGCGACTCCTTCGAGGAGGTGCAGAGGCTCAAGCGGCAGATCCTCGACACCAAGTCTTGCCTCAAGAACAAAACCAAGGAGAACGTGGACGTGCCCCTGGTCATCTGTGGCAACAAAGGGGACCGGGACTTTTACCGGGAGGTGGAGCAGCGCGAGATCGAGCAGCTGGTGGGCGCCGACCCCCAGCGCTGCGCCTACTTCGAGATCTCGGCCAAGAGGAACAGCCGCCTGGACCAGATGTTCCACGCGCTCTTCGCCATGGCCAACCTGCCGCGCGAGATGAGCCCGGACCTGCACCGCCGGGTATCGGCGCAGCACTGCGAGTCGCTGCACAAGAAGGCGCTGCGAGGCAAGAGGCTGCGGCGAGCGGGCGGCGACCAGGACGACGCCTTCGGCATCTTGGCGCCCTGGGCGCGCAGGCCGAGCGTGCACAGCGATCTCATGTACATCCGCGAGAAGGCCAGCGGCGGCGGCCAGACCAAGGACAAGGAACGCTGCGTTATCAGCTAGGAACTCCCGCCCCGCGCGGACGCAGAGCCTCAGGAGACCCTCTTGTCCAAGAGTCAAGTGTCCGGGTCGTGCGTCCCGAGCCGCGCGCGCAGACAGACGTCTTCCTTCCCAGCACTCCAGCCTGTTCACTGGGGAGACTCAAAAGAAACCGAGAAGGGACCATTATCTGCTCCGGAAGGAAAGAGAGCTAGCTGAGCCCGGGCTCCCCTCACGTCCGATCCCCCGTTGGCGCCCGCTAGCCCCACGCGCCCAGCAGAGGTTGAATTTGCCTTGTTTCTCACAAAGACCTAAGAATGGGGGTGGGAATGGGAGTTAATCAGCCACCATTGGGCTTTCAGAAATGGGTCCTGCCAGCTGGAGGGCCAGGACAAAACGGGGTATTATCTGTGATTGGGGGTTGCCATGACAGCTGGCCTGAAACTGAGGGCGGGGTCCGATCTAGGGAGTGACTTGTTTACATGTGTGTGCAACTGCACAAAGCAAAACATAAAACTTGCACTTTATAGTAGTTCTGGTGTCACCATTTGACGTGAACAAAATCTTACCTAGGTGTTTGTACTGTGTGTGTCTTTGAACTTAGTCTTGTTACTGGTTTTTTAATATAAAATAAAATAACTTAAAATGGAAAACCTTGCTTCCTCTGCTTTTAGAAACAGGTGGAAGGGGGAAGGGTGAGAAGGGAGAGGCAGGTTTCTACTTCTGTGGAATTAGACTCCCCTTCCCCAGAGCTGGAAAATAATCCTGGCTTTCTGAAAATAGCTTCAGCCCTCCTGGGAGAAAAGGCTCCAAAAAGGCTCCAGATGACTGGATGCCTTTCCGTTTGGGGAGCCACTCCTTAGAATGCCAGGACAAAAATAAAGGACTTCAGGGTCCTTTCTAGAGATGCATCTTTCCAGCTGTTTACCTGCCTAGTTTGCCCACTGGCCCAGCCCCAAGGGCCTCCGGGACCGGCCAGCGCCGTCCTATACTCAGCACAGGCCCAGGGCAACAAAGCGTCACCAAACCTGGAACCCGCAGACAGTTCAAGGGGTCCCTCAGGCCCTCTTCTGTGCAGGACCCTCATCCTGAGTCGGCTTCAGGCTCTGCCACTTAGCCACCTGGATCCAGTCACAATCAGCAGCCCCGGCCCCTCCGGCTCCAAGAAGCGCTCGCCACCCACGTGGGGTCCAGCACCCCCTCTCAGCAGTTGAGGGCACCCAGTCCCAACTCGGGACCCAGCTCTCTCCGCCACTTGTAACTGTGCACACCTGGGGCAAGTGACGCCTGGCAAGCCCCAAATTCTCCGCCTGTGAAATACAGAGAGCAGATGCCTCTGCTTGGGGTTGCTGTGAGGGCCACGGGCGACGTCTTACATGGTGCCCGCCAACAGGCATCCAAGTGAGGCATCAGTGCTGTCCTGGGGAGGGCTTTCAACCGTTCTGGGGGACTGCCCCCCACCAGGGCCCAACCCACCTCTGAGAGGAATGGCAGCCCCGGGGGCCCCCGGGCCAGCTGCACCCTGGGGATGGATGCCACTCCCAGGAGGGTCAGCCCATGTTCACATTGGTCTAGCTGATGTGGCCGTGTGTGCTGGGGGCTGGCGCGGGGGCACAGAGTGGAGGTGCCTACAGTTCCTTCTGTCTCCTCTGAGCAAAGCAGAGGTTTTCCTCTCAACTATCCAAAGGGGATGTCCTACTGTGAATTTCTCAGTACAAACCCAAGGCGTCCTGACAGCAGAGCACAAGTTCTTTTAATCACACGCTTGAAAAGTGTCACAAGTCACAACTCTGGAGCACAGGAAAGGCCCATGAGGAGCCCGTGTCCGCCGCAGCCTTCCGGGAGAGCCCGGCCGCCTGGTGTTTCTGAGCTCCGTGTCCCACAGTATTTGGTAGGAGCCTTAAAACCGGCCCACACACTACTCTGAAACGTCAAGAAAATAACTGATGCAGTTGATAACAGCCCCATGGTAGAGCTGGACTAACAGGTGACACCCACTGAGATTCAGAGCCTGCGCCTCTGGCCAAGGCCGCTGAAACCTGACACCCCGCCACACGCCTGACATGGACAGAACCCCTGCTCAACACATCTTCAACCTACATGCCTGCCAAGTGGCAGGCAGCTGTTAAGCCCCCGACTCGGTCAGCACAGGTTATGAGCCCGTTTCTGGATCTAAATGATATTCAGCCACCTGTCCCGCATCCTTCAGAGGCGAAGGAAAGAGACGCTCTTACCTCAGTCTGGTCACACTGACACAACGTCTGTCTAGGTGAAACAGAGGTGTTTATAAGCATCTATGAACCAGGCCTTGGCCGCGTGACTGCCAGGTGTAATTCTCCCCACCCCGAGGGCCATCAGAACCGTGGCTCTGAGCGGAGAGCACATCATGACCGCCTGTTTGCACGCAGTGAGCAGGCCTGAGGGGAAGTCGTGGCTAAACCAGGAACAGGACTCTGAGAAGCTGAAAGAGGGGTCTGTTCACCTGGAGACCACGTGGCCTGAGGCTGTCTGGCCATTCTTGGGCATGAAACGGCTAAACGAGCTGCCTGAAGGTGACAAGGGACAGAGGAGCAAGAGTCTCTGCCACCCACCCACATGTGGGACGCGGAAACCTGGAGGCGGGGCTGCCGGCAGGGCTCTGGGTGGGCAGCCCACGGACAGTGACACCCACCCCTCAAACACAGAAGGAAACAAATATTCCAGAGCAAAAAGCCACTCTCAAGTCTTTAGGAACAGTGCCGTTCTCCCAAGGCCTTTTTCTATCCTAAACCCTCGCCTTGTGAGTGGAGGCCTAACTGTCCAGTGGACTCCACGCACCCTGCTGCTCACTCAACACTGGCTACCTGGATACCCACCACCTGGGCCGGGAGCAGAGGGGAGGGGCAGAGGGCAGCCGCCTCCCTTCCTGCTTTGCCCCGGAATCTGCCAGCCCAGCCTGAAGGCCGGGCCGCGGCCCCGCCCCTCCGGCCTCAGGAGCCCTCCTCCTTCCGGCAGCAGGCACACAGTCATTATGCATCTGGACCGTGGGGACAGTACACAAGGACGCACAGGGAAGCCAGCACGCACACCGCTCCGCAGCCAGGGCCACGTTCAGCTAAGCAGGCAGTACCAGAGACCCCCTCCACAGGGCTGGAAGACAGGAGGCCCGTGCCCGCCTCGTCCCGGAGGCCAGCTCATCTACTCCTTGGGGATCTCGAACATGCACAGGCTCTTGTACTTCTGCAGGAGCTCGTTCTTGGTCCGGACCTGCTCGCGGAGGCGGTGCAGCTGCTGCTGCTGCCGCTCGGGGCTCAGGTGGATGCCAGGCATGGCGCCGACCACTTTGCGCATCTCCTGGAACTTGGTCCTGAGGGCATTCAGGTCCTGCTGGACATCAGGGCTGTCCTTGTCCATGCTGCGGAGGCAGAGGGCAGGTGTTAGCACCATCAGCCCAGACAGCTCCATCCTCGCATCCCCACGTCAGAACGCCTGTCGCCTGTGTCCCCGGCTGGGCTGGGCTGCGCGCCCCGGGGGACGGGGCGGGTTCTTGCCTGTGCAGCCGGCACCCCGGCCCCCAGCAGGGGCCCGCCGGACGCTGGGCCCTCCCGCAGAGCTGCTTCCCCAGCCCGGGCCATGGGCGCTGCACACACTGAGGCAACATCTGCTGAAAGAGTGGACGCCTGGCAGATAAGTTCCTAAGTGTCTGCTGAGTGAATGAGAAACTCTTACCAATGTCACGTAACAAACAGCAGGTAACACTTGCTGAAATACCACCTTTCCAATTTGAGACACTCCAGGCCAATCAGGAGACTATCAACGAGCAAAAGATAATTTTAGCTGATGTTCAGATGCTTGAACCTGTTAACATACACCCCAATTTCCACAGAGCTGTTCATAAATTTTAAACTAGTTACCAGCTATGGGAAAATCCTCCCCCACCACACTCGTGTCAATTCCCCGCCTCCCGCTCGCGCTCATTTTAAAGGCGGCATCGTACTCTTCACCTCACAGCTATCATTAGCTGCCCAGAGACCCACGCTCCCCGTCATGACTAAATTAAAAGCAAACAACAAGAACAAAAACCTTCACCTACGATCAAAGAAACGGCCTGTCAGTTGCTCCTATAAATTTTTTGAAAGTTAGTAGATGGATGGATGAGCTTTTGAAAACAAGGCAGTTGAGACTAAAATCTAAAAGCTGATTCACAGGCTGTTTTCAAAGTCACCCACTGAGTAGCGTGAGAGGGGAAAACTGTCAATGATCGTTTATTTTTTTTAATAAACGTTCATCCCTGATGGGAAATTTCAACCCAGATGGTGCCAGTTCATGTTTATTATTAATCATTTCTCTGCTTACGCAGACAGAATATCCATCTTTCCTGGTGATCCGCCGGTTACAGCTCATTCCTGACAAATGAGATGCACCAGGCCTGCTCACTATTTATCAATAGCTTGAACTTGGAAGCAAGATTTGGAGAATCAATAGTTTATTCTAGGGAATGAATGGCCAACCAAACATTTCCTCTTGTCATTTGAGGCCCTCAATTTGCACACACCATCAGTGGTGCACCTTACCCCAGCTTTGAGGGAGCACCTTATATTCCAATTCTTTTATGTCTCAGCTCAGATCTACAACCCTGGACAGACACCACTTGGGCTTCTGAAATCATTCCACTTGGATGGCATATGTGCTAACACATCGTTACGAATTTAAGTCCCAAGGGAGTTTTGAAATTAAAATATAGTTTTAAGAAAACTGATTTACATCACACAAGTCTCAAAGGACAAGGTAAAAACAAACAAAAATATATAAAATAAAAATTAGGTAAATAACAAGGTCCTACTGTATAATACAGAGAACTATATTCAATATCCTATGATAAACTATAATGGAAAATATAAAAAAATGTACATATATGTGTAACTGAATCATTCTGCTGTACAGCAGAAATCAACACAACATTGTAAATCAACTAGACTTCAACAAAAAAAATGCAAAAAAAAAAAAAAGGGAAGAATGAAAACTATACCAATGGGAAGGACTCCAACATGTAGGAAAAACATAAAATTTATGATATATTGTTTTTCACCTTGGCACAGAAAAAAAAAAAAAAAAGGGAGGGGAGGAAATTAGGAGCCATGTACAAAGCCCACCCAGAGGGAAGCTGAGCTGGGGGGTGGCTGCGCAAGCTTCTCAGGCTGCCCGAGGGGGAGGCAGCGGGACCCTGACTCCAGCTGAGAGAAGAGATGGCCTGGGTACCAGAGCGCAAGCGGGAGCTCCAGGGGGCCCGCCTCTGTGGCCAGTGCTGGTCGGCACCTGACTCAGAAGGAAACAAAGGAGACCAGGCTGGGTGGAGAAGCACAAAATCCACAAACCAGGGCAAGGTGAGGGCGCTCAGGACACCACCGCACGGCTCGAGTGACGGGCCACTTCCTGCCGGTCCTCTGGGCAGGCCCGGGGGAGGCGTGGCGGCGCCCGGTGGGAGACACGGGCTCGGGCACACCGCACAGGTCTAGCGCGTAAGCCTAAGAACGATGCTTCACTTGCAGGTGCAAACTGGCGTCAGCTGGGCAGGTGTGTCCACTGGTGACTCAGAAGCAGAAGGAACCACCAGGTCACTGAAGTCACGTCCTCCCAAATCCGAGAGGCATTTCTTTGACCTCTTGGTGGCACCCGACTCGGGAAAGAAATGGGAAACTATCTCTTCCTCCTCAAAACCTCCGACCCCCTCGGCCCCATGTCCCCACACCCCCAATGTCCTCCTCGCCGACCGGCCCTGGGACCAGCCTTCTCCCCACACTAATGTCAGTGGCTGGCATCTTTCTAAAATAGTAGGGCCTTTAAGTTATGACAGTTACAGGGCTTGAGGGAAAAAAATGTTTAATGACAGACAACCAAGGCTTACAAAAGGGAAGTCCCTCTAATCCCTTGTCCCAGGTAAGCTCTGTTAACACGTGGTGCATATTGTTTAACATTGCTTCAAGATAGCAGCACACAAACACACACACACTTTTGTTTCTTTTGACAAAATTGTGGCCACACTACACACATGGTTCTGATTCTTGCTTTCTTCATGTAAAATGCACCTTGGATGTCTGTCCATGTTAAGATGTACACGATTATACGGCTAGATTACTTGGCTGTTGATAGGTATGCGCATGTTTGCAACTGATCGCCTGCAATCCAAATGGCGATGACATCCCACACCTACTGTGTGCCGTGTGCCCCACCGCCCCCCGCCAGCACAGCCACTCCACCTGCCACCCCCCTCAGGGCACCCCTGCACCTCCTCCCACTATTCCTGTGGACCCAGTCCTTTCCCCCTCCCAAAACCCTCTGTCCCATCGAGCTTTACAAAACCCAGGCCTGAGCTCAAAAACTTCAGATGGCTCCTCGGCTCCCAGGCAAGTTCACACTCGTGCGCGCGCGTGCGCGTACGCACAACCTCAGGACCACCCACAAACAGCCTCTGACCTCCTGGGCTCCGTGCTCTCCTGCCAGGACAGAACCCCTCCAAACAGCCGACCAACAATCCTTATCTGGGCACCTGGCCTTTTCACTCGCATTCGGCAAAGAAGACAGGGAAGGGCAGAGCTGCTGCAGGCGAGTCGTGGGGTCACCTCCTGGCCATCAGGACCCAAGGCCAGGCCGCGGCTGGCGGATTGCCGGGCAGACTGGAACCGGCATGTGTGTGGGAAGAGGCCCTGCGGGCTTGGGGTCCTGCTGACCGGCCTCGATGACCCCTGGGCCAGCTCCAGCCTCGCGCCCCAAGTGAAGGTGAAGGCCGACCCAGCGTGAGGCCCCCCAACCCGCCTCTGCCACGTCCAACACGCCCGGGGGGACCTGCAAAGGTTTAAGTACCCGTGGTGACGGGTAATTCCACTAAGTGAGACCAGCCTGACAACCACGACTCCCTCTCTACCTTGGATTTGTGCTCCAGCTCCACCAAACCGACCGCGGACCCCCCACGGGTCAGGGATGTTTCTCGGCAGCCTGTCCTACTCCACCTACCTCCCCTCCCTTTCATACTTCTAGACATGCTGCTGGCATCTCCCCCAACAAGCCTTCTGACCCTTCCAGGCTCCACGAGGCCTCCTCCCCCTCACTGCCCTGACCCTCAGTAGCCTAGCAGCTCAAACAAATGCCGAGACCCAGTGTTTAAAATCAGATCCCAGCCTTTCCTCAGGCTCACCGCACCTCCCTTCTCTCTGTGCGCATTGGATTTCCACTCTTCTGCTCAGTCCCGTCCTTTTTACTCGGGGTTTTCTTCTCATACTTAGTGGCTTTGGCTGTCCAACAACATATTGAAGAGTAAACACCATCTGGGTTACATGTATAATACACTGCTTCCACCAGGCTGAGTGAAGGAAGAAAAAGATGTAACCTTACAATAAGGAAACTGCTGATTATTACAGTTTGGATCAGATGGGGAGGGGGAAGCTGATGGCAATAGAAGATACAACTGTTTTATTTTCCCTTAGTAAAAAATGGGGTATAAATAAACACTGAAGAATATTAAAAAACAAAACAGTGAAACGCTAAAAGGCTGAGTGGAAACTCTTGAGTATGAGTGATGTTCTACTTTCTTACAATGAACTAAGTTCAATGTCTCTGGGGTGTCCGGATCGGACATCCGGGAGAGTCTGTTTTCTTTGGCTGCCAGTCTAGAAGCTGGGGGTGTGGGGTGGTGAAGGCGGGGGCTGGGTCTCAACACCCAGTCTGTGGACTTGCCCTCAGCCCTCTCCTCAGGACGGCTCCCTTCCCTCAGGTCCTGCAGTACGCCTGGTGTCCCCCAGTCCAGACACTCTCCAGCTGACTCTTTCCTAAAAACAATCTTGGGAAAGTGTGCGCCTTTACTTGTCTGCTGAGGTGGAAGGGTCGTCACCGTGTGCTTGCATCGGGGAGTGGACTGAGGGGGTCTGTGTCCAAATGGCCTTTCAGGTAATCCTCCTGCTCTAAGTCCCCCTTCACCAGGGGTCCCTGACAGTGCCATCTCCTGGGATTTGGAGGGGGCCACGGCCAAAGGCAGCTGCTCTGGGCTGTTCCTGGCACTGGGACGTGGACTGGCCCTTGGCCATCGCTTTGTGGCAATCATCTCCTCTCCTGTCCTTTTCGGTTTTATGCTTTAAAACCACTCTTCACTGTGCTTTCAGAGGGAACAGAGACAAACACATGTGGCCAACCCGCCACCTTTCACAGGAGGATGCTCTTGAGACGCCTCACGACAACCTTATGACTTAAGTATTACTAGTCCCAGTTCACAAGAGAAAAAGAGGCTCAGAGCAGCTGTTTCACCAAGGTCAGTACATCATAAAGCTATCATTTGAACCCACCATTTGAAGTTCATTATTATTATTATTCACATATTAGAGATAAAAAAATTAAAGCCTAGAAAGGCTACGTATTTACTGAGATTACAAGGCAAGCAAGCATCAGCATGCAGACCCGAATTCAAGGCTATCTGACTTCAAAGCCCATGTTCTCTCTCGTGTACGTTACTTCTCAATCTTCGAGTCCAGCCCAAGCCAACTGCTCTATTAGCGTGCAAGAATATACACCATGTATTTTCATTTTTCCATATTTTCCCTAAAACCAGAATACGTATATTTGGGCTGATCTGGATAATGCTTTTATAATCAAGCACTGCCCTGGGATTGCAGGGTCTGCATTTGCGTTTGTGTTTGCTATGTCACTGCAGCCTAGAAGTGCTACTTGATGATCACAGGCTCATGAGGACAGAACAGTCTGCCTTACTCGATAAACAGTATGTTCGCACCAAGTGAAGCCAGATGAACTCAAGGTCTACTGTGAGAACAAACGCTTTGCAGCTGTTTGAAAAGCGGTGGCGGGACTTCCCTGGTGGCGCAGTGGTTAATAATCCGCCTGCCAATGCAGGGAACACGGGTTCAATCCCTGGTCCAGGAAGATCCCACATGCCGCGGAGCAACTAGGCCCATGCACCACAACTACTGAGCCCGCGTGCCACAACTACTGAAGCCTGCGTGCCTAGAAGCCCGTGCTCTGCAACGAGAAGCCACCACAATAAGAAGCCTACGCACCGCAACGAAGAGTGGCCCCCGCTCATGGCAACTAGAGAAAGCCCGCGTGCAGCAACGAAGACCCAACCCAACCAAAAAACAAAAAAAAAAACCCAGCTGGGGGCTTCCCTGGTGGCGCAGTGGTTGAGAGTCCGCCTGTCGATGCAGGGGACGCGGGTTCGTCCCCCGGTCCGGGAAGATCCCACATGCCGCGAAGCGCCTGGGCCCGTGAGCCAAGGCCGCTGGGCCTGTGCTCCACAACGGGAGAGGCCACAACAGTGAGAAGCCCGCGTACCGCTGGGAAGATCCCACATGCTGCGGAGCGGCTAGGCCCATGAGCCATAGCCGCTGAGCCTGCGCGTCCAGAGCCTGTGCTCCGCAACGGAAGAGGCCACACCAGTGAGAGGCCCACGTGCCGCAAAAAAAAAACCCAAAAAAAAAAAAAAAAAACAGCTGGGCCAGTAACAATATTTTCAATATTTTCATGTTGCGAGTAGCAATTCCATTTCAGCAAAACATCCAGGAGCACAACTGATGTTCACTTGAATGTTACTGTAAAAGTAACTTTGTTGTAATTTACTTTGTTTTGGTTTTTAATGGCTGAATAAAAATTTTAAGCCCAGGGGTTTACACTTTGTTATAATAAATAACCGTAAAAAAAAAATTTGGGCAAATGTGGGGATTGGGAAGATTGTGTGTGTGTGTGTGTGTGTGTGTGTGTTTCTTCTAAGGGTCAGTTTGAAGTTAGGTAACCTGAAGACTGGCCAAAAGGAGACAATCACCCCGTGACACCATGTTAGGGCACCGAAAGCGCTGGCAGACGGCCAGCACCCATTTCCTGTAATGTTCCCATCATCACCCCTATCATCTCTTTGCATTATGGGTTATTCTCTCTCACGATGTCTTCCCTTCTAACTGGTTACCAACGTGGGGGTGAAAAGTCTGCCCTTTCACCTGTACACCCCACAGCACTTAGCAGTGTGCCACACACGGAATACGATACACATCTGTTGGATTTGTTGGGAAAGACGCCGAAGTGAGTACTATACCCCTAATTACAGGTGAGAAAACAGGCTTAGAGAAGCCTGACTGGCTTCAGGCCACCAGGCTGCACACGAGTGGTCTGACCGTAGCGGGACCTGCCAGCACGGGGCCTGGCAACTCCCAGGGCCAGAGTCTGCAGAACTCTTGGGACGACAGGGGGGTGGTCTCGGCGAGGCCGCTCCCCTCCGGCCGGCCTCCTCCTTTGTGCCGCGGGGCGCCCCCGGAGCTCGGAAACGTGACTGGCAGCGGGGCGCTTGCGGGCTGGGCCCGCCCGGGCCTTACCATTTGATGACGCTGTGAACCAGTGGGAGGAAGGAGCAGTTCTCCGCCTTCACGCCGGCCGGGGACGGAGGCCTCGGCGGCGGTTGCGGCTGCGGCGCGGAGACCGGCGGCGGCGGCTGCGGAGGCGGCAGCGGCTTCGTCTCGGGCGGCGGCGGCTCTGCGGGCGGCTGCAGCGCATCCTCGGCCTGCCGGCCGACAGACACCCCCACAGAGGCCATGGCGGCCGTGCCCCACGCAGCCGGTTAACGGGGCCGGCGGCCAAGCGCGCCGGAAATGTCTCGGACTCTACACGTCACCACTGTGCGCCGCGGGGGCGGGACCTGGAGGGAGGCTGTGAGATCGCGCGCCAGGGCGCGGGGCGGGGACCAGGGCGCGGGGCGGGGACCAGGGCGCGGGGCGGGGACCAGGGCGTGGGGCGGGGCCAGGGCGAGGGGCGGGGCCAGGGCGGTCGTTACCAGGCAACAGGCGGCTGGAGGGTCCGGGTTGGCCTGGATTTGGCTGTGCCTGAGACAGCTAAATTTTTCAATAGTCAGAAATAGGTGTACTTCAGGAATAACATCTTATTTCTATTCACGTTACAAAGAGGGTCCAAAAGCAACCAGTACAAGAAGACTTGAGATAAATAAGGCCTCGCGAAGAGGGGACAGCACCTGCCGGGCACCTGCAGGTGTCAGACCCTAGGCCCGCGAGCGTGAAGAATCCGAGCGGAAGGGCCCAGGGTTCCCACCTGCGCAGAAGCCTCCAGGGTAGAGGCCCTGAGCCCGCCCTAAGGACGCAGAAACAAAGAAATTGCGAGGGCCCAATAACTGAACACTTAATTATTATCATAATTATATTATCACTTATCATCTTCTGGATGACACACGCTGTGCTAACTGTGGGGGAGGGGGTGGGAGGCTGTCTCAACTTCAACACGAGCGGGGATTGCCGAAGGGTATTAGTGCCAGGAAGAAACATCGTATCCGAGGGGGAAGTCAACGTCAGGTATTCTCCGTGCCTGTGGGCCAACTCCTTAAGCCCCTGGGTCTCAGCGTGCCCTCCTCTAAAATCTTCTTGAGTTCAGGGTCATGGCAGAGCCTCAACCACTTTCCAACTTCAGACACATGGCTGATCTCTGAAGGTGTCCTTGGCATGAGCTCTCACTCCCTGCTATCTTAGGCCAAAGTGGGGACTTCTCCTGGGTTTGTGGTTACGGTGCCCCAAATGAGTCCTCCCGAGCCATGATGTGGGGCTGTGTGATACATTTCTGGGCAATGGGGACATGCATCCTAAGCTTGGCTAGGAAAGCCCTGCCCTTCCTCAGCGGCTTTGGAGAGGCAAGGGGTCCACGGTCATTGGCAAGACCACTTAAGAGCAAGGTGGCTGGTCCCAAGGAAAGCCTCAACAGTGATGTTTTCAGATGCATCTGGAGGCGTCTGTGGAGGCAGGTCCTAGGGGAGGAAGAGTGTTGAAGGAAGTGGGGAGGTCGGAGGGTGTGCTGAGGGGCGCTTTGGTAGCGGGCCTCAGCACAGCTTTCTTGTAAAAACTGCCCAGAGCACCCCACAGGGCGAGCACGGGGAGGGTGTGGCCTGCTAACCATGGGCCTCTCCCCCAGGGGGAAAGTTCAGGGGTCCTGGTGGAGAACAAGGAGGAAGGTCTTGCTGGGACAGGACTAGATGGGCTTGAAGAGACTGCACCCCCTTGGAGTCATCTGGGGAGATAATGACCGTATAATAACAGTAATTACCACAACTACTGTGGATCAAAAGTAGGTACAAGGAACAGAGCGCAGTCATCTCATTTAATCCACAAAAAAGCTCTAGAAGGTAGATGTTAGTATCTCCATTTTATAGATGGTAGATTCTGGCCCCAGGGTCACACAGCTGCCTGATACAAAGCCCATGGTCTTAACCAACACAGAGGACACCTCAGGTCCCTACCAGTTCTGTGACTGTATGATTCAAAATGTTAAAGTGAGGTTTTTATTCAGAATCAGAAAAAGAATCCAAAGTTCATCCACAATCTCCCCATTGAAATCACATGTCATCTTTCCCTCCCAGCGTGTTTATAACTTCATTACAAGCCCCGACTTTATCGTTGGCAGAATAATGAGGACATCTCTTTAAAAAAAAAAAAAAACACTTCAGATATAAATAGATATGGCTAAAGAAAATAAATTGAAAATGTAGGAAGCAGGGATGAGTGGGGGGCATTGACAGTTTGCCCTAAAAATAGTTAATATAATTAGTGGTAAAGGGTAAAGCTGACCTCATAACATTGGCAAGAAAAATGTTGGATGTCAGAAAAATACTGCCTGTGCTGGTTTCAATAAGGCTGAAATTACCACAGATGTGGGTCTTCTAAGAACTGCTCTGTTAAAAGTTAAAAAAAAAAAAAAATAGAAGCCCCACTGACACATAAGGACTGTGTGGTGTTGATGTCCCTGAGTAAAGCTCTCTGCTCGTTGAGTTCATGGCTCTCTCTGCTTCTCATGGGCCCCTGCAGACCAGCTGGTGGCCAGGCCACGCCCCACTCAGCCTGTTTGAAGCTGTGTGACTCTGGACTCTGCACAACCTCCTTCATGCAGGCATACAACCTCCCAGGAAGACTGAACAGGTTATTACACATAAATCACCTTGAAAAGTCCCCAGGAACAGTAACAATCACTTCTTACTTTTCAGACTTAGGGCTTTCTCCTTCACCAATTGACAAAACCCAGACTTAGGGCACTTAAGAGGAACGAGCTGGATCAATGCCCTCCAACAGAAATAGAAGCAAAGCCACTTGGGTCGTTTTCAGTTTTCTAGTAGCCACACACACACAAAAAAAAAAATCAAAAGAAACAGGTGGAATTAATTTCAGTAACATATTTTACTTAACTCATGTGTCCAAAATATTACCGTTTCCACATGTAATCAATACTAAAAATGATTAAAGAGGTACTTTACTGCTTTTTATACTGTCTTTGAAATCTACTCTGTATTTTACACGCATAGCACATCTCAGCTGGAATTGCCACGTTTCAATTGTTCAGGAGCCAAACGTGGCCAGCGCCCCGACCTGGGTGCTGCAGGCAGGGAGATGGACACATATCAACCTGGACAGATCGCAATCCAAAGGAAATAGAGTATATTGCTACTTATATAAATATTTGCAACATGAAAAATAACACTACGTAACGTCCGTAGATATAAGACATACATGTAAAAGTGTTTTAAAAGGAACTGAAGGATGCACCTCACACTCACGGAAAAGGGGAAGGTGATATAACTGGCACTGCAGCTTTCTGTGTGGTGGTGTATTTCTTTTATAGATTATAAGGAAAACTGTGAACGATTGCCAAGTGTGGGAGGGATACCTTAGAACCCAGGCTCTGCTCTTTCTGGCTGTGTGACCTCGGATAAGCCATTTATCCTTCCCGTGCCTCAGTTTCCTTATCTGCAAAATGGAACCATAACAGCACCTAACAGGACTGCTATAAGGGTTACAGGAGTTACCATGTGGAGAGGGCTTCAAACAGTGCCTGACACTAGGAAGCAACCATTGAAGCTTTAGCTACTACTGCTACTGTTCTATTAAATTTCTCAAAAGAAAAAAAACCTCACGATTACTCCTTCTGAAACAAACTGTTACTACAAGAACACACTTAAGAACCAGGCTGCATCCAAGCCTTGAAGTTTCTGATTCTCTAAGTGGCCCTACGCCACATATAGCTACGAATGTGCTCATGATACATTTCTGCTACCTGAAGTCCAAAAATAGTCATTTCTCTGTCAGACAAACATCGCAGGGATTGTTAGGCTGATCATGTCGTTGAATGATCCGGGCTTTTTCTTCAAAGCTATATTCTTACATCTGATTCATCCTTTTCTTTCATTAACTGGAGCCTCAGGCGGGTAGGAAAAGCTACATGATACTTTGACTTTTGTGAGTTTAAAAAAAAATAGGCAGCAAACATGGTTCAGGCCAGCATAGTGCGACGTGTACCGGGAATCAGCTCGTCCGAGCCACGATTCACGGCTCAGACCTCAGGACGAAAGCTTTTCCTCTGATCCTCCCTGAGGATGGCCTTTCTCCTCTCGGAACTGGATTTGATTTTCTTTCTTTCTTTCTTTCTTTCTTTTAAAGTCTTTATTGAATTTATTACAATATTGCTTCTGTTTTAAGTTTTGGTTTTCGGGTTGTGAGGCATGTGGGATCTTAGCTCCCTGTCCACGGATGGAACCTGCACCCCCTGCACTGGAAGGTGAAATCTTAACCACTGGACCGCCAAGGAAGTCCCTGATTTTCTTCTTTTTATTCCTTTCAACCTTCCTCTCTTACTCTAAGATACTCCAGAATGCCCAATTTCTGCTCTCACTTATGTTAGTGTTTCGTTTCTCAGAAGCACTCCTTTTGGGGCATTTCAGCACATGAATTTGACTAAGTTTCTTTCAGACTCAGAATTTTCTCCATAAAACCTTTCCTTTAGTCCTTATTCCTTCTTCTTTTTATCTTTGACCAGACCTCCATCTGCTTTGGATATAATAAAAATGAGAGGCAGGGCTTCCCTGGTGGCACAGTGGTTGAGAGTCCGCCTGCCGAGGCAGGGGACGCGGGTTCGTGCCCCGGTCTGGGAAGATCCCACATGCCGCGGAGCGGCTGGGCCCGTGAGCCGTGGCCGCTGAGCCTGCGCGTCCGCAGCCTGTGCTCCGCAATGGGAGAGGCCACAACAGCGAGAGGCCCGCATACCGCAAAAAAAAAAAAAAGAAAAAAAAAAAAAAAAAATGAGAGGCAATCCATTCCAGAAACCGGTTTTTGTCTAAAATGGTTCGTTACTGTCCCGATGCCTTACACCGTCTGACCTCCTTATTCAGTCATTTTCACTCGCATGATTTGTGAGCTGAGTTTTTTTCTGTCTCCTCAACAGCCTCAGTCTTAACCTGTCCTGTTAACCCTTTTCGTCACTTTCATCCCTCCCTTTTTCTGGAAGTTACCTTGTTTCCCTTATAGGATTTCTTGTAAGTCTTTTGACTCTGGATTGCTAACTCCAGTTGCAAAATTATAGTTAAAAATTATTATGCACCTGGCGTGCTGGAGAGCACCGGGCATCTGCTGCCTGTGAGCGGCGTGTGGCTGGTCCTTCTGCCCTGGTCCCATGGCTGGGTTTTCCAACCTCTTGGTATGGGAGGAGTTAGCCTGTGACCGCAGACATTCAGAATGTCCCCAAACTGCAGAGGCCAACAGGTCCCAAGCTGAATCCTGGAAGCAGCGTCGAGAGAGGGACCAGCAGCCTCTGTCCCACTGTCCGTCCTCTCCTTACCACGTCTTTGAGAACGTGGTCTGGTGAGCGCTGCACATTTCCAGCCGATCTTCGGCTCAGCCACACGGTGTGACCCTAAGAGCCATCAGAAAATCCCCCTGCCCGACCAAATGTCGTGTTCTGGCCCCTGCTCTGTGCCAGGACCTGCCAGGGGAGAAGGAAGGCCCCAGGCCCGGCCACAGAGGAAAGGACTGGGGGTCCCGGCTTGTCCCCGAGATGCCCTCGTCTTCCAGACGAGGAAGCAGGGGCCTGAGGATGCTGAAGGAGTCGCCTGTTGGTCGAGGAACTGGGGTCGGCATGCGATGCT
>NW_006773553.1:783610-809669 GCF_000442215.2 Lipotes vexillifer | reverse complement strand
GCTGAACCGAGGAAGAAATCAGGAAGCAGAAGGGACAGATAGTTCAGGGATAACAGGGTTTCCAGCCTATGCATGCTTCCTCCCCAGCATGTTTACTGGATTTAAATCCACAGGAAGTGTTGTCGCAAGAATTCAGGGCTGGTGGTGAGGAGAGGGCTGAGTGCAGCCCCAGAGCAGAAGGGGAGGGGGTGTCATGCTTCTGGGAGCATCGCTGGTTTGCGTGAGTCGTGATTTTTCAGGTGGCCTTAGTGACAGTTGACAAGGGGGGGTGGCTTCTGTCACGGCCTGACCAAGGGCTGCTGTGGCTGCAGGGAGAGAAGACAGCGTGGAAGACCGTCTCCAACCAGGGGTACCCAGGAGCTCCCTGTCCATTTTTGAAAAGTCCTTGGCAGCCAGGCTTACAGAAAAGCCAGCCGCGGACTGAGGGTTCCCGGGGACAGCACTGCCCTCCAGCCCCACCCCGGACTGCCAGCTGGTTCCCTGGGTGAGAGCTGGGTTTTCCTGTAGTGAGAATCAGTGGGGAAGGAACAAAGGTGCAAAGTTAACCTGCAACAGTGACAGGAGCCCCTCGTCATGTGACCTCAGGCTGCAGGGGGGCCCCCTGAGGGACAGGCTTGAGGAAGAGGCTCCAACCGCACATCTGCCAAGTACCAGCTCCGTGACCTCGGACGAGTGATTCCACCACCTGTACCCAGGCGTCTCAGTAGTACCCACCCTTGCCCACCTGGGCATCCGGGTGTAGGAGACCATCCCGTCCAGGGTCAGGCACAGCACCCGGGTCTCGGGGCCCCAGGGAACGGTTCCTGCCCGTCCCTGCAGGTGGTTTCCTGTTCTTTCTTCTTCTGTCTGCAGTTATACATCTTGGGAGCCGCCCACACACAGTGCCCAGTTAGCCGGCAGCGCAGGAAAAGCAAGTCAGACATCAGAGCAAAGAGAATCATGCTACCGCGTCTTCCCTCCTGTGCATTCGGCGTTTCAGCTCTTGTTTTGGTGTTATGTGCAGCCAGGCTCACAATCTCGTCATCACGTGATGCTGCTCTGGGGAAGGGAGTTTAGGGGTTAGTCAGCACTGATGGATCCCGGCCCCAGGCACACAAGGAGCGAGGGTAGTGAGGACGGAGGTTTGACTCCGAAAGTACGTGTGCTCTCCTGGCCTCCACTCCAGCCCTGGGGGTGAAGGGACTGAGCTGAACGAGTCCGCATCCTCTCATTCCCCTTGGCCGGTGACTGGTCTAGAGGCAGCCGTGAGACTGTGTGGCCACTGATATATCAGCAGAAGTCTGTTGGTGGAGCTTCCAGGAAAACTTGCATTCTTCTGTGAAAAAGGGATAAATAAATGTGGCCAGGGCTGCTAGTTCCTCCCTTCTTTCTTCTTGGGATGTAGATGTAATGCCTGGAGATGCATAGCCATGTTGAGGTCATGAGGCTACAACGTGCAAAAGTGGCAGATACCGAGCTCCGGTCTCTGACAGCGTCATTGCACAGCTGCACAGGCCAACCTCCAGGCTTATTAGGTGGGAAAAAAGAGGCCATCTCTTACTAGCCCCTAATTCCATCCTAAATAACAATTTCCTTAAGAATTTTTTTAAATTCTAAAAATAAAGTCTATTAACAAAAAAATAGTCAGTGAAGGAGTTTTGGGAAAGTGCAAAAAAATAAAAAACAGAAGAAAATAAAAACTTTCTTCAAACACCTAGACATCCATGTTTAACATCTTGTTGTCTGTCTTCTACATTTTAAATGTATATGTGTTTTTAAAACAAATTTGGGATCATGTTTGTTTTTTTCAAGGATCTATTTATTTATTTTATTTACTTTTGGCTGCAACAGGTCTTAGTCGCGACATGTGGGATTTTCATTGAGGCATGCGGGATCTTTCGTTGTGGTGCGCAGGCTTCTCTCTAGTTGTGGCATGCGGGTTTTCTCTTCTCTAGTTGTGGCACGCAGGCTGGGCGGGTGGGCTCTGGAGTTGTGGTGTGTGGGCTCCAGGGTGCGTGGGCTCTGTAGTTTATGGCACACAGGCACTCTAGTTGAGGTGCATGGGCTCATTAGTTGTGGCACGTGGACTTTAGTTGCCCCACAGCATGTGGGATCTCAGTTACCTGACCAGGAATTGAACCCGAGTCCCCTGTATTGCAAGGTGGACTCTTTACCACTGGACCACCAGGGAAGTCCCGATCACGTTGTTTTGTAAACTGGTTTTTTCCTCTTAAAAACTTGCCATGAATGGCTTCCCATATAAGCTAATATTCACTTACAATATGGTTTTCAATAAAAGGATGCATGCAAAAAACAAACAAACAAACAAACAAAACCACCCTAAACTAAACCAAAGAGAAAAAAAACAGCAAATTCCTGCAAAAGGCCAATAATAGCCAAGATTCCTTGAGGGACCAGGCACCCTGAGAAGCCTGCAGGATTTTGGGAATCACAGTGATGACAGGGAACCTTTGGGGACCATTTTTACTGAAATGAAGCAATTTTCACTTCCTCTGGGATTCCTGTTTTTTAAGCTGTCTTGGAATCTCATTTTAGCCTCTTAAACACTTTAAAAAGGAAAATGGTTTATTATTGGTTCCCTGTCACCTCTTTCTGCCAAAGGGCCAAGACACTAGATCTTAAAAGTGACATATGGGCTTCCCCGGTGGCGCAGTGGTTGAGAGTTCGCCTGCCGATGCAGGGGACACGGGTTCGTGCCCCGGTCCGGGAAGATCCCACATGCCACGGAGCGGCTGGGCCCGTGAGCCGTGGCCGCTGGGTCTGCGCGTCCAGAGCCTGTGCTCCGCAACGGGAGGGGCCACAGCAGTGAGAGGACTGCGTAGCGAAAAAAAAAAAAAAAAGTGACATATATGTGTACACACACCCACGGGTAAAATGGGCTGTGCGCCCGGGTCTCCATCAGAGCCATTCTGCTCGACACTTGAGAGCCAGCGCCCAGCAAGTGTGCTCTTTGACGGTGGCTTCTGCCTGATGGCTGGTGTTTCGATTGAGTTCTGAGCAGACCTGTCCTTGTTTTCATGCTTTTTCCTCCACGATTGCTTCATCAAAGTCTAAACAACCAGTAGGCAATGTAGCGTTACCTTAAAAAGTCACTGGAGAGTGATGCAGGCCCCCCTCTGCCCCCTGCCTGGCTACAACTACACCTGTGATGTCTTCACCTCGATAGGCACCCACGCAAAGCCCCAGCTTTCAAGCAGCAACACACGGCCTCCCTCCATGGGCTCAGCAAGACCTGGAAGGGCTTTGAAGGGCATCGTGTCACGCCTTCGTCCGATTTACAAAACAGAAACGTAAACTCAGCTCTACCAGGTGAGTTTATAATCTAAACACACACCCACACGAGAAAGAGAAGATTAGAAATTACGCTCAAGAGCAGGGGTTTTTTTCTTTCTGGAATTAGTAAACAAGTCATTGGGATTCCCAAATAGGCAACCAAGAGGTCAATTACCAGGGTAACCAGATAAAACTCTTAAGTTTTGAAATGTGAGAATGTTGTCCAGCAGGCAGACAGAGTTCATGTGAGCAGTGAGCAGACTGGCACATCGTTCAGCGTGCTGTGATGAGCAGTTCCTGGGTGTCCAGGTGCTGGGATGCAGCGGGAAACACAACAAAGTGTCTGTGCTCCTGGAGCTCGGATGCCAGGCCAAAGCCACAGTCTACTTGGCTCCCACGATTAAAATCTATATGATGTAATTTTTTTTTTTTTTTTTGCTGTACGCGGGCCTCTCACTGTTGTGGCCTCTCCCGTTGCGGAGCACAGGCTCCGGATGCGCAGGCCCAGCGGCCATGGCCCACAGGACCAGCTGCTCTGTGGCATGTGGGATCTTCCCAGACTGGGGCACGAACCCGTGTCCCCTGCATCGGCAGGCGGACTCTCAACCACTGCGCCACCAGGGGAGCCCTGTATGATGTATTTTTAACTTTGAAGTGTCACATACATCCAGAAAGGTGCATGAGACATGCAGTGTACAGCCTGGCCAATGTACATAAAGCAGACACACCCATGCACCCAGCACCTTGACTGAGAGACAAGGCTCGAGCAGCATCTCGGAAGGCGCTCTGTCGCGATTTCCCCAGAAGTGAGCACTCCTGACTTCTGACGCCATCATAGATTCGTTTCATCTGCTTTTGAACTTTCAATAAGTGAAATCCTAAAGCAGGTACTTTTCCCCTGGCTTCTTTGTTCAGCATTATGTTTGTGAGATGAACCCATATGGGGCGAGTAGGTGTAATTGTCATTGATGTAAAGTGAACTGTTATGTGAATACCCCTCTGTTTGTCCATCCACGGTGGCCGAGCAGTTAGGAAGTTCCGGGTCTGGGGCTGTTACAGGACTCGGTGTCCAGCTGCCCCCTGCGAGCACAGGCGCTGGGCCACAGCTGCGCCTGTGCTCGGCTCAGGAGGTGCTGCCAGGTAGCTTCCCAGTGGCTTATTCCGGCTTCCACTCACATCAGCAGCTCTGCATCCGCGCCAGCATGTGACACTGCCTGTGCTTTTCACATTAGCCACCTTGGAGGTGTGTCTCTGTATTGTCTTCCACAGCCTTTTACAAGACAGGCTGGGGATAGGTAACAGGAGAAAGGTGTCATGGCAGGTTGTGATGTCCAAAAATGGCGGTCACCGTCTCCCCTGGGACCCCCTGAAAAATGCTGGGCAATCACTGTGCTAGCTATTGTCTTGTTTTTTTTTTTTTTGCGGTACGCAGGCCTCTCACTGTTGTGGCCTCTCCCGTTGCGGAGCACAGGCTCCAGACGCGCAGGCTCAGCGGCCATGGCTCACGGGCCCAGCCGCTCCGCAGCATGTGGGATTTTCCCGGACTGGGGCACGAACCCGTGTCCCCTGCATTGGCAGGCGCACTCTCAACCACTGCACCACCAGGGAAGACCTATTGTCTTGTTTTTGACTCAGTGAGAATATGGTGCATGTTTTACTGTTAAGTGGGAGATTTGCTGTAGGTTTTCGGTAAAAACTGCGAGTTAAGGAAATTTCCATGTATTTTAAGTGACTAAGTTCTTAGTGATTTTCCTAATAAACTTCTTTCATTGATAAGTGTAACTTCAGTTTAATAGACAATCTTTTGACTAGAAATTACCCAGATTCCATCACTGGTGACTGGATCAAGAAAGACCAGTTGGCCCACGTAACCAAATTCTCCCTGAGACTGGAATTCTCAAATTCTTGCTGAATTTGAGGAAGAGCTGGAAAGCCCAGCAAGGAAACCCTGCCGGGGGGCATCGCCTCTGCTCACCCCTCGTGTAAAACCCTATCACGTAACTCTTTGACGTAACTCACATAACTCATCAGCATCTTCATTTGTAAATGGTGGAGCTGGACCAGGGTTCTGGCCATAAGATCCTTGGCCGTGAGTCTCTGAGGCTATAAAGGGGACAATAAACTGGAAGGTAATATGTATTCAAACCCCAAATAGTTATTTGGTGGTGGGATTGTGAGTGCTGTTTATTTTGAAAAGTTCTTAGTGTGATTATATGGCCTTTTTCATAAAGGAGAGAGTGTGCCATGGGGCGTATGCTTTCACCACAAAAGGTATACATAACGCTCTGTTCTGCTGGAGAAGAAAGAACCAGGAAAACTGGATTTAACAGTCAGTCTGGAGGGTTACTGAGGGGTGAATATCCATGGCTGACCTTCTGAGGCCCAGCTGTGGGCTCTGTTTTTCCCTGTTCTGGGGCCTTAAGCAAACTGTCCTTTGACAGGAAAACAGAAGCCCCGTGAACTGGGCTGTTGCAGAACTGTACCAAACTGATTGGAGAAGTCAGTTTCTGTCTGATTTACCGAAGTCTTTTTGACCCTGGTGCAGCCGCCAGCAACCAGCAGTCAGCAAATGGCAGTCTGCTGCGCGGCATGCAGGATCTTAGTTCCCTGACCAGGGATCGAACCCGCGCCCCCTGCAGTGGAAGCTCAGAGCCCTAACCATTGGACCACCAGGGAAATCCCCCTGTCTGGGTTTCTTATGAGCCACGGTACACGGGATAGACTATGGGGCAGCAGAAAGTTATTCTGAAAACTTAGTCAAGAAACATTTGTTCCAATCCTCTAGCTGCCTGTCACTGCAAGGTCTTGGCCAAATGCTCACAGATCCTGAAGCTGGACAGACTGGGTTCAAATCCCAGGGGCACCACTTACCAGCTGTGTGACCTGGGTACATACATGACCTCTATTTCTTCCTGAGTAAACCTGGAATAATAACAAACATATCTAGCTCAGAGGGCTTGTATAGGTTAACTGAATTAATCCATGAAAAGAGCACAGTAAATGTTCAATAAGTTTAGCAGTGGTGATGGTGATGATGATGGCTACAATGATAGTGATGGTGATGGCGGTGATGGTGATGGTGATGGCGGTGATGGTGGTGATGGTGGTGGTGGTGATGGTGATGATGATGGTGATGGTGATGATGTTGGGGATGGTGATGATGGTGGGGATGGTGATGATGGTGATGGTGATGGTGATGATGATGGTGATGGTGATGATGGTGATGGTGGTGATGGTGATGGTAATGATGATGGTGATGGTGATGATGATGGTGATGGTGATGACTGTGGGGATGGTGATGATGGTGATGGTGGTGATGGTGGTGATATGGTGGTAATGGTGGTGATGGTGATGGTGATGGTGGTGGTGATGGTGATGATGTTGGTGGTGGTGATGGTTATGATGGTGATGATGGTGGTGATGGTGGTGGTGGTGATGGTTCTGATGATGGTCGTGATGGTGATGATGGTGGTGAGGTTGGTGGTGGTGGTGGTGGTGGTGGTGATGGTGATGGTGATGGTGGTGGTGAATGTTTTGTGTTGGTCTCAGACTATTGATAGTGATGCTATTGGCTGGGAATGCCAGGGGTGCTCACCTTGTCCTGTACTACTTGTGGCGAGCCCCCAGAAACATTTCCCCTTTTGGAACCAGTGTTGTGGCTGGACCAGCCCCTGTGGTTCTTTTTATGATGGCAAGATACACCTCAGCAATAACCATCAGGGAACTTTGAAAAAGCAAGGTTTATTACTCACAAGTCCTGGAAGGTACACGGCAGGTACACACAAGTCCTCGAAGGGTACCCAGCGAGGTCAGAGAGAGAGAGAGAGGGCACAGACCTGGGGTTCTACCGTTATTGGGGTTGAGGGTGGGGTACCTAGGGTTTTGCAGCTTTACTCTTTGTTGACAAATTGAAAACATAAGAGTGAGAATTAGGGTGTTGGGAAGGAAAAGTGGGGTCACTCAAGCAGCCAGTTATCTGGGTCACCTAGGGCTTTCGAAAAGGAGAATTTCATGGGTGGGGCAGCCTGGCCCTTTATCTGCTTGTGTAGCTCGTAACTGTGTCACACAGCTGGCAATATGTTTATTCGAGATGGATGTCTCTGAAATGAAAGCCTCAGCAATCAAAAGCTTATTGTCAGGCACTCACTTTACAGCAAGTGTGGTGATTAGTATGAACACCTTTTGGCCTATTTTTACATCAGTCTCTGAGGCCCGTTCCAGGAGGTCTTCTATGAAATCTTTCATCATCCAGAGAATCAACGCAAAGATATCAGCTGCAGGACCACATGTCAGCAGGGCCCTGGGGTCCCCTCTTCCAGCCTGAGTTTAGCTTTTGTAGCTCACGTAGGCTGCAGAGCAAGCCGCCCAGGCCTGCTTTCTACGATTGCTTGCAGGCCTGCAGGTGTTGAACTGAGCTGCGGTATCTCAGTCGGGCATAGCCACCTGTACTTTAGGGCTAGAGACGTACAGAACGGTGACCCACGGGCCCCTGCCTCCCTCCGAAGAGTGGATCTCCTCCATAGCTTCGTGGACAAAGCGCCGCCTCCCTGGGCACCTGGTGTATTAGCAGGTCGACTCCCGGAAGGCCCAGATGCTGTGTCTGCTTCAGAGCCAGCGCTCTTTCCAAGGCTGCGATCACACAGCAGGCCTTGCGGCGGCCCCCCTCTTCCCCAGAGAGGCCTGTCTTCTAGAGCCACATCTGGGTGATGACACTGGCCTGCGGCTCTACCCTCTGGTCCTCTCGGGGATGCTGCAAAGCTGGGGGTGGCTTTATTACTCTGTCTGTGGCTGAAGCCGAGAGCCAGAGGCCTGAGCAGCAGTGGCCGCGGCCCCGTGATGGACCTCACCGCCCCTCAGTCCTCTTTTTCCACTTCCGGCCACGTCAGAACCCGCTCTGGCTTCCAGTGCCCGGCCTTGCTCCCCCCGAGAGCCGGCCCTGTGGAAAGGGGACGCGCAGCCGAGGACTCTAGGCGGGGAGAGCTGTCCCGGCTGAGTCGGGGCACGGCTGCCGGTCGAGAGCCTCCAGTTCTCAGGAGCGTTGTCCTTCTCAGCCCTTCAGACATCCTCACTCCGTTATAGAGAGATTAAGATTGTTGTTGCTGTCATTTAAAAAGTCTTTCTCCGTCTGCTCCTCAAGGAAGGTCCTGCCACCGGGGTTAGGCCCAAGGTGATTCCGTGGGAGACAGTGTCAGTTTCTGCTTTTGGAGGGAGTTAAAAAAAACCCCAAAGCATCCCAATTCCTGTTTGGACCCTCTTCAGACCGAGCCCAAGTCTGCCTGCCGGGGATGAGCAGAAAATTGTAAAACAAAGTGCAGTTGGCGCCCCTCTCTGCAAGAAGTTTTCCTCCTTCTCTAAATCCAAACTTTTTTTTCTAATAAAGGAAACTTGGGAAAAAATGTCTCAATGTAAATAGATTTTAATAAGCACTTGTTGGACTCTGCCTGGCAGGTTTTCCCATTTGCTGTTCAGAGCTTCCTTGAGACAAAACACCCAAGTCTTCCTGACCCAGGTGACACCCGGGAGCCAGTTTCATGCGGGGCTGTGATGAGAATTACATTGGTGAGAATGAGATGATAGAGAAAATCTCCAGGAGAATGTCAAGAGTGCTTTAAGCCTCCTGAAATGAAGGCCCCGTCCCCGGGGCCGAGCCGCCCTCCAAGCTGGAGCTGGCAGAGTGCAGAGTCGTCTGCAGAGGCAGCGCCGATCCTCCCCGAGGCCTGGGCTTGGAGGCCCTGCTAGGAGCGGGGCCACAGCAAAAAGTGCAGGAGTAGGCGTGACCGAGGTAGAAAGCAGGGCCGGCAGGGGAGGTGGAGGAGGTGGCTGAATGGGGACGGCCTGCCTGTGCCCACCCCCCGGAGCCCCTCCCGCGTTTCCAGTCCTGATGGCTGGGGCCGGAGCCCCGCACGTCTGAGCCTCTGTCGGGCTGCTGCAAACCGGCGGCTCCTCCAGCTGGTCTTCGAGCCTCCCAAGCCCCACACGGCTCCTGCCCCAGGGGTTCCTCCACAACACCTGCTCCAGGTACTTAGATGATGCTGAACTCATCAGTCAATGTGTTAACCAATCGCTTTCTCACTTGCTCCCCAAACCAAACTCCCCAGCAGTCACTCAGTCAGCATATGATTATCTGCATGATGTATCCGGCACTGCTGTAGACATGGGGAGGCCCCTGTGAACGAAGACGGGGTCCTGGCTCTTGGAGCCGATGCTCCTTGTGTGGGGAAACAGCAATCAAAAAAGTGCACGGTGGGCTTCCCTGGTGGCACAGTGGTTGAGAGTCAGCCTGCCGATGCAGGGGATGTGGGTTCGTGCCCCGGTCCGGGAAGATCCCGAATGCTGAGGAGCGCCTGGGCCCATGAGCCATGGCCGCTGAGTCTGTGCGTCCGGAGCCTGTGCTCCGCAACGGGAGAGGCCACAGCAGTGAGAGGCCCGTGTACCGCAAAAGGGAAAAAAAAAAAAAATGCACAGGGGCTGAGAGGCTGGAGGACTCAGTGCGTGGCCCCGGATCAGGACCGAAGGACCCGCTTCCCCACGGGGGAGGGGAGGGCCGGCGGGGCTCGAGAGGGTGGCAGGGACTCTCAGCGGTTGAGTGCGGGACACGCAGGGGCCCCTTGGTGCCGGGCCACTTTCCGCTCACAGGGGACCCCGCAAACACCTCGCCTTCAGCCCTCCCACAATAGCCCTGGGAGGAGGCGGCCCAACAAAGGAGATTCAGGAACTGACCTGAATCCACATGACTAATAAATAAAATGAGCCCTCACAGCCTTCCTTCTATCTGTGGAGAAAAAACGAGGACAATTCCTTCTAAAGATTTGCTTCACTCTGAAAAATCCCGTGAAATGAGTGTTTTTCTGTAATTGGGGCAGTCAAGATGGAACAACCGGCACTGACACCATCTGCTCCCAGCTCGCGTTTGAATAAGGCCCATTCGTGTGCCCCCCACGTGGAGATTCAGGGGAAATTGGGTTTCTGTGCACCACTTGGCAGGGGAAGGCGGCCAGCGCGGGCGGCCGGCCCTCGGCTCCGCAGCCTGACCCAGTTAGCGCCCCACGGCCAGGTGCAGACCCCACGCGGGAGCTCGGGGTGCCCCACGTGCAGAAAGGAGGGTCGCCGGGGTTCCTGGAACCTGCACCTGCAAGGTACCCCCAAGGTAGAAAGGGGCCGGGCTGAAACACGCCACCCACCGTGGGGAGGCAGCCCCAGCCGCAGCCTTTGTGCCCAGGGTTTTGGGCTGGGACAGTGACTCTACCTGTCCAGTCGCCACTCCCCACCCCGAGCTGTGGCTGGAGGGTTCCCCGGGCCCAGTCAACAGCACTGACTACCTCAAAAGCCCAAGGCTGGGCTCCGGTCAGGAAGCCCAATGTTACAAGGCCCTACGTGGAGGCAGGGGTGGCCGAGAAGCAGAGTCTGAGATAAAGCCGGGCAGGGCCGCCACACTTGACTAGGAAGCCCGGAGCTGAGTGAATAGCAGCCACATTCTGAATCCCTAGGCAGACGGACCTTGTCCATGTATGATCTAATGTAATCTTCATGAAAGCTACATTCAGTGACAGATCTGCTACTTGCCACGCATTGTTCTGGGTGCAAGGGACACAGCAGGCAGCAAGAAGATGTTCGGGAAGGTTTGGTCTCTGTGCAATTTCTGAAAGGGGAGGAGAAAGACAGGGTGTAAACCAAACATAGGGTCAGTCAGTGAAAGTATCCGCTTTGATTTCCAGCTGCACCCTCTGGGGCAGAGACTGCCTATTAGTCCCCAGGATCTATATTCTTCCATAGTAGTAGAACCCCAGGCTTTACCTGTGTGCATGGTAACTCAGAACAGAGACTTCATTTCCCCTGGCTTCTCTTTCTGCTGGTGAAGCAATTAACTGAGAGGCGGCCAATGGGATGTAAGCTGAAGTTATAAATAAAAATTTCGGAGGATCTTTAAAGGCATAGGGCGTGACCCTCCTCCCTTTCCTCCTTTTTGTGTCCTGGAATGTGGACAGAATGGCTGGTGCTCCAGCAGCTATCTTGGATCGTGAGGGGAAAATAAACCATTTTGTTTAGTCTATGGTTCTTTGGGGTTTTATTTCTGTCACGGCTGAACTTAATCTTAACTAATTTAGTCCCTCTTACTAACTGTGTAACTTTGGGCAACTGGCTCAAACCTTCTTTTCCTCGGCTATAAAATGGGACACATTGTAATACCTACTTCGTAGGGCTGCATAGGCCAGTGGCTTTCAAACTTGAGTGTGCATCAGAATTACCTGGAGGTTATTAAAGCCCAGAGCGCTGAGCCCCACCTGCAGAGCTTCTGATCCAGCAGAAGCTCAGAAATGTGCGTTTGTACAAATCCTCAGATGCTGCCGCAGCTGCTGGGCAGGCACTACACCTTGTAACTGCAGCCCTGTGTAAGCGCCCCTGCCCCACGTTGTGCAGGCCTCCGGAAGGACACGAAGGAGGTCCAGACTGCACCCCCAGGTGCAGCATCCCATGACCTTTCACCTCTGTGCCTCTCCTGGGCCCCTGGGGCCCTGACCCCCGATTTCTGGAGGAATGAACCCGATTCAGATGCGGTGTGTAGAGGGCTGCAGTGGAGGGCCCCGGGCCCAGCCCCAGGGGGGCCTCTGCCCACTCCACCTGCAGGGAAGTGGCCTCCACTCCCATTAGTCGCAGGGCGGCTCATGCAGCGAGCACCACCTTCCAGGCCCCCCTTCTGTCACATGTGTCGTCCTACCATCTGCAATGGCCGGTGGGGGACCAGCCCTGGCCCGGGGCTCCTGGATGGTGAGCAGAACAGGTGTGTGCTTCGGACATGCGCACCTGTGCTCGGAAAGGGGCCCGTGCACGTGAGTGGGGCTGAGGCTGGGCCCCCCCTTCTCCACTGGCCATGGCAGACACTGCCTCTCGTGTGAGAGGGGCCCGGGCGCCAGCTGACACCACGAACCCCTCTCCGCCAGCCGCTCCAGCGTCGTGAGCTGGTGTTAACTGCTAAAGGCTGCACCGAGAGGGCGTGGGGACAATGTGTGTCCCCGACCTAGTGGCTAAGAGGGCAGGCTCTGCAGCTCCTTAGCTCTGTGACCTTGGGCGAGGGGTCGAACCTCTCTGAGCCTCAGGGGGTTAACATAGTCTCTAGACCCTGCAATGATCCAGGTGCTTGTTGTAGGCAACATAAAATTAATTAGCTCTGCTTATTGAAGCGGAAAAGGCATTTCCGAAGAGGATATTGACAAAGGGGGCTTCCGTGGAGCCCCCAGGAGGTGACTGTACTCCACAAGGCAGGTGGTTGCCAGATGCCCCCAGAGATTCTGATGAACTGATGGGGGAGAGGCCCAGACACTGCCATTGTTATTTTCAAGCTCCCCAAATGTTTCCAAGTTGAGTCGGGTTGAAAAGTACTGCCCTGCATCTTTATATATGAATTCTGAAAACTTTTTAAAGGGAAATGATGAAATGATCTAATAGCCCCAGAGCCTTCAGAGTTTCTGCCCGTCCAGACCCAGGGCTGGCACACCCTGCTTTAAATTAACCAAAGTACAGTGCTCGAGGCTTAGCGGACTCAGCCAAAGGGCTTGTTAAAGAATGTCTGCTTTTAAGGGGTACTTAAGCAGTTAAAATATGACTCAGTTCGCTGTATCATGACTGCTTAAATAATTTCCGAACAAGGTGGAGTCAGGGACGAACGAGACGGTGTGTTTGGATACAGGAGGAGCCGCCCCGCTGGTTCGGACAGTCTGGTGACCCGCCGGCCACGCAGGACCAGTGCCTGCCGTCTGGACTGTACTGGGGCTTCACGGAGCATTAAAAAGAAATAAGGAAATGAGGAGGAACGTAGCTAATTCTGGGAACAAAGCTGAGATTGCTGGAACTGGGGACTGGCAAGGTTATTGCTTCTTCTTGCATCACTTTTTGGCCGTTTTTTCCTCCCCGGTCTGGGAAGGCACCCACGTGGCCATAGCTTCCTGTGGCTGCCATAATAAATGGCCACAAACTGGGGGCTTCCAAGGACACAGATTTGCTCCCTGTCTGAAATCAAGGTGTCGCAGGGCCGCGCTCCATCTGAAAGCTCCTGGTAGCTGTGGCCGCATCACGGCCTGTGTGTTTGTTGCCTCTTCTGTCTCTTACCAGGGCACTGTCATTGGATTTAGGACCCACACGGGTAATCCATGGTGATCTCATCTCGAGATCCTTCATTTCATCTGCAAAGACCCCGTTTCCAAATAAAGTCACCTTCACAGGCTCTGGGATGGGACATATCTCGGTGGACCCACTGACACCTTTGTTCAAAGTGCATTGCTACGTTGAGCCCGGACTGGTTCAGCATTCTGAATGCAAAAGTATGCTTTGACCTAGCTCTGGATTCCAGATTTGGGTGAAAACATCAGCTTCCGAAGGGCCCTTCAGAGTTGGCCTCCGCTGAGCTGGGGCCCTGATTCTCTAGCCCTGCTTCTGCTTCTCCAAGGTTAAAATGCAAGGATGGGGGCCAGGGGGGCATCTAAAGTCATTTAAAATGCAGACTCCAGCTAGTAGGTCTGGAGTGGGGCTGTCTGCATTTCTAACGAGCTCCCAGGTGATGCTCACCCCTAGAAACAAGCCTCTGGTGAGTGTGAGAAATGCCAGGTCCCTCCCTCGCCCGGTCTCCATCCAGAACGGTGGTGCAGGCAGCTTCTGACATCTGAGAAACTGGTCCAGCAGCCCCCAGCCCCAGGCTCAGGAGCAAGGCCAGAAATGAGCCCCGGGCCTGCTCCTCCCCAGAGGCACCTCGGGATCCTGGAGGCCAAGGGGCTCTCCCGTCATGGATAGGAGTTCCGATAGAGCCCATGACCCGTCGGGAGAAGTCTGCACTCTTCCCACCACTGCCCCCCCCCTCTTCTGCCCTCTGACGAGCTCGAAGTCTGGAACTGAGACCAGCCCCCGGCTCCACCCGCTGCCCCCTCGCCCACCCGCGGGGCAGCCCAGGTGAGGGCACACAAGGTGCCCCTCCCTCCCACCAGCCTGGGGTGCAGCAAGGTGTCTAGCACAGGGACAGCAAGTCCGCTGGGGGAAGAGGTGGCTGTATATTTGAAGGGCCTCCCAGAAAACCTTGTCATTGTGCAGCTGGGTAAGAGGAGCGCCCTCGGCCGTGTGGCCAATGCACGTTGTCCTTGCCGGCGGGTGGCACAGGGGACAGCGGTGGAGGGAACCCAGGAAGGAGGCTCCTGTGCCCGTCCACCTGCCTGGGGCCGAGAAGCCGGCAGAAGGGTGAGCTGAACGCAGCTGGGTGATGCTGCCTCCAGCCCCTCGTTCAGCAAAGGGCAACACCCCAGACAGCAGCAGGCGCGTCCCTCCTGGACCGGCCAGGCCCTGAGGCACCTCAGAACTGTGCACTGCCTGTCCTTGAGCTTCGAGGCAGCCATGAGAGGGAAGCTTAATTAAAGGAGGCTTGCACGCCCTTGAACTTGACTCCCACTGTGTCCGGCCATCTATTCCCTCAAATTGACATGAAAGGGAAGGGCTGGGCGTCAATATTATCTGCAAACAACTACAAATTCCTTTAGGAGAAAGTCACACTCGGTGGAGTAGATGCTTATGCGTGGTTCGCAGCCCCTGCGGTGACCTTCCGCACCACTCTGTTTATAGTCAGCCCGGAAGTGCCTGGTGTCTGGCTGATGTCAACAGTGACTTTCCAGGAATGTTTGCAAACCAGGCACCTTTGGATGGCTTACCCAGGCCCTTTCCTGCTCCCCAGCACCCTGCTTCCCCCAACAAGGAAGTGGCTATTTTAGGCGGGAGAAATGAAATGGCAGGATTTTCCCCAAAGGCAGCAGTGCCTGACTCAGGGCTCGGCAGCTCCCCGGACAATGGCCCTGTGTGTCCGGCCCATCCTTCGGTGACTTATAGGCAAAGGCAAGCGGGGGGAGAGGGGACGGTGATTGGTGATTAGTGATCCCGATATTAGGCAGGACTGGCCCAGTGGGTGCCAATCACGGAGAGAACAAGCCCACAGAAGGAATTACTTCTGCAAGTGATGAGCTCCCCATCAGATAAGGTGTGCTAGCAGAGACGGGACGAAGGTGTAGGGATGGAAGTGGACTGCTACTGTTTTCAAATGAGTCTCCCTGAAGCTCTGTTTTCTCTGGGAGAGTGCGTTTCCCCACCCACCGGGCCTGGGCGCTGCTCTGCTCGTGGCCAGATTCTGGAGGACACAGCTGGAGCCCTGAGCCAGCGGCCATGAGAGCCTGTGTGAGCTGGGGTTTCTGTCTTGCAGGGTCCTGGCTGGTATGCTGAGCAACTACTAAATAGTATGGCATCTCTTTCAAAGATTGGGGTTCAGCAATGGGAGACAAGGGAGATAGAGCACTTTGGAGAGTTTCCCGGTAGCACTCATGGTGGACAGGAACGTCTTGACCAGGATCGGGGACGTGCCCGCACACGGCTCTCGGCAGGCCCTGGGCTCCTCGGTGGTGGCAGGTGTTTGGGAGGGTGAGGGGGGCTCATGTGGGAAAGCAGCTTGGGCAGGTGACCACAAGGCTTGGAGAGCCAGGTGTGGGGGGGACCAGGCAGGAGGTGCGGGGGTCTGAGCCATCGTCGGGGAGCCTGCTTGGGATCTACTTCCTGCCAACAGAGGGCCTTCCTCAAGTCCCAGCTCGCTTCCTAGGAGTGGCGTTGCTTCAGCCAGAAGGGCTGCTGGGAGAACTCGGTCGCTTTCAGGATCTGCTCATCCCCAGCAGATTTCACAACTGTTCTGCGGTCGCCATGGTTGCCAAACTTGCCCTTGATAACATGAAGGCATCCTTTCTGTCCAAACCTCACCTCCTTCCCCATCTTGCTCAGGAGGCAAAGCCAACGGTGAACACGGTTTTGGGTTTTTTTTGGCTGTGCTGGGTCTTCATTGTTGCTGCGCACGGGCTTTCTCTAGTTGCAACGAGTGGGGGCTACTCTGTGGCGTGCAGGCTTCTCACTGCAGTGGTTTCTCTTGTTGGGGAGCACGGGCTCTAGGGGCGCAGGCTTCAGTAGTTGTGGCACGCAGGCTCAGTAGGTGTGGCTCGCGGGCTCTAGAGTGCAGGCTCAGTAGTTTTGGCGCACAGGCTTAGTTGTTCCACGGCATGTGGGATCTTCCCGGACAAGGGATTGAACCCGTGTCCCCTGCATTGGCAGGTGGATTCCCAACCACTGCACCACCAGGGAAGTCCCTGAACATGGGCTTTTAAATCAGCAAACTCAGTGTGGAGACAGTAGGAGCGCCCTGTGTTCTCAGCGTGATTCCACTTGTGAATGTTCAGTTTTGTAACAATCACTAATAGAGTCACTGAGAAGTGCTTTGAAAATGATCCGAGGAAACTTTCCAAGTGACTCTGTCCCTGGAAGTCTGAGGCCATGCCTGCCTGCATCAGTTACCTACAGCTGTGTAACAAACACCCCCAGACTTCGTGCCTTGAAAGAACAATGGACTTTTATCATCTCCCACAGTGTCTATGAGTCAGCAAGTCAGGAGGCTTAGCTGGTGGTTCTGCTTGGTCTCGTGAGGTTGCCATCAGGGTGTCGGCCAGGGCTGCCTCCTCTGGGGCTCAGCTGGCGGGTGTGGGGGTGGGGGCGCCTCCACGGTGCTCCTCACGTGGCTGTGGGCAGGGCCTGCGTGTCCAACCATCCAGCTGCCTCTCCAGAGAACGATCCAAGGAGAGCAAGGGAGAAGCCATGATGTCTTCAGGGTCCGGCCTTGGGGTCGTTTCTACCATGTCTTATTGGTTCCAACGGGCAGGCTGGAGGGTTCCGTGAGCTGTCTCGGGGGCACTTAGTCCTCACTCACATGGGTTGATTCAAGAACAGTGAGGAACTTTTCTACCTTGGATTGCCAGGAAGCAGGCGGACCCTTTGGAGAGCGCCAGAGCAGCGCTGCTGAGCACAGTGGGGGAAGGGCGGGACAAAGGCTGCTCACGCACGTGCCTTCAGTGCACACACACTCTCCCCTGCCAAATCTCGAGGGTGCAGACCGTGTGCCTGCTGCAATTGCATCTGTCCCATGTGGGGCCCGTGGGCTTGCCAGCCACACCATCCTCTGGCTGCTGGGGTGAGCGTGGGACCCAGGTCTGGCCAGCTGTGGAGCCCATTCCCCTGTCCCGAGTTATTGGTCCAAGGAGAGGGCAGGTGACCGAGCAAGGCCTTGGGAATCCCTCCGTGAAGTCTGGTATGTGGAATCCATGATCATGAGCGAGGCTTACAGTGTAGCTTGAAGCTACCAGAGAATGAAGAGGAAAGGGAGAGGAGACTCGAGCACCTGGATCCAGCTGTGACTGAAGCTGGTAAGATGCATCTCTGTTCCTCTCGCCGGGCTTGCTTGTTCACTTTTGCGTATGTTCACGTGAGGTGGCATTCCATCATTACAACTAGAAGATAGTGGGTTTTGCAGCAAAAACAAGCCAATACGGCAGATTTCATGTCTTTATTACAGCCTCTCAGGGACCAAGGACCCCCACCATACCCTCTGCAGCCCCCAAAGAACCCCTCCTCCGCCACCCAAGGAAAGAAGCCGACAAAAATGAGAAGGAGTGAACAGACCACAGTTTGCCTCCTGGTTTGCAACCAAACGCTCCACATCAAGCTGGTCCCACCCGGGACGGATCTCAGGTCCCAGCTGCCCTCAGAGGCAGTGTTTCCTGTTTTCACGGCCAGCTTCTGCATGGGCATCACAAGTCAACATCTAAAAATGGCTTCTTAAATGAACCGAAACGCCTGAAGCTTGCTCCTTTAATAACAGCCAGTGTGGAGTGAGTCCTAACTACACGCTGGGCACCGGGCCAAATGCTTTACCAGCGGTATCTCAGTCAGTCGCCAGGCCGGGAGAGGCGGTGTCTATCATCATCCTCGTGTTCCAGGTGACAAGACCGAGGCCCCAGAGTGGGTCACTTTCCCAAAGTGGCCCCTGTGTCCCACCACCGTCATGTTTCACCCGGTTCTTTGGTCCTGAAACATCCACGCACACCCTGTTTTCTCTCTCGCTGCCCTGGTGGTCTGGCCCTGGCCCAGGGCTTGAAACCAAAACATGACGTTCTCTCCCTGCTATTAGCTTCCCCCACCCTCATGGGCCCAGGCGCCTGGGCTTTTTCCTGAGAAAGCCCAGGGTGGAGTTCTCAGGGAGCCGAGTGCCTGGCACCTAGCCAGGCATTTCACGGGCACCTGTGCACGTCTAATTGTGTTTTTTGTGTCAGAAGCATGGGCTGTGCTCACCAGAAGCTCGTTAGAAGCCCGGCCAAAGGGTTGTTTGTGATTTCAGGGCCGGGGAGGAAAGTGCAGGACAAGGGTTTTGGCGCCAAACAGTCTCCCGCCGAGCAGTGAATCAAGTGACCGGGTCAGCACTTGCCCCGCCCTGTTTTTGTGTTTGTTTACCCCAAGTTTCTGTTTATTTTGCTCCTCTAGACAGAAGCCAAAGAGAAAATACAGCTACCAAAAACCTGTGGGGAGCAGATTTTCCTGGTCCTTCCAGGAACAGAGCAAGCCGGGCTAGTCCCTTTTCTCGGGGGATTGCACTGAAAGCAAAGAATCCCTCACCTCTCAGACCCGGTCGGCGATGCCAGCCAACAAGCCGGTGGCCCTGCGTCAGACATGTGCCGTGAGATACTTGTCCATTCCCACCAAATTCCCATCAGGGCTGCCTGGGCATTAGAAGGAATCCTAGTGCCTTGCTTGCAATTAGGGCATCATGCCGGCAGGAGGACCAAGACGCTTTGGACAAGACTGAAAGACCCAGGCTTCTGCCTTGAGCCCAATTAAACGTCAGCAAGATTAATCTTCTTTTCTAATTGTGTTTTTGTGTCGTATCAAACACTCCACATAAAGCAGCCCCCAAACAATGTGGCGTTTAGAAAATCCCTGGCTAATTTCAAAAACTTGATTTAAGTTTTAGTTGTGGTAAAACTTACATAAAACTTACCATCTGAACCATTTCTGAGTGAACAGTTCAGTGGAATTAAACGCATTCACATCGTAATGCAACAATCACTACCATCCTCCGCAGAACACTTTCATCTTCCCAAACTGAAACTGTCCATTAAACACACAATAACGCCTCATTCTTTCCGCCCCCAGCCCTTGACAACCACCATTCTACTTTCTATGAATTTGACTACTCCTCTGTGTATTTTTAATATTACTGTAAATGATATTTTTTAAAAATTTCATTTGCTAATTGGTGCTCAAATATAAAAATATAATTGATTATATTGTCCTTATCTTGTGGCTTTACTAAATCCATATTAATTTTTGTAATTTTTAAAATATATTCATTAGAATTTTCTATGTAAATTATGATATCTATGAGTGAAGACAGTTTTATTTCTTCCTTTCTAATCTGTAAGCCATTTATCTATCTATCTACCATCCCCTATCTATCTATCTCCTTATTGTAATGGTTAGGACTTCCATGGGGATGTTGGGTAGAAGAGGTAAGAGCAGATATCTTTGTCTTGTTTCTACCCCCCCACTTCTACTTTCTGTTTCTATGAATGTGACGACTCCAGGGACCTCACTTAAGTGGAATCAGACAGTATTTGTCCTGCTTTTCACTGAGCATAATGTCCTTAAGGTTCATCCATGTTGTAGCCTGTGTAAGAATTTCCTTCCCTTCAACATACGTTTGTGATAAAAACTTTCAACAAAGTGGATACAGAGCGAATGTACGTCAACATAATTAAAGGCCGTATATGACAAGCCCACAGCTAACATCATATTCAATGGTGAAAAGCTGAAAGCATTTCCTCTAAGATCAGGAACAAGACAAGGGTGTCCACCCTCTCCGCTTTTATACAACATAGTGTTGGGAGTCCTACCTACAGTAACTAGGCAAGAAAAGAAATAAAAATCATCCAACTCAGAAAGTAAGAAGTAAACCTGTCACTCCTTGCAGACGACAAGATATAATACATAGAAAATCCTAAAGATGCCACCAAAATAGAACTCATCAATGAATTCGGTAAAGTTGCAGGATCCAAAATCAATATACAAAAATCTGCTGCATTTCTGTATGCCAATAACGAGCTAAGAGAAAGAGAAATGAAGAAAACAATCTCGTCAGCAGTTGCATCAAAAGAATAAAATATCTAGGAATAAATTTAACCAAGGAGGTGAGAGACCTGTACGCCGTAACTATGAGACCACCCGTTCTCGGGATGCGCTCTCTTCTCCCCTAAAAGGCCAAGAGGCAGTCCTGTGGGGCTCAGAGGAAAGCAGGTACAGATGCACGGTAATAAAGGAATTCCTTTTGGAATCACTTTGGTGGTCGACTGTTCATCTTTATGTGAAGCTCTCAGCTAAGCCCAGCCCGTTTAAGCAGTTAGAGAAGGTGGCTAGTCTTCCCACGCCTTTATTTTCCTACATATATGCAGTTTTCTCTGTCTAAACTGTGAGCTCCCTGGAGGCCCCTTTTCTTCCATAGCAAGTACGGGGGAGGGGATTTATGCCTGCTCTCCGTTACTGCTTGAGAGTCCACGGGGCCAGGAGGCAGGCTGAGGACGGACGTGCTCCCCGCAGAGGGCACCCCGAGTTCCCGTGTGCTGGGCCTCCCGGGAGCTGTGGCCGTCACCCCGCCTTGCTCTGCCGGTTCACGGGCAACGTGAAAGTCTCAGCGCAGCCCGAGGTTTACTCCGGGCGGTGGCCCCCTCTAAACCTCTGGCCCACGCGCCCGCACGCATGGCCGGGACAGCTGTGTCCGGTGTTAGAAGCAGCCTAAGTGGCTGAGGTACAGCCCTCGCCGCCTCCTCATAATTCCTGGCTTTTCACAGGCAGATAAACGCCAGCTGAGTCGGAGCCGGTGCTCGGAGGTGACGAGCGGGGGCTTGGAGAGGAAATGAGACAGTCCTCCCGTGGGGATGCTCCTGGGACAGACCCCTGGATGTGCTTTTCCATCTGTCCTTACAGCAAGCCTGGGAAATGTAGACAGTCGGCTGCTCTGTTTATTTGGAGGCCTCGGAAGCTCCGGGCTGCACTTAGGCAGCTGATTCCTCCTGATCGCCTAACCCAGGTGTTGCCCCTTGTCACGGCAGGGCCGCATAAACCCAAAGTGGGAGAGAGGAAACCAACCCATGCGGGGCCTGCTCTGTGAGAAGCCACCTGGTCAGCAAGGCGGGGTGGGAAGGAGAGAAAAGACGGCTTGGGCCTGGTCCCCTGGGCCCAAGTGGTGTGAAAGTGCCAGTGGTGGGAAACACGGCCGGGACCTCGAATGCCCTGCGTGTACCACCGAGTGCGAAGGGTGACTGAGGAGGACAGGTTGTCCCCCTCACGGGGAATGAAGGAAGGCTTCTTGGAGAAGGGGCCACCCTGGCAGGTCTGGAAGGTAGGAGGAAGTTTTCCAGGGCATTCCAGACGGAAAGAGGAGCTTAAACCAGAGTAAGTGCTGGTGCCTACCTAAGAAAGAAGGACAGCGGAGGGACTGCCCTGGTGGCCCCGTGGTTAGGGCTCCGCGCTTCCACTGCAGGGGCCACGGGTTCCATCCCTGGTCGGGGAACTAAGATCCCGCATGCTGCACGTGCAGTGCGGCCAAAACCAAAATTAAATTAAAAAAAAAAAAGAAAGAAGGGACAGTGGGAGAGAAATCAACTTCTTGGGAACACAAGGGGTGAAGAAACACATTCATCGGGGAGAAGCAAACGGAGACCAGACGGAGCCCCTTCTTGTAGCCACCACCTTGGCCCAAGCAAGAGATCCGACGACACCGTGGTTCCTCGAAGGTTCAGAATGACAGGGCTGCTCAGCCACCGTCGGGGGTGTGAGTCGTGTGCACAGCTCGGCGGCGTCCTGCCGGGTGGGCTGTTCACACTCCCCAGGACCCAGCAGTGCCGCCCCTCCGCCTGCAGCGCGTTCACTAGCAGAAAGAGGGGTCGCACCCGGATCCTGTTCTTCTTTCTCCAGACACATCCCAGGCGACTCCCACTGGCAGAAATTGTACCGTGGGCCCAACCGTAAATCAGTCATTTGGGGGTGAGCGTTGGGGTAGAAGGGCCCCCTCCTGAGGCCCCAGCGAACTGAGCTGGGCTGAGACAGGTGTGCCCTTCCCAGACCTCCCCGGGGCCATGCACTCTGAGCCCCTTCCCAGGGCAGCCCCTGGCTGTGACCCATTGGGGAGGGAAGAGTGACGCCGGGCTCCCTGGCCTCCGGCGGGACAGACGGGGAGGCGTGATCCCCTATCGCTGCAGGGCTTCCCCTAAAACCTCACCCTGGCCTCCACCCCTGCTTTCACTCCCTGGCAGGTTTCTCCCGAGGGCCTGGAATCTTTGACTCAGCGTCTGTGTCTGTGGGAGTCTGACCTAAGACAGGTGCGATTTTATCAAAAGAGAAGTGAACAGAGGCTGAGCTACGAACACGACGGACGGCACTAAGCGTGGTGGAGAGAGATGGGTTTTATAAACGTGGACGAATCGCCAGACTCTCTGAGCCTCAGTTTCTTCATTTAGAACAAAAGATGCAACCAGACAGTTTACAGTAGAAACAGCTACAAATGGTCAGGAAACCCGGGGACACCTGCACAGCATCACGAATAATCAAAGAAACGAATGAGCTCTATGAGTTTCTCCTGCAGCACAAGAAGCCAAAGAAATGTGCATAAATAGGAACACTCAGCATTGTTTGTGAGCAACAGCTTGCAAATCACCTAATGCCCTTCAGCTGGAGGCTGGCTAACAATGATGTGCTTTCCCGAGGTGGGTACCTGACAGCCACTGGGAGGAACGTGGTCCAGCTCCAGGTCCTGGCGAGGAAACTCGCCCCCGGTGGGTGACTAAGTGAAAAAAGCAAAGTGCAAGGCAGCATGTACAGTGAAATTCCATGTTGGTACAAAGCATTTCTAAACATGACTATTATAAATTTGCAAGTGCATAGAACACAGTCTGGAAGAATGTACAGTAAGCTGTGTTAACTGTCCTTCCCCTTGGGAGTGTGGCTGGGAATTTTCTAGGTAGTTTTGGGTTCTTTTGTAATATTCTATTTGAGTGTTTTGAAGAAGATGGGTCACTTTTGTCATTTTTTTAACTTAGAAATTTAAAACAGGTGTACGCTCTTGCCTATCACAGAATCTGCTATCTAGTCCTCACAAAAGCCCCACTAAGGTGGGAATTGCAGCTGTCACCCATTTTACAGATGAGAAAACTGAGATCCAGAGGTCCTTGAAGTCACAAGTTGCAGGGATGAAATCCACCCAAGTCTGGACTCTTAACCACGTTGCTTCACAAAGGAAGACAGGGGTGGGGGGCATCCAACTCTGGTTTTTAGCACCAGAACCCGTTCTTCCGATAAAACATTGGCTGGAAGCCCGGTTCATAAAACAGGTGAGAGGGGAGTCGCTCTGCTGAAGAAGAGAGGCTGAGAAGCCGCTGGCTCTCGGACCCCCGACCCTTGAGGTGCCCCCAGCACCCAGGGGATCCCTGGGACCCCAGTCTGAAAGTCGCTGAGCTAGGTGACTCTGAAGGCCAGGATTCTAACAAAACTGTTTCTGTTGAAAGGGACGAAGATAGAAATGTGTTACTGGGTCATGCAAACAGGTGAAGAGTCATCTTGCTCTAAATAAACGTGGGTATCAGGCTGCCCTGATTTAGCCTAAACCACTGCCCCCCACAGAAAGCTTTTGTGGGGGAGACACACTGGCCTACTTTGGTTTTGATATAAAAAAAAATCTAGGGCTTCCCTGGTGGTGCAGTGGTTGAGAGTCCGCCTGCTGATGCAGGGGACGCGGGTTCGTGTCCCGGTCCGGGAGGATCCCACATGCCGCGGAGCGGCTGGGCCCGTGGGCCATGGCCGCTGGGCCTGCGCGTCCGGAGCCTGTGCTCCGCAACGGGAGAGGCCACGACAGAGAGAGGCTCACATACCGCAAAAAAAAAAAAAAAAAAAAAAATCTAGACCCTCAGCAGCTGCCTGGAATAAACAGCACCCACCCCCCACTCCTCATGAGAACAGGAGACAACTTCTGTTTTCCTCGCTGTTCGGTCTCCAGCAGTGCCTGCGCAGTGATGCTTGTCGAATGAACGAACGAATGGACGGACAGGGGCTTGATTGGTTGACCTTCATGCAAACAGACACCTACACACAGCCCTCAGCCACACTGGCTTTGAGATTTGAGCAAGAAATCAAGGTAAAGAGGAGTAATGTTGTATTTTAACTCATCAAATAAAATCAACATCCATGCGTCCATACTGATATAAACTAATAATTGCACAAGTAAATGAGGAAGAAGGGACAGTTTTCCTTCCAGAGAGTTCTACTCAATAAACGTGGCAGGCATGAGGGACATGGCAGGTCACAGGAGAACAGCAAAAATCACTGCTGCAGACAAGGTCCACCATGGACGCGAAAATTAGTGGGAGAACGTTTAAGGAGAAACAAGATTTGCACGGTAGCAAACTATTTCCCCCCCCCCAAATATGTATTAATTACAGAGGAAAAAACAATAATTTTACAGTGGAGGCCTGGCGGACACCAGGATCACTAGTGGTCAGAGTTAGTGCTCCAAGCAATGGGACTCAGGTGTCACGTCCCTCCTGATACGAGACACGGAGGACAACACGTCACCACTCCTGTGCCATTTTTACAATAACGCACAGCCTCAATCTGATCCTGAGAAAGCAGCAGACTGAACCCAAATCGAGGAACATTTTACAAAACACCTGACGAGGGGCTTCCCTGGTGGCGCAATGGTTGAGAGTCCGCCTGCCAGTGCAGGGGACACGGGTCCGAGCCCTGGTCCAGGAACATCCCACATGCCGCGGAGCAACTAAGCCCGTGCGCCACAACTACTGAGCCTGCACTCTGGAGCCCGTGAGCCACAACTACGGAAGCCCATGAGCCACAGCTACTGAAGCCCGTGCGCCTAGAGCCCGTGCTCCGCAACAAAGAGTAGCCCCCGCTACTAGCCCCCGCTCGCCGCCACTAGAGAAAGTCTGCGCGCAGCAATGAAGACCCAACGCAGCCAAAACTAAAAATAACTTAATTAATTACAAATAAAAACCCACCTGACGAGTGCCTTGGAAAAGTCAAATTCACGAAACAGAAGAAAAGACTGAGGAGCTTTTCCAGGTCGGAAGAGACCAAGGAGACGTGACAGCAAAGGCAACTTGGGACCGAGGCAGAGCAGACACGCACAGGCCCCGGCCAACAGGTGGCTTAAGAGATTTAAGACAAAAATGTCTCCACTCAATTCTGAGGGCCAGAGCCCAATGCGAGGGCAGATCTGTTTTCCTTCTGGAGGTGCCCAGGGAGGATCTGTTTCCTGCCTTTTCCAGCTTCTGGTGGTGCAGGCATTCCTTAGCTCACCGCCCCTCCTGCATCCTCAGAGCCCGCTGGCCTCACACCTCCTACTACCCTGACTCTCCGGCCTCCCTCTTATAAGGGCCTCTGTGATGACATTGGGCCCACCTGGATGATCCAGGCTACTCACCCCATCCCAAGATCCTCACCTTGATCACACCTGCAAAGTCCCCTTTTCCGTGTACTTTAATATATTCCCAAGTTCCGGGGATTAGGACACAGACGTCTTCGGGGGAGAGGGAGCGTGGTTCAGCTTCCTACGCTGGATCATCCACGAAGGTCAGACTTTCTGCGTAAAAGATGCCTGCCCCACCCCTGGCCCCACGTGCCCTTTCCAGGAAGAAAGATAAAGAAGGAAGCAGCAGCACCTCTATTAGCAAAGGAAAACCTTTCCCACAGATCCTTAGCAGGTTTCCACCTGGGTCTCACTGACCATTGGAACTGAATTTTGTCAACGCTTTTCCTGCGCCAGTCGAGCGTGTGATTCTCCCTCCTTCACTCTATTAACGTGGTGTGTTACGTTATTGATTTTCATCTGCTGAAC
>NW_006773553.1:764678-783576 GCF_000442215.2 Lipotes vexillifer | reverse complement strand
GCTGAACCGTCCTTGTGTTCCAGGAATACATCCCACATGGTCATGACGTATAATCCTTTCAATATGCTGCCGAGTTTGGTTTGTGAGGATTTTTGCATCCATGTTCACAGGGGATATTGGTGTGTAGTTTTCTTCTCTTGTGTGTCTTTGCCTGGTTGTGTTATCAGGGTAATGCTGGTCTCGTGGAATGAGTTAGAAAGTGTTCCCTCCTCTTTAATATTTTGGAAGCGTTTAAGAAGAACTGGTATTACTACTTTAAATGTCTGATAGAATTCACCAGTGAAGCCATCTGGTCCAGGATCTTTCTTCATTGGGAGACTTTTGGTTACTGATTCAGTCTCCTCACTAGTTAGTTAAAGGTTTTATGGTGCCAGAATTTGAACCCAGGCTTATTTCCCATCACAGTCTCTGGTACCCACTATAAGAGGGTTTAGGAGTATGTTTACTCTGCGGCCGTGTGTGTGCGTGTGCGGCCACAGATAATAAGATGATGGGAGGTGTTTTCTGCTTTGGACAAAACTCCATTAGACTGTGCATGACTTGAGGGTAGAGACTGTCTTATTCATTGTTTCACTCCCAGTAATTGACACTCAATAACTATTTACCAGTAAAGAAAGCCAGTTTTCCCAGCACCTTAATCTAAATTATACACCCCTCTTCCTGGAGTATTTGTGGGACCTCCTTGACCATATGTCTTAGTTCAGTTTCCTCCAAAAGCAGCATCAAGGCCCTGGGTGCAAGTAGTCCATTTGAAAGAGAGAAGGGGATCCTGAGGAGGGGACAGGACGTGAGCCCGGAGGGCAATGGCTGGTGCTGATGAGTGGGGAGGAGCTGTGAGGAACCGGGGTGCAACCCTGCTGACAGCTCTTTCTCTGCCCAGTGGGGAGCTGGGACACTGACTTACCAACTCCTGATTCCTGATGGTGGGGTCTGCCCCCGGGGGCATCAACGGCCCACCCTGCACTCCTGCTAGGAGCTGCTCTCTTGCCTGGATTGTTGGGATTATTTTTTTTTCTCTTTATGGAACAATTTATATTCAGCAGACTCTAAACAGAGCTCTTTAAGATGGGATTTGGTTTAAGCCGTCATCCTGAGTTTAACGGGCTGGAGTCAGTGCGGGGGGTGGGGGAGCGGGGGCTCTGTGCTTATTGCCTCTCAGGCCTCTTTGAGTCTACTTTGCGCCCAGGGCCATTATCTCTGCAGCCATCCATGGCTGGTTTCTCCTGGCCTGACCACTTGCCCCCGCCTTAATCTGGAAGTCAGTGGCTCTGAGCTCAGTGGGCCAGAGACCTTCCCGGAGATCCTGTCCCCACCTGTTCCTGCAGGCCTCTCTCAGACCACAGCACTACCCAAGGGAGCTGCTGGCTTCCTGGAAGGCAGAGGGGACGTAATGAAAAGGGAGGTGCCCAGGGGGCTGGGAGGGAGAACACAGGCGGGAAGATGGAGTCTTCTGTGTAAATGAGTAAAAACCAGGTTGTGGGGTAGAGACTCAGTCGTTCATGCAGCCCCTGTGAGCACTTTAGGAAAGACACCTCTTTCTCCCAAGTGCAGCTTGGTGGGAAGAGCACAGGCTGATTTCAGCTCCCTTTGTTCCGTGGGCCAGGCGAGTTTTGCAGTGCACAACCTGAGCAACTGCACAAGGGGGGGGCTTGTGGGCACCCCTGCCTCTCCTCCTGGTACCACGACAGTATGGCACACAGGTAACTGGGGATCATAACTTATCGAGTGCTCTTGTCCACCGTGTGCTGGGGATGCAGCTGAGAAAAGCCTGTGCATTTCAGATCAGTCTGTTGCCAGAAATAGACAAGAAAATCATCACTTGAGAAACAAGAAGACAGCGCGACCTCAGAGGGAAGTAACATGAGCAGAAACAAGGCAAACCAAGGGCATGATCACCGTTTCACCTTCAGCATCCTAGGATGTAGAAACAGAGTTTGCCGAGGGCTCCAAGGAGCCCTCCAGACAAAGCCCCTATTTACAATGTCTCTCAGAGCCGTGGGGAAACGGAGAGGCCCCCAAAGGGCACAACAGTGGCAGCTGCTGCCACCCCTAGGGCTGCCCTTCGGTGATACTCATGGCCTGAGGCGAGGAGGGGGCCAGGAAGAGACCCCCAGCAGCCCCCTCCCTCCCTCACTCTCTGACAGCACCTCCCATGGAAGACAGAGGCCCTGGAAAAGCGGCCAGGTGGGTCTGTGTCCAGGACCACGGCAGAGTGGACGTGGAGGAGGCTGAATCCGGAGGGGCAAATGTTGTTAACCTTATTTTGAAAATGAACAAACAAAGACACTAAGGCCCAGAGAGATCCGGTAACCTGCCCGAGGTCACACAGCTTGCAAGTGAGGAAGACAAGAGCCCCAGAAGCACAGGAGGTTTTAAGGGCAGGGAGAGATGACCCCTGAGGGGAAAGGCCAAAGTGACTTCCCTGGGAGCTGAGAGCTGAAGGCAAAGTAGGGGTGGGAGGGGAAAGGGCGGAATCTCGCTCCGGATGGGAGAAAGCGCGCCTGCACGAGGCAGGGGGAAGGAGCCGCAGGGCTGGCACTGGCTTCCCCGCCAAGGCCAAGCTGGGTGGACAGGCCCTGGGGTTTCAGCAGGGGCAGTCTGACCCCGGTCCCATTTCAGGAAGTTCACTCGGGGTCTGCGTGGAAAACTCGGGAAGGGTCTAGAGGTGAGGGGGCTGGTGGCCTGGCTTGAAGCCTGGCCATGGGGTGGAGAGCTGTTTAGGATGTAGAGTGATGGGTGAGACCTGGACGGGACAAAGGGAGAGGGGAGGGCAGGATGCTGTTGCACTCAGGCTGTTGCCCTTCACTGAAATGCGGGTGGGGTTAGGGATGTTCTCAGCTGCAAACGCTGGGCTCCAAGCCAGACAGTTTAGGCACAGGAGAGATTTATTAAAGGATAGATCCGATCCTGGGCCCTTCAGGGAGGCCAGAGCTCTCTCCAATCACAGCCCAAAGGAACAGGGCCTGGGGCTGGATGCTGCCCTGCACTGGACGTGGCCACTGGTAACTCTGGACCCTGGTGGCCACGCCCACCAGCTCCTGCAACATCTCATGCGGGTCGTGTGCCTGGCCGAGCCCAGTCCAGGCGTGGGGGCCTGGCTGCCGGGGGCTCAGGAAGCGCGTTTCTGTCTTATTCCTGGGGAAGTCCCCTGACCTGGGCAGGATGCTTGGAAGTGCCAGTCAGCCGAGGAGTGACTGGTGTCAGCCCCACGGAGAGAGCTGGGGGCTGTCTGGGCCACGGTGAGGGAGCAGATGAGGAACCTAGGCTTAGGGAGAGGAAGTCTCCTGCCCGGGATCCATGGCTGCAGGTCTGGAGCCTGCCTCCCCTCCACCACTGCAGGGGAAGATCTTGAATCACCCAAGGCGAATGAGAATCAACTCATCCAAACTTCTCTTTTCACAGGGTGGAAACCGAGGCACAGGAAGGAAAGGGGCTTGGCAGGGACCCACAGGGGGCAAGGGGTAAAGTGGGGCCTGAGCGGGCTCTCCTGAGCCCCTGGGCCCTTGGGCTGGGGCTGGGGGGCAGGGGATAGGATGCCGCTCAGTGAGATAGAATGCAGGTGTGATCCTGCTTTCCCAACAAAACAGCTGATATCCGGCTTTTACATTTTTAAATTTTTGTGTCTTTTTAAATGTTTTTGTCAGCCATCCCCATGGCTGTAAAAATAGAGTTGCACAGACGCAGGCAGAGCTAAGCCGGGGGCCGGCCTGAATATTCAGCTGAAGGGTGCGGACCTCGGGTAAGCAGTGAAGCCTGCTGAATTAACCAGTGTCCCTGAGCTGGGCCGGCTGCGCTTTTCCACTTCCTGTGGTTCCCTCCCAGGCCTGGGGCCAGCGGAGGGGAGCCCCCGCTGGAAGGGGAATAGGCTGGGTTTCTGGGTTCCAGGGGGAGTGGGCTTGCCTCTTCCAGGAAGCCCTCCAAGTTTTCAAGAAGTTGCTTCACCTCCTAGGAGGACCATGGAGACCAATTTTCTCTTTGTCGGTGTCTGGTTCCTTAAAGTACGCCCCTTGCCATCTGGAAGCGCCGCCCCCCCCGGCCCCAGGGGGGCTGCTCTACCCCTCCCAGGAGTTCAGGATTAAAGCAGGAACACAGGTCCCTTGGCCTCACCTAATCCTGTTTTTGTCTCTCCGTGGGGTTGGTTGGTTGATCCGAACACCTATTTATCCGCCCTGCAGACGCTCACCCTCACCGGGCGCCGACCAGGCCCTGTGCTGGGTGCAGGTGAGGCCGAGCGAGGCAGCCACCGAACTGGGAGATGTGTATGGCCACCCAGGGGAGCAGGTGCGGGCGGGTCACTGTCACAAGAGGCTGGTGGCCCGAGGAGCATAGCAGGCTGAGGTTGGGGCAGGTGGAGGCTGTGTCCACCTCTGTCCCTGCCCCACCCGCTCCCAACCCTGTCTACACTTGCAGCCACCAGGGTCTTCACATGTCATCTCTCCCCGCCGACCCCACCGACCTCCTCTGGTCCCAGTTTGAATGTCCGCCTTCTCCCTTGCTTGCACGGCCCGTGCTTGGGAGGGCAGGGACGGGGCCTGGCCTCCCCAGCACGATCCTGTACCCAGAACGGGCCTGGGCACCCTGATGGCCCCTTCTGCCTTCTGCCCTCAGAGATCACCCCAACCTGAGTGAAGCCTGGGCTGTGGAGGCCCCGGAGGCCTGGCAGCTCTAACGAGACACAGTGTTCGCGTCTGCGTCACGGGCTTGCTCAGAGGATTGAACAGGATGAATGAAGCGTGTAGTTAGACCTCAGCGCACCGTAGGTGTACCGCGCTTGCCCGCGTGACCTCGGCCCAGGAGCCACCCTGAGGCCAGGATTCATCCATCACCCGGGACCCAGGGGTGCTGAGCAGAGGGCATGTCAGTGTCAGAGGGAGGTGGGGCACGGGTGGAGCGGACCTGGGAAAGAGACGATGCCCTGGGAGGCCAGGGTCATGTGGACGTGGGCAGTGGGTCTGGAACCCAGGGGAGCGCCCAGGTGGCTGCAGCCCAGGGACGCGCCCCCCAGCCGAGGGGAAGGGCCAGCGAGACCTACCCTGCTGTGGAAATCGGCCTAGAGTCACCACGTCACCCGACAGTCTCACTCCTGGGTTTTCACTGAAAAGAAGCAAAGAGCAGGTGCTCCACAGAAAACTTGTATCCAGTGCTCAGAGCAGCTCTGTTCACAGCAGCCTGAAGCTGGAAACTGCCCAGGCGTCTGACCAGGATGGTGGGTAAAGTGTGGCACATCCATGTGGTGGAATGTTATATGGCCATAAAAAGGGACGAAGTTCTGATACCTGCTGCGGCATGGATAAACCCAGGTGAAACAAGACAGGCTCAGAAGGCCTGTTTCTGCTCCTGTGCAATGTCCCGAACAGGCAAATCCACGGAGACGGAAAGCGGCTGGGTGGTTTCCCGGGGCTGGGGGAGGGGAGAATGGATTTGGGATGATGGAAAGGTTCTGGAACTAGAGAGTGGTGATGGTCCGATGTACCTAATGCCACGGAATTGTGCATTTTTACTTGGTTAAAACGGTAAATGTTACATGTATTTTACCACTATTAAAAAAAAAAAAAACACCCAAGTGACACCATCTGGCCTCAGGCTGACGTCTTGGGGTCCCTTTGTTGCCTTGCAGGCTCCTGGGGGGCACTGGGCTCCACCTTCTGCCCTGGGAGTCATGTCACAGGAGGAGAGGCCGGACCATCGAGGTCAGGGCAGCCACCCATTGGCTGAAGGACCACGGGTGACTCAGAGGCCTTATTTGTGAAACGACAGGGTTGGACTAGAGACACAATCTCTGGAGAGTCTGCCTCTTTGCTCTGAGTGTCCTGTCCTGACCCGCAGGAGCGTCAGAAGGGCCAGGGCAGTCAATCCAGGACTTCTCACCCAGGCTCCAGGGCCCCAGGGGAGTCTGCGCCCCTTTCCCCCCATGTCTGGCTCTCGGAGTCCCTTGTTTCCAATTCTGGAAAGTATCCCAACACATGAGTCAGGGATTCTTAATGTTTTCTAATCATAAACTTCTTAGAGGATCAAATAAAACCGCTAGACTCTCTCCCCAGAGGGGACCCAGAGCAGCGCTGAGAGCACCGCTTAATGGTGATTCATGAGCTCCATGTGGCTTAGCGATTCATAGCTGTGTTGGCACTGGATGGGCCCAAGTCCCAACCGTGGCCCTGCTGTGACCCACTGGACCTGTGTGCACCTCAGTCTTCCCATCCTCGCAGTGGGTGTTAAGAGTGACTCGTGTAAACTGCCCGGGAGGTACCCAGTGGAGGCTGGCAAGTCCAGCCTCACCGGCGCTGCACCCTCCCCACACCGAGACCGCCACCCCCAGCCCTCACCTGCTCAGAGGGAAGATGCCCCCCTCTGCCGTCTGGGTCCCCTCTCCCAGCCCGGCTCCCCTGCCTTCCCAATGTCACCTCTTCCCGGGCCCTCTGCCGGGAGCAGTGGTTCCCACACCTGACAGTGCAATCCAACAACTCTACTGAGCTCAGCCACTGATTCTTTCTCCTTTTTCTAAGGAGAGGCCTGTATTGTCTACAAACTAACTGGCTTTGTCTCTCCTTTTTCAATATTTCCATTTTATGACCAGTCCATCTGTGTGTATTTGAAAATAATGCAATGTCTTTTTGAACTGTTTGTATATATATAGTCCTTATGCTGCCTCTCTGATCTGTCAGTTGCCAAGGAAACCGAATGAAAGCCTCCCTCTCTGTGAAATTGACCATTTCTCTTGATAGTTCCTACCAGTTTTTGTTTTAAACATATTGAAACTATGTTGTTAGGGGCACAACTTTCCATAACCTTTATTTTGCTGGCAGGTTGCCTCTTTTTTAAACATATTGAAACTATGTTGTTAGGGGCACAACTTTCCATAACCTTTATTTTGCTGGCAGGGTGCCTCTTTCAGCCGCAGGAATCCAGTTTTGTCCCTTTTAAAATATGTTGCCTTTGATTTCTGTTCTGAAGTCATGCACACCCACCGATTTCCTTTTGTAAGGACTTTTCTTAGGATGTCCTTTCCTTTCTGCTATGAAACTGTCCCGGGTCGTTATCACTTATTCATGTGTCTTGAAGATGGGATTTTGGCTTCCATCTGTGGAGATTTTTTTCCTGAATAGGCAAATTTAACACATTCACATTTATTGCAACTCCAGAAATGTTGGATATCATTCCTGGTGTCACTTTTGTTTTCTATTTCCTATGCTTTGTTTTTCACTCTGTCCTAGTAATGACTGGATTGATTTCAGTTTTTCCATTTCAGTTTTTCCTTCTAATAGTTTACAAGTTATATATTCTATTTCTATTTTATGGAGATTTCCCTTGACATTTCACACACATAGTGAATTTTATTCTACCAGTGCTAGACTTATTCTGAACCTACGTCCAGTGAGAGCTTTAGCACACTGCCCTCTGCTCCACAGACCCCAACCTCATTTGTTGCTGACATCTACTACGAGTTTAGTTCCAGATTGTTACTAATTCTTAAGCAGTCCACACTTCTTTAGATTTAGCAAGTTTTGTCCGTTCCTGGCTCATCATTTCTTTTTTAAATTTTTTAAATTTATTTTTAGCTGTGTTGGGTCTTCGTTGCTGTGCACAGGCTTTCTCTAGTTGTAGAGAGCGGGGGCTATTCTTCACTGCGGAGCTTCTCATCGCGGTGGCTTCCCTTGTTGCGGGGCATGGGCTCTAGGCACGCAGTCTTCAGTAGTTGTGGCACACGGGCTCAGTAGTTGTGTCTCATGGGCTCTAGAGTACAGGCTCAGTAGCTGCGGCACACAGGCCCTAGAGCGCGTGGGCTTCAGTAGTTGTGGCGCATGGGCTTAGCTCCTCCGCGGCATGTGGGATCTTCCCAACCAGCGTTCGAACCCGTGTCCCCTGCATTGGCAGGCGGATTCTTAAACCCTGCACCACCACGGAAGTCCCCATATCAATTGTTTCTTGTATTCCATTTCCTGGATTGCTTTTTCTTCTTGCTAGAGCACATCAATTGGTAATATTTTCAAAAAGGAATTGTTTTCAATGCCAGACCATCTGAGGCCTCACATGTCTTCAGAAAGGGTTTTTATTCTTACATTTGGCTGGGTATAGAATTCTGAGCATGAAATTATTTTCCCTCAGAATTTGAAGACAATTACCACATTTTCTTCTTCCAGTATTTGTTACATTCTCTTGCAAGCTGTCTGGTTTTTGTCTGTAAATATTTAGAATGTAGTCACACTTCAACCCCCCGTTCCAACCCACTGGTGGCCCTGGTGGCCTCTTTGAGTCAGAGTTCTGGACATTTTCATTCTCAGCTCTGGGAAGTTTCCTCCTGCATTTTTGTCTCCTTTGGACTAGAAATGAACTGTGTTCTCCATATCCGCTAACTTTCATTTTGCACCTTCCATCCCTTCGTCCTTTTGTGCTGCAACCTCAGGTTCATCTTCTGTCTTGTCTATTTGCTCTGCAGCTGCATCCACGAAGCCCATTTTTTTTTTCAAGTGACCAGATTTTAATTTTCCAAATACTCTAGTTGGCCTGAGGGGCCGGTGTCCTATCACCTCTGTCTAAGGATATCAGTTATGCCTGTTCTAATTTCTTGTTCTCATCACATTAACCCCTTTCGTTGGTATCAGTTCACTTGTTCAGGTGTCTGATGCCTGTTGTTTGTACCTGAGGTTCACCCCAGCCGCACAGCCTGCCCCCAGTGCGTGTGAGAGCAGTCACCCCTAGATGATGCCCGATGTTCTGTGCAACCCCCCGGGTGTGCCGGCCTCGGGGCCCCTGTCCATCCCTTCAGCTTGGCTCCCACGCTCCCTCCCCCCAACCCCAGATGCCTGTGTTCTCTGCTTGGCCCAGGTGCGCGCGCGTGCGCGTGCGTGTGCGTGCATGTGTGCGTGCGCACGTGCGTGTGTGTTGGGGGGCGGTGATGGGGAAGAAGGTTCAACTCACCTGGCGGCTCCCATGGAGGTGCCCTAAGCCACCATCCTGCAGGGGGCCGGGCCCCCTCGAGCCCCAGACACACCGTCCAGGGTCTCTGGCTCCACTCACGTTTGGCAGCAGCCCCCATCCGTCAGGCTCCCTCCCTCCGTCAGGCCCAGCTGCCCCCACCTTTAAGGTGTTCCGCACAGTTGCAGGTTCACCTCCTAGAGGGGGCGGCTGTTCAGTGCGCTGGGGACCTGGGACCACAGGGGGCTTCGCTGCGAGTCGCCCACCACTGGGGCCTCCTTCCTCGTGCGCCTCTGGGTTTCCCACCCCTGCCCCGAGTGGCAGCTGTGGACGCTGGGAAGGGCACGGCCTTTGGCATTTGGACCGAACCCAGGCTCCGCTCTCTCAGCTTCAGTTTTCACAAAATTAAAACGAACTCATCTCACCTGGCCTCGTGGTCACATGGGAAGATGGACGACGTGGCTCGTGTCCAGCAGATGCTCCAGGAATACGGGGCCCTTCCCCCTGCTCTCGATTCTCTTTCCACTCATGTAGTGGGTACCCCCCGCCCAGGGTTTGAGTTAAGGCAGTTGGTGCCAAGGAGGTCAGCGGAGGATGGGGCCGCAGCCAGGCGGCCCTTGTTTAGGTCAGAGGTCAAGGGCTCGATTGCCACCCGGGGCCAGGAAGCCTGGGTCGTTGTGGGGGAGGAGGGGGATGAACCTTCAGCTCGCACAGGGGTGAGAGCTGGAACCCAACCAGAGCAGCCGACGCCCCTGCCCCCCGACCCTGGCCTGGGGCCAGACCCCTGGGCACCTGAGCCCTGAAAGAATATGTCAGTCTGTAAACACGTCTGAGGGCTCCCATCTGCACCTCTGGTTTGTATGGGGTCCTGTGAAGCCCGGGAGACAGGAGGCGAGGCTGGGCCGCCGCAGAGGAGTCTCCAGGAGTACAGGGACCCTCTAGGTCTCCCAGCACCCGGCCCTCCCCAGCTGGGCCCACCTGGACCGCAGTCTCCCGCCTTGGTCTGTCCCTGGGGCCCGAACTGCCACAAGGCCTCTGCTTTCAGGTACCGTCCACTCAGCTGTCAGCAGCTGGGGTCCCCTCTGTGCACAGCCCAGGCCCTGCCCACAGGAGTTTCCAGAACCAGGATGATGAGCCCAGGACCCGGGGCAGGGGTGGTCTGGGTGCCGGGCTCCTTCCGGCCCCAGAAGGTGAGAGCAGCCAGAGCTGGTTCTCTGGTGCCATCCAGTGTCCATCTGTGTGAACTGCAGCTCCCATACAGGCCGGCACCACCTGTCCTCCGCAGCGGCGACTCCTTGGCCGCACACCTCTCCTGCTTCTACGTGAAGAATTCCCCCATCATTTCTGGCCTCCTTAGGCCTCAGCCTGTGGGTCCAAGCCAGCTTTGCAGAATCGAATCAATAATTTTTCTTTTAAAGTTTCATCCAAATTGCCAACAGGGCCGAGGTGTTGGCTGGGCAGGTGACTGGCTCCTATTTCTGTCATTTGTCGCAGCTGTGGCCTAGTCTTCGAGGGAAGCAGCTTTGTGAGCCTGCAGGCCTTCCCCTCTCCAGGCCCCTGGACAGGGCAGCCGTGGCACAGACCTGCCCTCGTTCCCTCGGACCGCACAGGGCTGGGGAGATGGTGGCCTGACTCCCCACAAGGAGGCTGGGGGTCGGCTGGGTGCAGAAAACCTTCCGAATGAAAATGCAAGCAAGACACAGGAGAGATGCGCCCCAGGAACTGGGAGGGGTGGTAAGCGTCTTGGGGGGTGGTCAGGCACAGGCCGAGGCCGCCTGGACCCGTGCACGCTCCTGACCCGGAAGCAGGACGACGTCTCAGCCACTTGGAGGTCGTGAGAGTGGCGGGTGCTCTGCTGGCCAGGCAGTCTGGACACGGTCCTCAGCCTGCTGACATGCAGGGTCCGACCTTGTCCACAGTGGCCTGGGAGAAAGGGCAGGAGGGGCTGGTCCAGGGGGCTGGGAGGGAGTTTAGGGGACCTGCGCTTCCTTCCGCTTCCTTCCCCACAGTTGCCTGTGCCCCCGGTAATCGCCAGCACCCCCATCTCCACACACACACACACACACACACACACACACACACGCGCGCGCGCTCGCACCCATGCATCCATTTCAATGGGCTGTGCTGCCGCCTGGTGCTCGAGCCGGGACTGGCGTCCCTGGTCCCCATCAGAGCTTCCAGAGCCCCCGGCTCTGGCCACTGGGGCTCCGGCCACCAGGCCCCACCTTGTTTCACAGAGCAAATCCACTTCCTCCCCCAAGCAGCCGCGCTGTGGAATAAACGTCTCTATTTCCTGCAACCCTTTCTCGCGGAAGCTGACCAACCTTGGAAATGGCTCAGAGACTTGGCTTTGCCCAGGTCACAGCAAGTCGGGGATAAACCAGGCCCCAGCCTCCAGGCTCCCAGTTCCTAGCCCCTCCTGCTACCTCTCCCCTCCGGGCTCTGGGGGCTGAGCTCAGCCCCAGCCCTCTGTGCCGGGTGGCCCGGGCTCACCTGTGACCCTCTCTGAGCCCTGGCCTCCTGGGCTGGGTGTGGGCAGGACCAAATGTAAATACACTAAAACTCAGACCTGCAGGTACATGTTCATTATTCACTATAACTGATCACTTCTAATCAACAACTAAAATGAATTCAGTCTCTTTCCACCTAAAATGGCTTCTTTGGCCTCTAATTCAGGTTCGTCCCAGGAGCATGCCCCCGCTCCCGGGGGGGCCGATGACCCCTCTCCAGAGGGTCTCCGTGTTCATTCATGCCTAGGGAACATCTGGACCAGGCGCTGGGTCTGCTGGGGCCTGGTCATCCATCCTCCCACGTGACCACGAGGTCAGGTAAGATGCGCTCTTTTTTTTTTTTTTTTTTTTTTTTTTTTGATTACATTTCTCTGCTCTGTCATCTGGCTTTCTTAATTAAAGTTTGTTTTTTTTTTTTTTTTTTTTTTTTTTTTGCGGTACGTGGGCCTCTCACTGTTGTGGCCTCTCTGTGGAGCACGGGCTCCGGACGCACAGGCCCAGCGGCCATGGCTCACGGGCCCAGCCGCTCCACGGCACGTGGGATCCTCCCAGACCGGGGCACGAACCCGCGCCCCCCGCATCAGCAGGCGGACTCTCAACCACTGGGCCACCAGGGAAGCCCAGGTGCGCTCGTTTTAATTTTTTGAAAACTGAAGCTGGGAAAGTAAAGCCTGTGTTTGATCCAAATGCCTGCAGCAGGGGCAGAAGGTGCCCTCGACCCAGCCAGACTCAGCCCCAGGTTCACTCAGCCCCTCCTTGGTGGTCGCCTGATGAGCCCCCAGCCTACGGCCTCATCCATTCTCAGCACCACCTCCACAGGCACCCAGGGACCCTGAGTCCTTTCCTTCCTGTGCCAGAGTGGGGGGACCTTGAGGGCACGACCTCGGCCTTGCTGTGTGGGACCATCCTCCTCAGCTGGCCGGAGTCTCTGCTGGAACGTCCATCCTCTTTCTCACACTTTGGAGGGTGCAGGGCACCCCCAGGGTCCTGGCCCTCGCTCACTCCAGCTGAGGCCCCTCCTGCCCTTTCCCTCTAGAGGGGACCCACCCGGCCGGCTCCTGCATCCTCATCCCATGGGCTCCTGCCCTACCTTCCCTTGGGGCCGCAGGACTCATGGCTTCCCCTGGATGGCGAATGGGGGAGACGGGACTGTCCCTCTACCCCCCTCCCCACACCTCTGCCTCGGCCTGGCGACTGAGGCCCGTGTCAGCCTGCTGCCCACCGCCACCCTCCGGCTTCCAGGACTTGTCTTCGGTTTCTGCCACAGGCCGAGGGCCTGAGTCTCATCTCCAGATGGAGGCCCAGCCCCTGAGCCCAGACTCTGCTTTGTCCTGGACAGCTGAGCCGTAGGGGGCTCTGGAGCGGGGGACAGTGTTGTGTGGAGGCCCAGAGCACGGCTGCACCACCTGGCGCGCCCTTGGCCCCCCGGGTAAGTGGAAGCAGCCGCGGGAGGTGGTTGGTTACGAGGCCACGTAAAGTGCTCGTCAGCTCCCGGGACATGGCGGATGCTGAGGACACTGTCGTTACTGGGGTTGTGACACTGGGATGGAAGGGTCCCAGCTGGGGAAACTGTGACCCAGAACAGTGAAGAAACCATCCTGAGTCTCTGTGCTCCAGACCTGGTGCCACTGCTCCTCCCAGGGGCTCTGGGCCTCGAGTCCAGAATATTTACAATATTTTCAAAGGGGTCAGTCTCCGCTCTCGACAGAGCTGAGGCATTTTGAGGCCAGTGGAGGAGGCGAGGGACCCAGCTGACGCGTCACCCATGGGAGGGGGCCGTCCTTTTCTGCAGGTCATTAAGGATCCAGAAGCAAAACATGTGCTCCTCAAGTTTGAAGAAACTCACCTCCATTTAAATGAGGCAGGTGTATCCTGCTTGACAAAAAGAGAATCACAGAGCCCCACGGTCCTGCCTCACAAGGAGGGCAGTACCGGCCCATGGCCCAGCCATCACAGCCACCACCTCCGACTCCCCCTTCTGCTCCAGGTTCCAGGCCTGTCCGGCCATCTCCTTCCCGCCCAGCTCCCTCACCGGCAGCCCCAGGGCCTCTGCAGTGCCTCCCGCAGCCCCGCCAGGGCCAGGAGGGCTCTCCCTTCCTCCACCCAGATCTCCATCAATGTCACCTGGTGGGAGAGGCCCCCCTGCTCCCTGGCACCCTGAGAAAGTAGCCAGACACCGTGGCTCCTGCAATGATTTTTTTCTCCCTGAACTGATTAGGCAGCTGCAGTGGCCGCTACCTCGGGGTGAGTGATTCCAGCTGAGCTGAACTGGCCTTTAAAACCCAGGGCAGCCATCAGCTGGAAGAGCCCAGATGTGAGGGAGGGGCTCTGGCTGGGCCTCACCCCACCCCTGCTCACACCCTGCACTGCACCAGAGGCCCGGAGCGCAGGCTGGGGGTCTCAGCATACCCCGCGGAGATGTCTCCCTGTGGCTGAGAGGTCCGCCCACCAGACGTGGGGTCCCAGAGCCGACCTCAGGGCACAGGCTACGCCAGCGGTGCCAACAACACTGCCCGGGGATGGGGAGGGATGGCCCTCCCCAGGACATCTCTGCATGAAGGAAGCACCTCCCTCCCCAGCCCCTCCCCAGCCCCCGCTCGAGAGACCGACAGAGCCCAAGACAGCCTTGAACAAGGTGGCCACGTCGAGGGGAGGGCGCGGTTCTCATCAGGCAGAGGCTGCGGTCCCGGATGGTCCAGAGCTGGGGCATCCGGACTTGATCATTCTAAGCAGGGAGGCCTTCGGAGGGCGGGTGCAGAGGGCCCAGTGGGCACGAGCAGGCAGAGTAAAGAGCCCAGGGAGAAGGCGACACACCCCGTGGCGCGTGTGACCTGCTCTCCTGTGCCCCCGGAGTCCCAGGGTCTCGCTTCCTTCCTGGGCCACAGGCCAGGGCGGCCGGACCCCTCCGGACACTACCCTGCTCGGGCCAGGGGCCTCCAGCCCACGTGATGCAGCCCCGATACCCTCCAGTCGGGACCCACCGGCCACTCACTCTCCTCACCCTTCCTCCTGCCCGACCCACCCCTGGGGCCCAAGGGACAACCAGGGGGTCCCAGGAGGGCAGCCGTGGGGAGCGCAGCGCGGGCAGGAGCAGGCAAGAAAGCGCGGGCCGTGCGTGGCCGGTTATGGGGCCACTTCCCGCCCGGGGACACCGCAGCCGCCAGCGCTGCCACCTGCGCCACCGTCAGGGCCTGTCCCTCCCGGCCCCATGCGGCCCCGTGGCGAGGCAGACCCACCAAGCTGCACCCCCAACCCAGGCTCTCAGCAGCGCAGGGGGACAGCTGGGCGCCCGGGGGCCAGATGCCGGAGGACCTTGGGGCGGGGACTAGAGAACAGCATTTATTGTTCACGCCTTCAGCGAACATCTAAGCCTTTGGCCCCCAGGGTGGGGGGAGCGGGAGGGGGGCAGAGCCCTCTAGCCGGTCAGAGGCGGGGCACAGGGAGGACCCCTGGCACAGAGCCTGGCACGGCCCGGAACTCGCACCGTGTTTGCTGGATCCAGGGCAGGTCCACGGGGGAGACCCCCTGGGCGCCGGGCAGCAGGGGCCATGGTTCAGAGCGGGGCGGTTGTCCCCACCTGCTCCTACGTCACCCGCAGACCAGGCGGCTGCTGGCCGGGGAGGGGGCTTCCCTGAGGGAGGGGAGGGCTGTCCCCTCTGAACAACGCCCCGGGCTCCTCCCTGACCGGAGGCCTGAGGTCGGCCTGGCCGCCCGTGTCCTGTCCAGGGCCCTGGGCCAGCCTTGCCCCGAGGTGCATGTAAGGCCAGGCCGGGCAACGTGCGGGGCCGGGGCTCAGCCAGCTCAGCGGGGCCGCTTGCTGTCCAGGACGGCCCTCCAGTCGTCTGCCCATGAGTGCAACCTGCGGCCGGGGGGCTGCAGCCGCATATGCCGGTTGTGACAGGCCGTGAAGAGCACGTGCTCCCAGCGGGGGTTCGGCTCGGCCCCTGGGGGGAAAGCAGCACCTCAGTCCCACGTTGGGGCCCCAGGCGATCGCACCAGCCCTGTCTCATGGGGGTTGGACGCGGGCCCCCTCGCAGCCCCAGAGCCCACGGCGGGTGCTCGGCAAACAGTGACCACGCGCTCCCTACGGCCTCGGCCTCTGCTGGAGGCTGAGCCTCAAGACGCCGGCCCTCCCCGCCCCTGTGCCCAGCCATCCTGCGCTGCCCAGACCAGCTCTGTCACCAGCTGTTGACTGTGGGCCCCACAGGCACCACAGGCTTCAGTCCCTTGGGTCCACACTGACGCCACCAGTGGTGACCTGCCCTTTGGGTACGGCCTCTCCCCTGCGGAAGAGGGTACGCCCGCCCTCCCCTACAGAAGCTGAGTGGGTCCCTGGGCACCCACCCCTGCACTGTGCCCTGACTGTCCTAGGGAAACTGCGCGGTCTGGGAGGGCAGTGGCGGGCACACCTGTGGATTCCACCTTCTGGACACTGACCAGGGTAGAGATGGGCACGTTTCCCAAGCCAGCTCCAGAAATCATCAGGGAAAGAATATTTCAAATTTTCCCACTGAGGTGTCCAAAAGAATAGGATTTAACCCTGAAACTAGTGATGGCTACCAGGAGGGGAGTGTCTGCCAGAGTATGCAGGCACAGCGAGAACAGCAGAACCAGGAGATAAAGAAACCAAATTCTGACGGAGGTTGTTTGAGCTCCTAGATTCAGCCATGCCTGAAGACCTCCTACCCCAGATTTTCAGTTTGATGAACCAATAAGTTTCCCCTCTCCTTTCTAAGCAAATCCAAGGTTTGTTTGTTTATTTTTTGGGAGGGGGTCACCCATAAGCAAAAGGGACCAATACAGCTCCCAAACCACCTTCAACTAGAGAGATCAGGCTTTGCTTTTCTGCTTTAACACATGAGGTTCAGTCCAAATTATTTCTGGGGAGAAAAAGGGGGGGGGTTCTGTTGCTAAAAATAAACGTTTGGAAGCCAGAGTCCAGCCCTCACTTTGTACGAGGGCAAGGCTTCAGGGTGTAAAGGGACTCACTCAAGGCCACCCAGCGAGTTACCCCAGAGCCAGGACCCACTCTTCCTGACTCCCAGTGGGGCCCCTTCCAAGGCCGGACGCGGAAAAGAATCTTGTCTCGCTCCACGCGCGGCTTAAGACTGGATGTGACGCCTAACACATGCCTGGTGAGTGAGCGGAGTCAGGGGCCGTGAGGCCTGGCCGCCACGCTCACCCCTCCCCCGCTGCAGGCCACTTGCCTGTGATGTCCACGCGGTCGTCTATGAGGAGGTCGGCGGAGACCACGGTCTTGTCTCTGGTCAGCACGATCTGCTCTAGAAAGTCAGGGCCGAAGTGTTTCTCCACCCAGGCGTACTGGAACGACAGCAGGCGGGGGGCGGTGGAGCCGTGAGGGGGCACAGCTGGCTGTCCTGCAAGAGGGGCCCACCCCGGGAGACTGCCACGCTCAGGGGACAACAGGACCGTCCCGGCCCCTCGGCCACAAAGCGGCAGAATCGTGGCTCCGAGCAGACGCCCCGGCCCCTGCGGCGAGGCTCTAGGGCAAGGAAAGGGGGATGGAGCTCCAAGGCGCGTCGAAACAACCCCTTACAGACTGGCCGTCCTCCTGTCCTACCCAGTGAATTTTCATCCGGAGGCCACGTGAGGACTGGACCCACGACGGGAGCGGGAGAGGGTCTCAAGCAGATGGTGCCAGTGCCGGGGGTTCCCCCGACGCCCTGCTCCTGAGTGACCTAACCCAGCAGATGGAGGACCCCATGCAAATGACCACACTGGCCACCTTCTCAGGAAGACCCCCCATCACAAGATAACAGGGGGCCGTCAGGTTCACAAAACAGCTTCGTGAGGCTAAGTCTCCACACCGAGCTGGACGGACAGCAGACGAGCTGACCGTGGGGCCGTCCACCGGGCCAGGGCGCGGACACGCCAGACCTCTGGCTGGCAGGAGAGGTCCTGACGGGGGCACGGCAGCCCCCGCGTGGCCAGGGGAGGTGGGGCGGCCGGGGCTCCGGTTCCAGCTCAGCTGCTCCGAGGGCCCCGTCGCACCCCGCACTGAAGCCTCACAACAGCCACGCGGCGGCAGGTGAGCACCCCGAAAGCTCTGAGGCAGTAAAACAAGGGGGTGACGAGGGTAGGGGGCAGGGCACGGACGTCCCGCCTGAATGCGTTCCAGGCCCACGGGGAGCCATCGGAGCTGCGTCTCCAGGCCACCCCGGGGAGGAGGGCAGGCAGGCTCTGCTCCCTCACTGCTCATCAGTTTGGAGGGTGTCCACTGAGATACCTTCAACCTCAGAGATTCTCTCCTCAGCCGCATCAGGTCTACTCAGAACTTGTCCTCCCAGTGCTTTGCCTTCTCGTTTCCATGACTCCACCCAATGCTTACCTTCCCCAAGGAACCTGCCCTGGCCTCCTCCCTGGCTGACCACAGAGCCTGTGAGACAGTGATGACTGTCTCTCTTCCTGCCACACTGCCCTCAGCTCCCGAGAGCAAAGAGACAGCTCTTTTAAGCCCCAGATGCCTAGCGTTGCAGCAGGTGCCCGGTAAACGTTGGCCGAATGACTGCCAAGCAAAAAAGCATTTACTTTTTTATTGCAAAAGTAATGGCTAATCAAAGAAAATTTGGGAAAGTTAGAGAAGCATCTATAGTTGGCAGAATTTCCTTCCTTCCTTTTTTAAAAAAAAACTTACCACGTTTCAAAACGTACTTTTTAATTAAACTGTATAGGCAACTTTGCACCTAACTTATTTTTCCAGGATCCAGGAATGCAGAAAAAATAATCAACCGTGAAACTGCCCAGGCTTTCTGGTTTGAGAAAAGTGCACTGAGGTTCTTTCTTTCGTGCTGTGTGGGGGTCTTTGGGCCGGAGAGAAGACACAGGGGTGACGTTTACTGCTAGCAAGGTGGTGAATGCCGTCTTCTGCAACCTTCCTACAACCCAGGGAGGCATCAGCACAACCGCACTGGTTATGAGACGGAGGCCCTGAGAGGCTGGGTGGGGGGTCTGAGGCCCAGAGCTCTCGTCTGACTCCCAGGCTCGGCCAGGGTGGGGGCCGGGGTCCGAGGGCACCGCTGTGGGGGCGGGGCTGGGGAGGGAAGGTGGCTCGTTTTCCACCCAATCGTAACTCTCGAAGACACTTGGGCAGGAAACAGTTCGGCCTGGCGAACACAGAGCCATCCGAGGTAAAGTGGTGGTGTTATTCCTGAACCAGAATCTGTCAAGACGACCCAAACCGAATCCGAACCACATGCAGCAAAAGAGTTACTAGACAGACTTTCGAGGGAGGAGGTCTTTCCATGGCCTCAGGGAAGAGCAGCATTTGGTGACACAGCTGCTGCAGAGACAACTAAAGGCTTTAAAGTAGGGCCAGTGGGACATGTCCCGCACCCCCCGGGGGTGTGCGTGTGGAGCCGAAATGCACGGGCAGCTCCGAGGCTATGTCAGCATTTCTCCCCAGATGGCCATGTAGACAGAGGTGTGCTTGAAAAAAAGCATCAGCAGGGAGCAGG
>NW_006773553.1:758871-764580 GCF_000442215.2 Lipotes vexillifer | reverse complement strand
CAGCAGGAAGCAGGCTTGCTGAGGTACCGATGGGTAAGAAGGGTGGTGCTTCCAGCCTCGGAGGGAGGGGCGGACGTGGGACAAGGACGTCGGTACCCCTGGGACATACATGCCAGGTCGGAGCCATCTGGAGCTCAGAGGGGAGTGTTGGGTTGGGGCTGCGCGGGCGGGATGGTCGGCATAGAGATGATACTTGAACCCCGGGGGAGGGATGAGGGCCCCGAGGGCTGGACAGCCAGCCCCGCCTCCACCGCAGCCCTGGCTGAAACAGCTGCCCCAGCCCAGCGGTTCTCAAACACGGCGCACCTGGGGGCTTGTGGAAACACACTGGATACTCCCAGAGTTTCTGCTGGGGGTCTTGCGAGGGGCCGGACAACGCCCACTTCTAGCCAGTGTGCAGGGGATGCTGAGCCTCCAGTTCACTGCTCTGCTGGGGACTGGACATGCCTCCAGGCCCAAGCCCACCCCCGCTGACCAAGCCGAGTCACTCGCCCCCCAAGGTGAGCTGCACTCACGGTCCTGGCGGGTTGAGGGGCATCCTGAGCACGAGGCACACGGTGGAGGCCAGCGCCCGTGACACCCCGATGAGGGCGCATCCCTTCCGTGTGAAGCGCAGGAGGCGCCGAACGTTGGCTGACCGTGTGTGTTTGCTTGTCACGTGGAGCCGGGCGAGGAGAGGTCCCGAGAGGACACGCTGGACCCCTGCCGAGGTCAGCGCCCGAGCGGGGGGTCTGGGCCCCGAGCCCCACCTTCCCAGACTTGGGAAGCTCCTTGGCTTCCTCAGGGCAGGAGCATCCCTGGGCCCACCTCTGGTGTGAACCCACCCCCGGGGAACAGACCATCCCTCTGGGTTTGGCAACCCTGCAAGTTCCCAATCTCCAGGGAAGTCTCAGTCTTATGTCATTCTACCTACTTTCAATAAAGATGACGAAGTGAGTATGTAGCAAAGTGCAGTTTCACTGTTTCACCTTTGTGAGGCTTTTCATGCCCAAATACTTGGTTTGGGTGGCCTCCAGCCCCTCCCCGACCCACATCCTCTCCTCGTCCCATCCTTCATGTCGATGCTGCACCAACGGGGACGGTCACCTTCCCACAGAACCTGGTGCCTCGCCAGGTCCACCCAGAGGGCGCAGCAGAATTTCAGACTCTGCTGGGAGGAGGCCCTGGCCCACACCCAGGAGGCTGGACGGGAGGAGGGGCAGCCCCGGCAGGCGGCGGCCATGGATGTGGGTCCAAGCCCTTCCCCGGGACACGGGGCAAAGCGAGAGGAGGCCCAACCCCAGGCGTCTTACCTTCTCGAAGGGACAGTACTTGTACATCTTGATGGGGCTGGTGCAGATGAAGACATCCGTGCTGGGGGAGAGGCGGAGGGTGAGGCTGGGCGCCGGCGTCCCCCTGCCCGAGCCTGGCCCCCGATGGCCAGCGAGGCCCTGTTCCCCCCGGCCCCGGCCGCCGCCTGTGACCCCAGCCCTGGCCCAACACCAGCTGAGGGCCGGGCAAACCACAGGGCAGCCCCGTGCAGCCAACCATGCAGGTTGGCAGAGCTGAGGAATGGCCGTCCCTGGGACATGACAGGAAATGCCGAGAAACGGAGAGTAGCAGCCTGCGAGGAAGGCATTACAGGACCAGAGCCAGCTACTCAAGGGACGTACATCAGGGCCTCACACGGCGCAAAGGCAGGAAACCTACAAGCCGAGCCGGAGTCTCTAGGTCAAGGGTGCGGCCGGGCGGCTCGGGCTTCGCGCACTCCTGTGGACCCTGGTGGACCCTTGCGGTCTGTGCTGCACCAGCTCCTCCTGCGGCCCCGGGCCCGGCGCCCACCAACAGTGCCAGCTGGCCCCCTGTCCTCATCGAGCTGGCACGTGCCCCCGGAGCGGCACCTACTGTCTCATCGGGCCAAGCCCACGGGGGACGGGATCCCTGGAAAGCAGTCCCGAGAGGCCTACGTCAGACTGAGGCCCCGGGCAGAGGGCGTGGCGTCCTGGACACCCTGGGTCTCCGCCTGCTTCCTGTCTCCGTGGATTTGCCTGTTCTGGACATCTCATGTTAACGGAACCCCACGGTACATGGTCTCTTGTGACTGGCTTTTTTCATTCAGGGTCATGTTTTCAAGGGCACTGGAACTGTGGGCCTTTTTACTGCCCGGTAATGTCCCTCGTATAGATGCTCCATGTTCAGTTTACATGCTACCGCGGACGGACAGTGGGGCTCTTCCACCCGGGAACTGTGGCGCTGGGGACGCCCGTGCGCAGGGTCCGTGTGGACCTGTGTCTCCGTTTCTCTCGGGTGTGACTGCTGGGTTACAGGCGGCTCTGTATCCAACATCCTGAGGATGCGGTTTCCAAGGCAGCTGTGCCGGTTACAATCCCACCACCAGCGATAAGGATTCCAAGCTCTCTCCATCCTTGGCTACACCCACGATCGTCCATCTTCTTTACGACAGTCGTTCTAGTGGTGCAGAGTTTTCTACTGTGGTTCCGACTTATTTCCCTAAGGATGAATGATGTTGAGGCAAACTTTCACGCACTTAATTGCCATCTGTAGCTCTTCTTTGGAGAAATGCCAAGGAAATGCCAAACTCAGTGCCCAAGCCCATGTTTTTAAAACCTGAGTTAGATGACACCCTTCTCTCTTCAACCTCTTCCTCCATATCCCACCTGCCCCCCACTCACTGAAACCTCACCCTCCTGGTCCCATTTGCTACCCAAGTCAGCAAACCCCTTCCCCTCCCAGGGCCTGTACCCTTGCTCCCCGCCGCCCTTCACTACTCATTCCGATCCTACAGGTCTGACGTCAGATATCACCCCCTTGGAGAAGCATCTGCACCTCAAGTAGCCCCTCCCCGGTGACCTCTAACACGTCACCTTGCTCATTTCCTGCACAAAGCACAAGACACAGAGCCATCCACTTGATTAGCCATCCACTAGACCCCTCTCTCAGCCCAAACTCTGGGCATGGCTGAGCGTCAGAATCGCCCAGCCGCTAACAGCCAAAGTGGAAGTAAAGGACCAGTGGTGTGGTCTCAACCTGGACATCTCAGACTGGAACTTCTGCAAATGTGTTAATAGGGCAGCTGTGAAAAAGCGCTCCGGGTCAGAACCCACGAGAAGAAAGCTGCCTCCTTGGGACTTCCCCAGTGGTGCAGTGGTTAGGAATCCACCTGCCAATGCGGGGGACACAGGTTCGAGCCTTGATCTGGGAAGATCCCACATGCCGTGGAGCAACTAAGTCCATGAGCCACAACTACTGAGCCCACGCGCCACAACTACTGAAGCCCACGTGCCTAGAGCCCATGCTCCCCAAAAGCTACCTCAGTGAGAAGCCCGCGCACTGCAACCAAGAGTAGCCCCCGCTCGCCACAACTAGAGAAAGCCCACGCACAGCAACAAAGACCCAATGCAGCCAAAAATACAAATAAATTTAAAAAGAAAAAATAAAGAAAGCTTCCTCCTCTGCCGACCCCTGAAGAATCTCAATGCACGTCCACAAACTAAAAGCTCTGAGAAGTCCTACAGGAAAGACACCGCTCATCGATGGTTCCCATGCTGCTTTGGTCAAAGAACACTCTTCTTGGGACTTCCCTAGTGGTCCAGTGGTTAAGACTCCACACTCCCAATGCAGGGGGCCCGGGTTCGATCCCTGGTCAGGGAACTAAGATCCCACATGCCGCAGCTAAGACCCGGTGCAGCCAAAATAAATAAATAAAAATTAAAAAAATATTAAAAAAAAAAAAAAGAACACCCTTCTGTTGCACACCTATTAAGTCCTGCAGAATAGTAACGGTGGCAGCTAACATTTACACTGCACACATTTTACAGATGAAGAAACTGAAAGTTTAGAAACTTGCTGAGGGTTCGATTCTGGAGTAGCGGTCTAACTCCAGTTCAGACTGAGACTTAACCACCGTGCAATCCAGCTCCCCAGAATACAGTTGGTGAACGTGGCCCAGGAAATGAGGATCCAGACAAGAACAGAGCTTTTAAAAGCTTCGGTGCAAAAATACACATTCTTTGCCTCGCCAGGCTCTTGCTACAGGTGGGAGAAGTTATATATAGTACATTATTCTGGTGTAAATTAGGTTCAAATAATAGACCAGAGTAGAATACACTACTCTGCAGGGCCTGGACTCAAGTCTAAAGATAAATTACCAACCAAACCATCCTACAGGTCAACCCAAACTCTAAGCATTTTGTGTTTCTCTGATGCCTATTTATCATGTTAGAACTTTGAAAGCGGACAATGTTTGAAGGCAGTTACATGGCACAGTGAAAGCCAAATCATACCTTATGTTTGATTTGTCATCGTGGTTGCTAAATTCAAGCAAAATTGTGAGCAATAAAAGTTATACAAGCCTAGAAGTAAATCCTAACATCTGTGGCCTAACTTTCAACAAGGAAGCCAAGACCATTCAACAGAGGAAAGAAGAGTCTTTTCAACAAATGGTTCTGGGACAATTGGATTTTCCACACGACAAAGAAGGAAGTGGGACCCCCTTCCTCACACCATATGCAAAAATTAAAATGGATCAAAGACCTAAATATAAGAGCTTAAACTATAAAACTCTAAGAAGAAAACATAGGAGCAAATCTTTGTGACCTTGGATTAGGCAAAGGATCCTTACATACGGCACCAAAAACACAAATGACAAAAGGAAAACATAAATAAATTGAATTATATCAAAATAAAAACTTCGGGTTTCAAAGGACACCACCCAGAAAGTAAAACAACAATCCACAGAATGAGAGAGTACATCTGCAAGTCATATATCTCACAAGGGACTTGTTATCCAGAATATATAAAGCAGTCTTACCAGTTAACAATAACAAAAGAAGACAAATAAATTGAAAAAAAAATTAGCAAGGTATTTGAATAACCATTTATCCAGAAAAAGATATACAAATAGCTAATATGCACACCAAAAGATGCTTAACATCATTAGCCTTCAGAGAAATGCAAATTAAAACCACAATGAGATATCACTTCACACCCACTAGGATGGCTGGAATCAAAAAGACCATAGCGGGCTTCCCTGGTGGCGCAGTGGCTGGGAGTCCGCCTGCCGATGCAGGGGACGTGGGTTCGTGCCCCGGTCCGGGAGGATCCCACAGGCCGCGGAGCGGCTGGGCCCGTGAGCCATGGCCACTGGGCCTGCGCGTCCGGAGCCTGTGCTCCGCAGCGGGAGAGGCCACAACGGTGAGAGGCCCGCGGACCGCAAAAAACAGAAAAAAAAAAAAAAAAAGACCATAGCAAGGGCTGGGGAGGAGGAGTTGGATCCCTCAGACATTGCTACTGGGAATGTAAAATGGTGCAGCTGCTTTGAAAGTAGCTTGGATTCAGCATACGACCTAGCAGTTCCACTCCTTGGTACACATCTAAGAGAAATAAAAACATGCGACCACAAAAAAACCTTGTACATGAATGTTCACAGCAGCATTATTCTTCACATCTAAAAAGAAGAAACACCCAAGATCTATCAACTAAGGAACGGATGGACAGAACGTAGCATATCCACACAACGGAGAATCACTCAGCAGTGAAAAGGGACCAAGTGCTGATTCACTTTGCGACACACATGAACCCGGGAACGTCATACTGAGTGAGAGAAGCCAGTCACAGGAGGCAAAAGGTGTCGTAAGAAACGTATAGGAAATGTCCAGAATAGGCAAATCCAGAGACAGCAAGCCAACTGCAGTTGCCGAGGGCTGAGGG
>NW_006773553.1:738424-758861 GCF_000442215.2 Lipotes vexillifer | reverse complement strand
GCAGGAATGGGTAGTGACTGTTAATGTGCTGAAGTTGATTATGGTGATGTTTGGACATCTCTGTGAACCCGCTAAAAACCATGTGGGTGTAGGGTATGTGAATTGTACCTCAATAAGGCTATTTTCTTTTTTAAGGTCCTCAGGGGAGCGCTGTAAGTGCCACCGAATTTTGACGGGCGGTGGGCACTGGTTCCGGGGCAGGGGCCTCAGCTCACAGCACCAGGCAGACGTTTCCCTCATCCTCTTGCTGTTGCTTCTCCCATCCCACCTCCCAGGTCTCCCCATCGTACCCCTTGACGCGCCTGGCTCTCTGTGTTCAGCACTGATCCCAGTTCGTGGTTATCTTCCCGGATGTGATGCTCTATTTAACACCTGCTCTCTGGCTAGACTGCAAGCTCCAGGAGAGCAGGGGATGCGCTTTGTTCGCTTGTGACCCGCTGGTGCCCAGAGGCATCTAACAGTCAGTTCTCAGATATCTGCTGAATAAATGAACCCTGAACACCCAGCGAACCCCGTCAAATTAGACTCGACATTCTCCCAAGTTACTGGATGGAAGCATCTTAACAGCCTACAGACTTGCCCCGTGAGGATGGACCGCGCAGGCCCGTGCAGGGTGAGGAACGAGAAGCAGAGGTGATGTGATGCGGGAAGGGGCGCGGACCCTGGGCCGAGACAAACTCACCTCTCCAGGTTGGCCATCTGCTTCACAGCCTCCACAGCGCCTGGCAGAGGCTCGAGGTCAAAGAAGAAATTCTCCGACTCCCAGATGCTGATCGCCTTCTCCTGAGAAGGGAAGTGCAGGTGATGCCCGGGGTCCTCAGCACCCTGCGTGCCCACACCCCGGGGACGCAGCTCCTGGGGGAGGAAGGGTGGGAGCTGGCACTGGCGTGTGTTCCGGCCCCTTTACAGGAGGCATCCAGCTTCTGTGGGGATCCAACAGGGACCGGCTACGGTGCTGGGGCTGTGGATTCTGAAGCCAGCGCTGCTGCAGGCCCTGCTGGAGCTGGCGGGCACAGAAGGTCGGCCCCCAGGAGCCACACGTTTGCCTGATTCTAAAGGCCTGAGGCCCCCTGGAGGCAGCGAGGGTGGGCTGGGTCCTGCCACGGCGCTGGAATCTCACTTTCAACAGCTGGAGGAGCTCAGGCCCTTCAGAGCACCGCCGTGCCACGAGGGATGGGGGCGTGGGCAGAAGGCCGACCGGGCGGAGCTCCAGGCTCCGCACCACATCGGCAGAACAGCTCTTTATCTGAGCTGCACATTGGGATGCCAATAATACTTCGGTAACACACACACACACACACACACACACACACACACACACACACACACACAACTATTCTGCTGCTCTTAAAGTTTAAAAGCCCCCAATCCAGACCCTCATTTCACATGTGAGAAAACCGAGGCTCAGAATGGGGAAGGGATTGACTTAATGTCACACAGCAAAACGGTGGCTCCCAACCGCCCGGCTAGGAGTGTCCGTCTTATGCTGCTGGCCAAATTCAAGTCTGCAGTATGCCACCCCCTTCCAGGGCCAGGACAAGGGGAAAGTGACAACCCCCAGCCTCTGAGAAGCAGGAAACCATGTCCCATGTGGGCAACGCAGGAAGCGTTCCCCCACCCACTGTCAGAACACCCCCCAGAACAAATGCCACCACGGCGACATACGGGGAGTACACGGAGGTCACACGGGCAATACTGTTGTCAACTACGTGGGCTTAAGCAAATCAGTGCTTATTGCTAATATATGCCCTCTCCTGTCTGAGCCTCACATCCCACAAGCGGCAAGAGCTGCCATCCCCAATTTACAGATGAGGGAACTGGACTTCACTGAAGCTTTTATTCAAGGCCACTTCAGGGTGGTACTGTCAGAACTTGAACTTGGGGCTTCTGACTCAAAGGGAAACAGTGTGAGTGGTGGAAAGCAAGCTGTGGCCCAGGGCTAACCATTTCCCCTCAGCATCCCAGCTTACCTCCCTCCCCCTCAACTTTCCCTGAAACCCTGGTCAAGGGACTTCCTTTCTCTGAGGCCCGTTCAACTGCCCTAACAGTGTAAGATTCTAAGTCAGTGAAGAGCTATGCCTTCCCCTCCGCCCTGCTCACCCCTCGGCAAGCGAGGCTCAAAGGAAACACAGAAAGACCCACATTTTGTAAAGCAGGGATGCCTCCGTGTGGAAGCCGGGTGCTTGACAGGGAGGTTTTAATGCAGATGCTGGGCCAGCTCCGCTAAGGGGAGACCAGGGAGGTCCTGCTATGAGCTGTGCCTGGGGGTAAAGGTCATGTGTGCGTCTATTAAAGCCCCATTGCCTGCAATGTTCCCAGGAGCAGCAGTGCACAGTGAGCTCTCGGAGCACCCCTCCTCGGTGCCCGAGTTCTGCTCCCAGGCCTTGTTCTTGGAAGACAGTAACGCATTCCCTTAGACCCGGAGTCTGCATATTAGCACAATGGACTAGAAGAGCCACTGTCCTTGGAGAGCTGAGGGGTGGGCGACCTAATGGCAGTGGCAGTCTGTGGGACCTGGACTTGAGGGAGCCGCCAACTGAGATCTGCATCTTCAGCCAGGCCTGGGCACTGGCGGGAGGACCCAGACTTGGTGCTGGACGAACGCTCTGGGGAAGGGTAACCGGCCCCGCAGAGACCCCCTCCTCTTAGCCAGGACCTGGACCTTCGAGGGTGAAAATTGTGCCGTAAGACCTTGCCCTTTCTTGTCAGAACAGAGAATAACATTTGCTTGGTGGAGATTTACAGGAACATCATTACCTGACCATGAGCTGACCTCAAGAACAAAGGATCTAACACCAAGAAGTCTGCACCAACTAACCACATCCCTCCCTCACCTTTCCTAGAAAAGGGCTTTGCTGAAAGCTTTTGGGAAGTTTGGGGTTTTTAAGGCATGAGCCATCCATCTCCTTGCATGGCCCTGCAGTAGACCTTTCTCTGTTCCAAACTCTGACGTTTTGGTATTGTTTGGCCTCACTGTGCATCAGGTACACGGACTTCCATTTCAGTAACAGGCTTAGTGGCATCACAGTAACACGGTCCTGGGAGGAAAGGAAGAACCCGGACGGCAACGCTGAGTGCCGTCTATGAATGAAGACACACACAGGGCAGGGGAGAACATTACTGGGCCTGCAAAAATTACTAGGGCATTTTCTCCGGTTTAAAGTTTTTAATTAGGTATGGGAGTGGGAGAGGTCAGCACCCCAGCCTCAGGGGAAAGTTGCCTTCTGAAGCGCCTGGTGTTAATGAAAAGAAATGGCGCTTGATTTCTTTTTTAACACCCACCCCTCCACGAACCAAATTACTGTCGAGATGCCTTTTGTAAATCAAAGAACTGGCGCTTGTTAGAGGACGACAGAGGACAGGACTGAATGACCTTGGCAAGCGGACAGACAGCTCAGATTCAGGCTGACCCTTCTTGGCTGTGACATGCGACAGGTTTCCTCACCTCACAAGGGAGAAAATAATGTCTGCCTCACAGAGGAGGGAATGCAGCAACCTGGGGTTACAAAATAGGTTCTAAAATCATCATCAACTCCCCCTGGCAGCCACCTTAGGTGGCCAGTTGAGGGACAGCAGAAAACAGTGGGTCTCTAAGTTGGTCCATGGCAAGATCCCGTACCTGTCACCAAGTAGTTTAAATGGACAAACCAAGCGATCTAAGAACGTCCCTGGTGTCAGAGCTCAGGTGCTCAGCTGGGCGGGCTGGGGTAGGGGATAAGCCAAGGAGTAGATCCGGACCCACCGCGACTCCCTGTGTGCCGTCCAGGAAGGCTCGCAACCTCAGTGCTACTGGGAACCACACTTTGGTGGAAAAGGGAAAAAAAGAATGGATGGTAAAGATGCTCATCAAATTCAGGCAGAGGAAAAACGGGAATGCGACTTGAGGCCAAAATTAAAAAGTCAGTTGAAGATAGGGAGTTAGGTATATTACGCTTTATGTGCTCCTGAATTTTGAGAAGCCCTCGATGACAGCCAAGAGCTATCGAACGCAGAGGCCCCTAGGACCCGGTGCTACGGGTGGCGACTCCCAGGGCCACGCGCGCCCGGGGCGGGGATGCTCACGCTCAGCCCGGGCTGCAGGCGGTCGTACTGCTCCGACACCCAGAAGCCGCGCCGGTCCTCCAGCGCGATGAAGGGCTGGTCGGGGAAGCGCGCGCGGAACTTCCTGAGGAAGCCGCCCTCGAAGTCGGCCAGCACGCCGTCCATGTCCACCAGCACCCGCAGGGCGCGGCCGGCAGGCCGGCCTGACGCCCAGCGCAGCCCAGCGGGCCCCGCAGGCACCGCTGCGCCGCGGGGCCTCCGCGCGCACCAGCCGCGCAGCCGGATCATGGCCCCCGGCGGGCGCTCGCCGCGAACACCGGGGCCATGTCCGCGGGAGGAGACACTGCGGACAGGGGTGCGGGCGTCGGGGTCGCGGGATGCGGGGGGCTCGCGCGGGGCCGGGGACGCGCGGGATGCGGGGGGCGCGCGGGGCGAGCGGGAAACGAGCGCGCAGGCTCAAGCCCCAGAGCGAGGCTGTGGCCTCGCCGCCCTTAAAGGGACCCGCGCTGGCGGAGGCGGGCCCGAGGGGCGTGGCCTGGAGGATAGCCCTGGGCGCCGGGCTGTCCCAGGGGCGTCCGCAGTCCCCGGATCTCCACTGGCACCTTCTCCCGGGATCCTGCGCCTGGGCTCCCTCCTCCCAATGCCGCAGGAGCAGGCCTGTGTCTCGGAAACGTTCACTGAGCCCCTAGAGCGTCGCGCAGTGGACCACGTGGACGAGGTCCTGCTACCCTGGAACTCACACTTTAGAAGGGGAGACGGACACAAAGCAAACAAGTCAACAAAATAGGCAGAAGAACTTCAGGGAGTGACAGTAGTAGGAAGGAACCAAAACAGTGATGTGCCCCCTGCTTTACAGTGACTGGCTGGGTAGAGGCTGTTAGAAGAGCAATTAACACCGTGCAAATATCACGAAGCCTTAATAAAACCGGTGACTTTCAAATGAATCTAAAATAAATATTGTTATGTACCCCGTTATAGGTGGCTTTCCTTTTTCTTCTGGCTTTAAAATCTTTTATTGTCAATTTGAATGAATAAGAGACTATTACTGTTGTTATAGGCAAGCAGTATCCAACAGAGACACACCAGGACCCTCCTCACCCACTATACTCTAAGACACACTAGCATTTTGTCTTTTCCAGAAACACACCAAGCTTATTTGGGTCTAAAGATCTTGGCATACATTTGTTCCTCTCCCTGAAACTCTCCGCTCCCAGATCCCTTTTCACTGGCTCCTTCTCACCCTTCACATCTTGCAAGCATTTCCTGACCTTCCTCTACCCCATGACCATGTTTCATTTTCTTCATAACAGGTACTGACTCTCTGAAAGTATTTTGTTTGCTTGCTTTGTGTGTAACTCCTACAGCCAGAGCTTCATTGCCGCAAGAACTTTGTCTTGATGACAGATATACACCTGGCATCTGGCACAGGGCTGGACACATATCAGAGACAAAGTAAATGTGTATTCAAAGAATGAAAAACAGATAGTTAAATGTGGTATCTCCACTCATTGCTGTGGCTGTTTGTTGTAAGGTGTGTCTCAAGTAATTGCTGGGGACTTCGCTGGTGGCACAGTGGTTAAAAATCCACCTGCCAATAAAGGGGACATGGGTTCGAGCCCCGGGCCCGGAAGATCCCACATCTAAGAACGCACAACTAAGCCTGTGCGCCGCAGCTACTGAGCCTGCCCTCTAGAGCCCCCGAGCCACAACTACTGAGCCTGCGTGCCTAGAGTCCCTGCTCCGCACCAAGAGAAGCCACTGCAATGAGAAGCCCACGCAATGCAACAAAGAGTAGCCCCTGCTCGCCACAACTAGAGAAAGCCTGCACACAGCAACAAAGACCCAATACAGCCAAAAATAAATAAATAGATTTATTAAAAATAGTTAAAAAATAAACTTAATTGCTGGATTTTACACATGAATAGCTTAAAAAAGTTAGAATATATCCAAGGTTATCCCTCTAACCACATCTCCTTCAGTCATTTCACTCTTGAGAGGAAGAGAGAAGGGTGGGATGCCCCTTAGCAGTTTTGAAATGAGTGTGATTTGATTCCTGGCTCCTCTTTGCCACAATGCAGGTATTCTCAAGCTTTAGTGTGCATCAAGGTTACCTTCAGGGCTTGTTAAACTCAGACTGCAGGGCACCACCCTCAGAGTTTGTAGTAAGTCTAAAGTGGAGTCCAAGAATTTGCATTTCTAAGAAGTTCCCAGGTGACGTTGATGCTGCGGGCTGAGGAACCACACTGAGAACAGATGCCACAATCTAAATAGGCAACAAAATTTAAAGTATGACTAGTAGCTGTGGCTATTTTGAATTATTGTAGTGCTTAACTTCTCACAACATTTTTGGATTTTATTAAAATCCATGCACATCCATGGAAATGTGTCCTATAATTCAAAATATGTCTTCTGTTTGAGGACCAAATGTTGCCATACAGCATTCAGGGACAGCTCCATCCTAGAGTACAAGTGTTAAAGTCATTCATCTATACTTGTCCCAAATACATCAATTTATTTCCATCTCTATTTCAAGGTACAATTTTTACTATTATATTTCATATCGACTGACTACTGTAATAGCTTCCTAAATGATTCTCTGAGGTTATCCATGTAAAGCCAGACAGCCCTTTCTAAGTGCAAGTCTGAACATGCCACTCTCTTGCATCAAACTCTCCGTGGCGTCCCAATCTTTCGGGGAAAAGTCCAGTATCTTTAACACAGCTTACTTGACGTGGTCCCTGTCTATCCTGCAGCCCCACTTCACACCACTCCCCTCCAACCATAAGTATTTTACGTGGTTTATCGTGAGAACTGTACAGATGGGGAAACAAGGCAGAGGACAGCCAAGGTACTTGCCCAGAGTCACAGAGCTACTAAGTGGTAGACAAGGGATTTGACCGCACGCTGCCTGCCTGGCCGGACTACTACCTCGCGGGAAAAGCCTTAGGGAATAGGTGGCAAGTAAGCCGGGCTTGGAGGATTTGGCAAGGTGTTAAACGGGACAGCCATTCCCGACAAAATCCGGAAAGGATGTGCCTAACTAGGAGTTCAGTTCCTTCCTTTGCCCACCCTCCCCGTTAAATCCAGGGAGCGATTTCGCGTGTGCACAGAACGAAGACGGAAGGGAAAGAAAGCTGCCTTCCGGCGTGGCATCCCTAGAGCGGATTCCATGGAAACAGTAGCCGGGTCCCAGGTAGGTGAGATCTCGCGGTGCTTGAGCGGCGGAAGTGACGTCATCGCCCTCGAGGCCCGCCAGTGGGTCGCCGGTGCTCGTCCCGCGCGCGCCGCCTCCGCCGCCGGGTCGCCGGGAACATGGCGTCTGCCCTGGAGCAGTTCGTCAACAGCGTCCGCCAGCTCTCGGCCCAAGGTGAGGCAGTGGGCGCAGGCCGCGAGCCTGCGTCCGGGCTGGGCCGGGGGTCTCGGCGCTTGGGCCGGGGCTGACGAGCGCGCGAGCTGGGCGGCCTCTCCGCCCGGGTCCCGACCCCCGGCCTCCGCCCCCCGCCGTCGGTGCCTCCTCGGTCTCGGCTCCTGGCGGCCCCTCCCGACCTGGCCGGGCGGCGGGGCCCCTCGCGGCTTGGCGCGCACGTCCCCCGGGGGCCCTGGCTCCAGGCGCTGGGGCCGGGGCTGACGAGCGCGCGAGCTGGGCGGCCTCTCCGCCCGGGTCCCGACCCCCGGCCTCCGCCCCCCGCCGTCGGTGCCTCCTCGGTCTCGGCTCCTGGCGGCCCCTCCCGACCTGGCCGGGCGGCGGGGCCCCTCGCGGCTTGGCGCGCACGTCCCCCGGGGGCCCTGGCTCCAGGCTCCCCTCTTGCGGGCGGAGTTGGGACCGTTGTTAATTTTTTTCCTAATTTTCATGCCATTGGTTCGTTCGTTTCATCACCTGCGTATCGAGCCCTGGGCCCAGAATTAAAGTAGTTTTGGCCGATGCTGTAAGGCCTCTTTCCCCACCCTGTTTGTTCATCTGTGGAATAGAAATGGCCCTACTCCGCCGAGTTGTCAGGACTGAGAGGGAGGAACCGTTAAAGTTGCAGGAGCTGCGTGACCTTGGACAGGCACGCTTCTCTCCTGAGTTCCATCTCCTTGTGTAAGAAGGGCAGGCGCTTCCCCGAGGTTGCGCAGGTGTGGGGCGCGGCGCAGCGCGGCGCAGCGCGGCGGTTCTGTCTCGTTTCTCTCGTTACTGGTAGGAGTTGGCTTCACAGGTGAGCCATATTCTCCAGGCGTGAAGAAGCCATCCATGCGTTCGTTCGTGCCACGGACTTAAGTTTCTCCTTCCCGCGGTTCCGTGTGCCTAGAAGCTTTGGGCTTGAGTCCTGTCTCGGTCGCTCGGTGTGCCAGCCGTCTAATTTTCCCGGGCCAGTATTCTTATTTACAAGGCAGAACTAGGGCTGTGGTCGTGAGCATCAAGCAGGATCACTTATCTGAAAGCTTTGCACACACGCTCTGTGCAAGTCGCTGCTTTAGGAGCAGTGTGCCGGACAGAGAGGCACAGGACACTTGCCCTGCCCCTGTGCCTCGTGCCTGTGTCCCTGTGCCTCGTGCCTGTGTCCCTGTGCCTCATGCTCCCCGAATAGCAAACGTTAATGAGCTTGTTTCCTCAGCTCTTATTCAGAATTTTCTCCCATGAACCTTAGGTGAAGGGAATGGCATAATGTCCCAGCTTTCTCTAATTAGAGGACGTTTCGTTGGCCCCCATCTGGTTCGGTTCATTTCACACGCACCCTGTGGCCCTTAGGTGTGTCTCCCCTTGGCCTGCCCGAGGTGACTGCCTTATGATTTCAGGGTGACCCAGCATTTCTCTTAGGTCTCACCTCAGGATTGGTTATTTAATTGGGGGAAAATCATGGACTGAAATGCTTAATTGTGGGTGATTCAAATCACTGCAAAGAAGCTATTTCATTCCTGCCAGTGAGATCTCTTAACAACATGATGATGAGTTGGTATTGATATTTCCCAGTTCAACTAGTATTATTACCGTGAAAGATGATACCTAATGAGATCATGGACTTTCTTTGTTATTGTTTTGCAGTGAGTGGGATAATAATGGAATGTTTATTTTTGGTAAAAATTTAAAAGTATAGTAAGAAGCTCTAGAAATTATCAAAGTTCCTGGCTACAGTCACTTGGATTTTTTAAGCATTATACCATTTGAGTGTTTTTAAAATTTATTTTATTTTTTAGTAAATTTTTATTTATTTGCTTATTTATTTATTTATGGCTGCCTTGGGTCTTCGTTGCTGCACGCGGGCTTTCTCTAGTTGCGGCAAGCGGGGGCTACTGTCATTGCGATGGCTTCTGTTGTTGTGGACTCTAGGTGCAAGGGCTTCAGTAGTTGTGGCACGTGGGCTCAATAGTTGTGGCTCGCGGGCTATAGAGCACAGGCTCAGTATTTGTGGTGCATGGGTTTAGTTGCTCCGTGGCATGTGGGATCTTCGCAGACCAGGGCTCAAACCTGTGTCTCCTGCATTGGCAGGTGGATTCTTAACCACTGCACCACCAGGGAAGCCCCTAAGTGTTTTTTAATAGGAAAAATCACTCAGTTACTAAATAGAAATAGCTGGTGTGGGTAGCTTGAAGTTCAAAATGTGAAAGAGAACTGTTGAGGAGGAAACTTGAGAGGTTAATGCCCGTGGACTTATGTGTACCCTCCACCGTCACCAGAAAACAGCTGGTAGGATGTGGGAGTAGAGTGTGGCCGTGGTGTCTGTCATCAGAATGACCCATTAAAATCGGTGAGTCTACGCCATCAATAATCATCAGGGAAATGCAAATCAGAACCACAATGAGTTACCACCTCACACCTGTCAGAGTGGCTATCATCAAAAAGTCCACAAATAACACATGTTGGCGAGGATGTGGAGAAAAGGAAATCCTCGTGCACTCTTGGTGGGAATGTAAATTGGTGCAGTCACTGTGGAAAATAGTATGGAGGTTCCTCAAAAAACTAAAAACAGAACTACCATACAATCCAGCAATTCCACTCCTGGGTATATATCCAAAGGAAATGAAAACACTGATTTGGAAAGATACATGCATCCCAGTGCTCATAGCACTGTTTACAATTGCCAAGATATGGAAGCACCTAAGTCCATCAACAGACGAATAGATCCAGAAGATATGGTGTGTGTACACATACACGTGTACACACACACACACACACACACACACACACACACACAGTGGAATACTACTCAGCCATAAAAAAGAATGAAATTTTGCCGTTTGCAACAACATGGTTGGACCTTGGGGGTATTATGTTTAGTGAAGTAAGTCAGAGAGAGAAAGACAAATACTGCATGTTATCACCTACATTGTTGAATCTAAAAAATACAACAAACTAATGAATATAACAAAAAAGAAACTGACACATGGAGAACAAACTAGTGGTTACCAGTGGGGTGAGGGAAGGGGAGGGGGCAAGATAGGGGCAGGGGATTAAGAGGTACAAACTACTATGTATAGAATAAGCTATAAGGATATATTGTACAGCACAGGGAATATAGCCAATATTTTAGAATAACTATAAATGGAGTATAACCTTTAGGAATTGTGAGTCAGTATCCTGTACACCTGAAACTTATATAATATTGTAAATCAACTATATCTCAATTAAAAAAGAAAATTCCTTGGGGGGAAATCGGTGAGTCCAATTCTGGCCTAATTAGATTCTGTACCTTAGTTGTTAAGACATCATATTGTGGTATTGGGGAAAGATTGGTGGATCAGTTAGATTAATTCAGCAAGCTGCTTGTTGATTGATTGGGTGCTAGGCAAGCACTGCCTTCTGAAGCTGGGGAAGAGACGACTCTCCCCCTCAGTTCATGTGAATGACCTGACACCAGGATCCCGGGGACGCAGAGAGCACAGAGGACAGAGAGCCGTGGGAGGGGGGCCCGGGCTGACTGTTGACCTGAGTGAGTCGGGTCGTGGGGGTCGTGGAAGAGTGGCGAGGGAGCACTGAGCTTGGAGAGCAGCTGTGCAGAGACCTAAGGCGAGAGCGGGGACGCTGGTGTGTGAGGGGGCGCTCAGGAGGCCAGGCGGGGCTGAGGGGGCGTTTGGAGGGGTGTGATGGGAGTTGCACCTCAGAAAGGTCAGACAGGTGCAGCGTGGGCTGTGGGCTGGACGAGAGAGATGGAAGGAGGCAGACCACCTGGAAGACGGTGGAGTCCAGACAGGAAATGGTGGGGATCTGAGGGAAGGTGGAGGAGAGAGGATGGAGTGGAGCCAGAGGCTTAGCCGTAAGGTGAAGTCCTAGGGGTGCGGCGGTGCTGGCGGTGATGTGAACACTGTTGGCTTGGGGGACTGGAAGCGGGAGTGCAGAAAAGGGGAAACCTTCAGGGGCCAGAGGAAAGTGGAAGTTTAGTGCTGAGGCTGCATTCAAGACGTCTTTGGCCCTTCTGGGTCCTCGTCTGAAATGAAGGAGAAGAAATCACCTTCAGGCACCTGCAGGTCTGAGGTGTGACGTCTGGGATTTGACTTCCTTTGGTTTGGTTAGTGGTGTAACTGAATGATAGTGTTATTCCTGTTTTCCAGGGCAAATGACTCAGCTTTGTGAACTGATCAACAAGAGTGGGGAGCTCCTTGCGAAGAACTTATCCCATCTGGACACCGTGCTCGGGGCTCTGGATGTCCAGGAGCACTCCTTGGGAGTCCTTGCTGTTCTGTAAGGGCATTTTCCTGTATGATTTTGTGCACGCTGAACCTCAACGCTGCACTTTCTGGCTTTGGTTTTTTTTTTGGTGTATGCAGTAAGCCCTGTAAATGACTGAGCTCTTTTGCACAACTAAAGTCACGTAGTAGTAGTTACCTTTAACTCGATGCGGCTAATCATTGCCTTTATTTTTATTTATTTTACTTTTTTTTATTAATTTCTCTTGGAGTATAGTTGCTTTACAGTGTCGTGTTAGTTTCTGCTGTACAGCAAAGTGAATCAACTATACATATATTCCCTCTTTTTTAGATTTCCTTCCCATTTAGGTCACCACAGAGCATTGAGTAGAGTTCCCTGTGCTATACAGTAGGTGCTTTTATATTTTGTTCTGTTTTATCATCTTTTAAAACTCTTATGTTTATACACATTTTGAAATGTATTTTAAAAAATGAATGGCCATCTCAGTTGAGGGCACTGTAGTTTGTGTTTATCTGAGTACTTCTATTCATGTAGTCCATTGGATTCTCCCCATTTTCTAACTTAGAAAGAAAAGAGGGAAGAGTGTCAGAACAGGGCACAGGGGCTATACCAAGTGAAGTTACTAATGATCCAGAGCAGCCTGGCTTCCAGTTCCCTTCAGACAAGCTTAAGCTGGTTTTTTTGTTTCCCTTTTTAAAAAAGCTATAGTTGCTGTACAAGTTTAAGCTGTTTTAGGGCCAAGTTAAATAGACGTTATTTCAATTGGTCTGTTGAACTCTTGTGACTCTGTGTCTTTGACAGTTGAATTCTTTTCTCTTGATGTTGTAGTGTTCTAAATTGGGATTTTGTGGTTGTTAACGAAAGTTGAGGTAATGTAAGTAAACTGAGAAGAAATTGAGCTAAAGTGAGGGTCTGGCTCCACTTGCACTGAGGTTCTGAGACAGGTATGCGTCAGGAGGAAGGTGCCATCGGAACACGGGCGGCCAGTAACTCATGTGCCTGTTTGAATGTAAATCTTTATGGATGAGTGCAGTGAAAGATCCAGTTCCTCATTTGCACTTGTCACACCCCAAGGGCTCAGGAGCTGCCTGTAGCCACTGTTTCAGACGATGCAGATGTGGAGCACGGCCCCCGCTGCAGGAGGTTCCGCGGGTTGGGATGGCTGGGGAAGATTTCTGCCGCCTGTGGTTTCCGATGAAAAGAACAGAAAGCATGATTTGTACACACGTCAGCTTACGCGGATGTGCATGTCAAGTGAGGTGATGTGTGGCGGAAGCTGTTTGAAACTAGAAGGTGTTTTACGTTGTATATCAGTTAAAGGAAACCTGGGAAGAACCCCGACCTTGTTTCCAGGTCCCCTGGGTTTGAATCTATGTTCTGCTGATTACGAGGTTTGAGGCCCTGAGCTTCATACTTTTCTTTATAAAATGGAAATCATAATGCCTTACTGACCTGCTGTGAAGCCCAAGTGAGATTGTTTGGACACATTTTGATACTTGGAAAGTGTAATTACAGATGTAAGGTGGCATTGTTAAGTAATACTGTATAGATGGAAGTACAAGTTGAAAGATGGAGGAATCGTCACTAGGCAATAATACCCATTTGATTTTTCTTGAAATGAGTTTAAACCATTCAGTTTTTTGTTTGTTTTTTAAAGAAGAGCTTGCAGTTTACGTGTAATCAGTGTCTAAGTGGTGGTAGCGTATGTGATTTCTCCCTCGGAACCTCTCCAGCCCCCCTTGGTGTTTACGGTCGCACTTGGTGGCACCGTCTGCCAGGTGGCTCGGGATGGGCCGCCTGCCTGAGTCGTCCCTGTTCTCAACGCTCCACTCCTTCTGGGCCTCTGCCCGCAGCCAGGTTTTCTCCCAGGCCACCCAGCATCCCCTGGGTCCTGGGGCAGCGCCGTGACCAGGAGCCACCGCTGTGGCCTCCGGCAAGCCCGCAGCTTCAGTGTGTTCTGCTCAGGCAGGAAAAGCCCACAGCGGGTTTCTAGGTGAATAAAGCAGTGCTGAGCACATTGGACCGCAAAGAAACGTATTTTAAAAAACTTTTGGTTATGAGTTTATATTCAGTTACTTCACGAGTATTAGGACAACCTGATATTTGGCCTCATTTGACGGAGTTTTCTTTTTTGAAAGTTCTTTTTTGGTTGCATTTTATTTCTTGCCTAACTGCTCTGGGTAAAAGTTGTTCTTTTTTAAGCATATTTTTCTTAACCTCTATTTGTGTCCATGCTCTGTGTCTTGACTGTGCAGAGAACCAGGCCGGGAGAATCTCACAGATTCCAGTTCTTCATTTTTAAAAGTACTGTGACTCCTTTAACTTCACAGAGCATTGGAGGCAGGACGGACGGACGGACTTCTCCGTTTCCCTGTGAGACGCCAGGACAAGTTGCTTCTTTTCTCTGTGTTGTAGGTTTGTGAAGTTTTCTATGCCCAGCGTTCCTGACTTCGAGACGCTGTTCTCACAGGTTCAGCTCTTCATCAGCACTTGTAACGGGGAGCACATTCGCTATGCAACAGACACCTGTAAGGGGAACAGCTTTTTCTTCTTTTCCACGAAATGTATTCTGCCCTGTAGTCATTTATATTTTCAATATTTTATTATTGTGTCTAGTTGCTGGGCTTTGCCATCAGCTAACAAATGCACTTGTGGAGAGAAAACAGGTAAGAATGTTATTTGAGTATTTATAGTTCTGTTTCGCACGCCTCTAACCTGCACAATGTGCTGAGTGTAAGGGTTCCAGCCTGGTGCTGAGACCCTAATGCTCGGATGTACGTGGTCGCTGTGGAGAGCTCAGAGCATCCGCTGTGGGGCTCTGACCACAGAAGTGGTGCCTCAAGGGGGAGGCTGCTGCTTGTGTTTGGAACTGCCATTCTAGCACCCTTAAAATGCCGCTTTTTTGTTTGTTAAACCTTTTAACTTGCAATTATGACATAATTTTAGTTTTACAAAAAAGTTGTTAGGTTAGTATAATTAATTGCCATAAATGCCCTTCACCCAGAGTCCCCAGGTGTTAGTGTCTTACCATACTTGTTCATTCTTTTCTCTTTTTCCTGAGCCACGGAAAGAAAGTTGCAGATGTGACGCCTGAGGGCTTCAGCGAGTGTTTCTTAAAAATTAGGACAAATTAAGACGTTCTCTTACATGACTGCAGCACAGTGACCAACATGAGGAGATGAGCAGTGATCGACTCCTTTAACAAATCTGACCTGATTCCGATTTTACCAGTTGTTTCACGATATCTTTTATAACAGAAGAAAATCTCAGATCACGGGTTGAATTACATTGTGTGTGTCTTTAGTTTCCTTTAATCTGGTAAACTCTTTATTTTTTGTGATATTGACACAAGTTGTAATTTGTAAGTTTCTTTTTGATTTGAAATTCAACTTTAAGACTAGTGTAAAAGAGGCTGAAAACAAAGAACCAGTTGGTATTTTGTGGGAGCACTACATAATTATTGTTTGAGGGAGATGGTTAAACCCGACAAGTCTTTACTGAAAAAACATGTTAAGTTCCTCAGCTATTTTATGGTCACACCTCCTCTCCAGAAGCTGACTGCACCTCGTGTGGTTCTTGGTCTTGTTATTCATGGTCAGGGCAGGAAAACGGTCCGTTTGTGCTTGGAACTGCCATTCTGGTGCCCCTTGTGCTGTAAAAGGGGCTTGTGGTACCACTCTCAACGGTAATTTACCACCAGGTAAGAGATGTTGCTGGAGAGAATTTACAGGTGACACCTAGACTGCCCTGCGGGACAGTGCCAACGTCCTTATCCACAATTCAGTCTCCTAAGCATAGGTCTCATCTGTTGTAAATAATTTGTAAAATTTTTGTTTAGCTGGAAGTATAATGAACTCTTGAGGATGTAATGTTGCTTTGGATTATTGATCTCCAATAATTAGAAAAAGCTTTATGATTTAAAAAGTTGTGCTGAATTACTCTACATATCACAATAAACAGCTTAAGACAACATTTTCTGACTGAATAGGGACAGAAGTTTCGTGAGAGGCTGTGGGACCCTCCTCTCGTGGTTTAGAAGAGCCCATCAGTATGTTACTTTCGTTTCTAAGTGACAACCTAGGACCCAGCGTGCTGACAGGTGTCCTTTCCGACAGCCCCTGCGCGGAATCGGTGTCCTTAAGCAGGCCATTGACAAGATGCAGATGAACACAAACCAGCTGACCTCCGTCCATGCTGACCTTTGCCAGGTGAGCAGCTAGGGGTTGCCCCGAGTCACGGTTGGACTTGGTGAAGATGGTGCTGTGTTCTAAGCCTCGGAATGTGTAGCTGCCCCTGTTGCTGGGAAGGGAATCTTGGGGCTGCTGAATGCAAACCATCGACTGAGGCCCAGCTAGTCAGCTCGTGATGTGGGGGCAGGTGGGGTGAGTAGCGCCTGTGACCTTAACAGTCCCAGTAAGGAGCTCTGGAACCTGAGGACGAACCAGGTGACTTCTTACACTTTAAAGTGTTGTTCATGTATTTATTTTGTTTTGTGTGACTCCAAACCCAGATGGCAAAGGGGGGTGGGTATATAATGAAGCCCGTCTCCCACCTGCTGACTGGCCACCCATCCCTTCTCTCCAAAGGAAACTGGAATTAGTAGTTTCTTAGGCATCCTTCCAAAGGTGGTTTGTGCACGTATAAGCAGATATGTTTATATTTGTTCTCTCTAGTTTTTTAAACACAAATACTAATCTATACAATGTCTTATGTACCTTGCTTTTTCCTTACTGTGTCTTGGAGATGATTCCATGTCAGTGCTTTACAGCTGCAGAGAATTCCATAACATGGGTTTAGCCAGTCCCTGTGGGGTAACTAGATTGTTTCCTCAATGAATAACATGGTATGTGGATTATTTCAACCACATGTTCTAATTTCACATGGAGACGTGCTCTCTTTTCTCTTTATTTATTTATTTCTTAATTTTATTTTTTGGCTGCGTTGGGTCTTTGTTGCAGTGCGCAGGCTTCTCATTGTGGTGGCTTCTCTTGTTGCGGAACACGGGCTCTAGGCGCACAGGCTCTAGAGCGCAGGCTCAGTAGTTGTGGTGCGCAGGTTTGGTTGCTCTGCGGCATGTGGGATCCCCCCGGACCAGGGCTCAAAGCCGTGTCCCCTGCATTGGCAGGCGGATTCTTAACCACTGCACCACCAGGGAAGTCCCCTCTTTATTTCTTCTAAAAAACTTTTGTGATGGAGGTGTGACGTACATACAGTAAAGTTTGCAGATCTCAGGTGTACGGTGAGTTTGTGCCTGGGCGTGCCCTGTGCCGCATCACCCAGACACAGAACTTTGCTGGATCTTGCTTTCTTGAGCTGCACATTCCCTACACTTACCTGAAGGGTTCAGACATGGAAAAGGAGTGATTGGAGAGAAACTGTTCTTACTTCACCAGGTCAGTGAAGAGAAAAGGTCACACTTGTCGTGCATCTGTAAATAGATGGGCTTTGCTTCATTTGTGGAGCCCTTTATGTCATAGCTGGTTAGTCTTTTCTAAAGAAATGCTATTGTATTCTGAATGCCTAAGAAAATGGAATAACGTGCTGACATTTAGATCACTTTCGTTAATAAAACGTAAAGCCAGTTATTTTCTAGAACTTTGCAGAATCTGCGAATTTGCTCTTTCCACTAAAGCCGAAGTGCCCCTAGAATGATGGCTTCGTGTCCATTTTTCCACAGCTGTGTTTGCTGGCGAAGTGCTTTAAGCCCGCCCTCCCGTACCTGGACGTGGACATGGTGGACATCTGCAAAGAGAACGGGGCCTACGAGGCCAGGCACTTCCTGTGCTACTATTACTATGGCGGCATGGTCTACACCGGGCTGAAGAGCTTCGAGCGCGCGCTGTACTTCTACGAGCAGGTAGTTGGCGCCCCCTGGGGCCGTGTGCACTTGCAGGCTGGCGGCCGGAGCTGCAGGGGAGGGGTGGGCACTGTGGGGCAGGGCTGACCAGGCTTTGCCACGACCCCCGTCTGGTTTGGGTTGAGTTGTGTGTGTCTCTTGACTTTGTGGCTTCCTTTGCGTGTGGGGAAGGGATGGAACCGAGTGACCTTTGACGCATCTTCTTGTTCTGAAACCAGATGTGACGTTCGGTTAAGTTTTTCTTTCTTTCATTGTTTTTTTTTTTTGGCTGCACCGCGTGGCCTGTGGGATCTTAGCTCCCCGACCAGGGATTGAATCCAGGGCCACAGTAGTGAAAGCGCTGAGCCCTAACCACTTGACTGTCAGGGAGCTCGCGAGTTTTTCTCACTTTAATAAATAAATCGTTCTTCTGGTCTGTAATTCAAAGGGTGTGAAGGAGTACGCAGTGAAGAGTGCCTCCCACCTTTGTGTCTGTGTAATGAGACATATTGCGCAGCCCTGCGGCTTCACTCGGGGTCTAACAAAGATAGATAGTACTGGCTAAAACCAGTGTCTTAGGATAAATTTGCCAGATGTCCATAAGTGGTTTTATTCAGAGCACATGTTCGGGTAATAGACATTTCAAGCCTCAGAGGAGCTCACGGTGTATTTGAGCTGCTGTGGAAGCCGCCGCGCGCAGACCTGTGAGTGGGCGTCGCCTCAGTGAGCGGGGGCTGACCAGCATTGCCGGGGGCCTAGGCCAGGGTGACTACAGGTGCCCTTGGCTGGGGCGGTAGCTTTCAAGGACGTGACTGGTCAGGTGGGACCTTCCAGGGGACTACGTTGACCATACGGTCACAATTTCAGTTCCTCAGAAAACTGTGAGCACACACGCGCAGCGACTAAACACGCGGTGGCCCTGCAGCCCGGCAGAGGTGGGATGAGCCTGCCGACGGTCTAGGGGTGCCGAGACGTGGGCGCGCGGCAGGAAGGTGCGCGGTTCTGTCACAGAGAGTTGAGATGTCAGAGACACAGCATGTTTATGTTCACAGCTAGAAGGCTCTTCCCTGATAATCCACGTAGTCCCCCTTTTGCCCAATGACAGTCTACTTTCTGGCGCTGTGTCTTCATGATGCACGTCAGCTCCAGGTAGTGTTAGTACCTCAATTTCAGGAGGTGACACAGATTTTGGTTTACGGCCTTTTTAAAATCCAAAAGAAGGATGTACTTAGTGAAAAAAACTCAGATCACACAGCATTATATCAAGTAAAGAGTGAAAGTAGCCTCCTCCTCTTAACCCATGCCGCACGTGGCCCTGGCAGTTCACTGGCCGCCGGTCGGTGCGGTGCTCTAAGCAGATTTGGGGCTTCGCCATTAAAGCAGCGTTACGTGTGGGTCGTGGCACTTGTGTTCTTCTGCACTTGCGTGAGTGTTTCTGTTGAGTAATCCTCAGAAGTGCCTTATAGGCTCAGTGGCTTGGATTTTGATTTGGAACATTTGGGCTGATTTGGGCATGATAGTTTTGAATTCTTAACCCTCATGAATCCAGGTGAAAAAGGTGGAAAGGCGGCCTCAAGATGGGAGGAAATATTGGCAGATCACATTTCTGATAAAGAGACTTACATCCAGAATATACAAAGATGTCTTAAAACTCAACAGTAAAATTTTAAAAATGGGCAATGGGTTTGAGTAGACATTGCTCTAAAGAAGATAGGCAAATGGCTAAAAGCACTAGTCATCAGGGAAATGCAAGTCAAAACCACAGTGTGATATCAAGTCACACTAGCGTGGCTGAAGTTAAAAAGAGAGCCAGTAACGTGTCGATGAGGATGTGGGGAATTCAGAGCCCTCGTGACTGCCGCTGGGGTGTACAGTGGTGTGGCCGCTTTGCAGGTAGTTCTGCGTTTCCTCAAAACGTTAAACCTAGAACTTCCAAATGACCCGGCACTTCACTCCCAGGATTACACCCAAGAGAAGTGAATACAAATGTCCACTCAAATACATACGTGAACGTTCACAGCAGCATGATGATTCCTGTGGCCAGATGCCCGCCAGCTGAGGATCTGAGTACACAAAAGGTGGGGCACTGTTGGCCCATAACACAGAATGAGGTCCTGACACAGGCCACTGCAGGGGTGTGCCCTGAAAATGTCACGTCGAAGCTGCTCACAAAACACTACATGAAGCCATTTATGGGACTTCCCTGGCGGTCCAGTGGTTAGGACTCCGTGCTGTCACTGCCCAGGGCCTGGGTTCAATCCCTGGTTGGGGAGCTGGGATCCCATAAGCCACTCAGCGAGGCCACACACACAGAAAAAAGCCATTTATATGCACTGTCCAGAGTAGCCAAGTCCATTGAGATGTGAATAGAGGAGTGGTTGCCTGGGGTTGGGGGGTGGGCGGTGAAATTCGGTAGTGGTGATAGTCGCACAGCTTGGTGAAGACACCAAAGCCCAGTGAGTTGGATGTGTTCAAAGGGTAAATGCTAGACTTATTAAAAGGTAGTGATTAGTATAAGTGCTCTTTTCCTAATTCAAGCTCCCCTGCTGTCTTCACTCCTGCTCAGGCCATCGCCACTCCTGCTATGGCTGTCAGTCACATCATGCTGGAGGCATATAAAAAGTATATTCTCGTTTCTTTGATACTGCTTGGCAAAGTGCAACAGCTGCCGAAATATACGTCTCAAATTGTGGGTAGATTCATTAAGGTGAGTTTTTAACACAGAAGGATTTCTTAGGTGACATGTTCTGTTCATAGGAAATTGTGGTGATGCGTAGCCCTGTATTCTTTTTTTTCTTTTTTTTTTTTGCGGTACGTGCGTCTCTCACTGTTGTGGCCTCTCCTGTTGCGGAGCACAGGTTCCGGACGCACAGGCTCAGCGGCCATGGCTCATGGGCCTAGCTGCTCCGCAGCATGTGGGATCTTCCCGGACCGGG
>NW_006773553.1:733742-738197 GCF_000442215.2 Lipotes vexillifer | reverse complement strand
CTTACCCTTGTTTTTTTTTTTTTTTTTTTTTTTTTTTTTTTTTTTGCGGTATGCGGGCCTCTCACTGCTGCGGCCTCTCTCGTTGCGGAGCCCAGGCTCCAGACACACAGGCTCAGCGGCCATGGCTCACGGGCCCAGCCGCTCCGCGGCACGTGGGATCTTCCCGGACCGGGGCACGAACCCGCGTCCCCTGCATCGGCAGGCGGACTCTCAACCACTGCACCACCAGGGAAGCCCTCTATAGTCTTATTCTACGGGCCCTAGCTCTCCCAGCACGTTAAATTAGCAGATGCTCACTTGCCGGCTGCTGGGCGTCTGGCAGAGCCCGAACCCTCCCAGTCCGTGCACACCAATCACCTGACGGACCGCGATGTTCCTAGGAGTCTGTTTTCACACTTTTGCTCTGGGTGATCATAGCTGTAGATGTTTAAGGTCCTAGAAAAGCAGTGCTGACTCTGTTGGACTCTCACTTTGACCAAGTGCTGGGGAATCTTATTAGACCCCAAGCACTGCTCACAGAGCTGCTCTTGTTGCCCTGAGGACTCAGCCCTGGGACCACGTGAAGAAATGACCTACTTTTTTTTTTTTTTAAATAGTACACGCTTATGGGGTTTTGTTTTTATTTTTTTTAAACTGAAGTCACTATCATTCTGATAACAATTTTTTGCTGACCCTCCTTGTACAAAATTCAAAATTTCACTAGATCAGTGTGAGAGTCTTCCTGATGAGAAGATTTCCGTGCTGCCTTGTTGAGGCTGGCCCGTGTCCTTCTCTAAGAGCCCGTCGTGCTTCTCGGGCTCCAGGCTGCTAGTCATAGACGGGGGCACGGGGGTGGGTAGAAGGACGCGCAGGTTTGGGGAGCTCCCGGGGTGATTCAGGTGGCCCTAGGAGGAGGGCCTTTGTAAGGTGAGATCCCCATGACTCAGCCTCCTTCCCCTCAATTGTGGTTTGTTGGCGGTGATATCAGAGTGCTGAAGAGGGCACAGGCTTCAGGGTGGGGATGCAGGTTTGAATCCGTGTCTCAGGACCACGGACCTACTCATGGGCCTGGGTCTGGTTTCTCACGTATAAGAGAGAGGGGAATGCGTGCGCACGTATAAGTTAGAGGGGAACGCATGTTCACGTAATGAGATAGAGGGGAACGCATGCGCGTGTATGATAGAGGGCAGCGCATGCTCACGTAATGAGATAGAGGGGAACGCATGCTCGTGTAATAAGATAGAGGGGAACGCATGCGATGGTGAAGGCAGCACATCTCTGAGTGCGCCCTCGGCCCTGTTGTCTCTGGTTCCCCCAGAAGTAGCGGGTTGTCCCGTTGCGCCCGGTGAGGTATGTGTGAGAGGGAGAGGGGACTGAGAAGGGTGGGAATTTTCCTTCTTTCTTCCCAAAATGGTTTATCAAGAGAAAAATCAAGAGCCACTGATGGAGCAAAAAGACCTGTGTGCCTTTACTGACTGTGTGTACTGCACTTGCTGTGCAGCAGTTTGCTCTGTACTACAAAGTGGGTGGTTTGTTTGTTTGACAGTAAACTACTCCATGGTGCATTTCTATCCTTGGTCTTGAAAACTAGGCATTTGCTTTGGGTAAATTATAATTTGTTAGGTAATAGTAAAGGATGTTGAATGTACTTACTCCAAATTTAGTGCCGTGTTTTCTTTTGCGTCTTACACAGGCTCCGATCCTCTAACTCTCGAATCTGGTTTCTTCCCGCCTGCACACCTTTAGCCTCTTAGCAACGCGTACCACGAGTTAGCGCAAGTTTATTCCACCAACAACCCCTCGGAGCTGCGCAACCTGGTGACCAAGCACAGCGAGACCTTCACTCGCGACAACAACATGGGGCTGGTGAAGCAGTGCCTGTCCTCGCTGTACAAGAAGAACATCCAGAGGCTCACCAAGGTGAGGCCCCGGCCGGGCCCCCTGGCCCTGGGCTCCTTTTCTCCCCTCGCCCCCTCAGCGCCGAGGCAGCAGCACAGGGTCTCGTCCTGAGGAAGAGCTCTCCCAGCTGCCTCCCTAGGGCACTTTGATGGGTGCTTTTGGTCTTTCCAGTGCTGGGGCAGGGTATTTGAGCAGAGGAACAGGTGAAGGGCAAGAGGTAGGAGATATGGCCACCCTGGGAGGCACAGACAGGGAGCCCGGGGGCGTGGCCATGCTGCCCTGGACCCTGCGGCGGGCTGACCCACGCGGGGGCACAGGGCCAGCACACTGGAGCTGGGGGAGGTGAGCCGATCGTGTATTTTCTATTTTCAAGATGAAAGTAAACCTAATCGCTTTTGATGATGGAAAATACGCTTATTATCAAGTGTTAAAACCGCCCAGGAAAGTGTAAAAAGAAAAACGAAGCTCCCCATGAGCCAGGAAGGTGTTTGCTGCAGGTAGTGGTAAACCAACAGAGAGCAGCGGCGACCGGGACGGTGCGGCTCTTCTCCTGGGGCTTAAGGACGGGGCGGTTGGGCTCCAGGCAGAGGAGGGGAAAGGATGCTGCTCAGTTGATGCGAGGGCCGGGGAGGCTGGAGGGGCCCGGGGGGAGAGGGGCAGCCGGGGAGGCCGCCACTGCGCGGGGAGAATCGTTTCTGGAGCAGGAGGAGAGGGAAGGGTCACTGCACACGAGGAGGAGGCCCCTTCCAGACACTCCAGGCATCCGTCTGTAAGAGGAGGACGGAGACATGAGAGAGAGAGCGCCTCGAGAAGAGGAAAAACAAATGTCCTGTCAGAGAAAAGCCAGCTGGAACCGTAGGCTAAAAAGACCGGACCTAAGAGATTCAAGGTGACCAGCAGCTGAATTCTCCCCACAGTGTTCTCCATTTGGCCCAGGTGCCAACACAGCTGCTCTAAGTACAATAAATTTCTATCTCACCATCGAGAGGAGCTGCTGGGAAACAGCTGCACCCGTAGGTGACTGGTACTGGGAGTTTAGATGGAAAACCAAAATGTGAACAAGGAGAGAAGACAGTGCACGTTCAGAAAAATGTTAAGTTACAAAATGGCGAATGAAAGTTAAATGAAGAATTAGATCTTAGGGAATCTAGTAAGTAGGCATCACTGCGAAAATCATCAGTTAAACTCTTGTGAAATAGTCAACCCCAGTTTGTCACTTTGGAATCAGTTGATAGCTTATGCTGAGAAGTCGGTATGCTTTATATGGAAAGTGCAGTTTTCCGTTTTGGATCGGATAAACACGGATCCAGAGTGTGACCAAACAAACATGAAGGGCCTTAGGTGGCCAGTCCAGGGCGGGGCAGTGGCTTCACCGTCACCAGCGTCCTGGTCCTGCTGTGCTGACTTACCATTGATTTGAGTCCGCTGGGCTGATAAGCCCTTCCCGGTGGCCTTGGGGGGGCATCACAGCTGCTGATGGGCAGGGGCGCCGCCATAGAGGATGCGTGGCGTCATGTCCTGGTGCCAGAACAGTAGATGGGGCATCAGAGGATTTTCCAGCCAGGTTAGTAGTCTGCTATTCAAAGGGCAAAAAAATCAAAGGCTTTTAAAGAAGTCTCAGCAGGTGTACTGTATGTGGGTGTCGGGATGAGAGGCTGGCTGCAGGGCAACCAGGGAAATGGGGTTATCATGTGAGGCTCAGATCTGCTCCACATTCATGTTTTGTGGGCGTCTCTCTAAATCCCTCTGCTCTGTGTGTAGACACTCCCATTAACTGTAGTTGGGATCATATTGTATGTGCTGTTCTGTACTCTGCTCTTTTCACGGTCTTCGCCTTGTTTCCATGGCAATGTCAGCCTGCATCACAATGACTGTATATCGTATCTGTTGTACAGATGGTCACAGCTTACTCACCAGTCCTCTTCTGGCAGACAGTCAAGTGGAAGTTTCTCCTTATTTTGAAATGGGGAAAATGACAGTTCCGGGTATTTAGAAATGTTCGCTTTTGAGTCCTCATTGGCGCTAAACTAATTAGATACTTCTTAGAATTAACAGTAGTTTCATTTGGAGAGGGCGTGCTACTCTTCAAACTAAAGTATATGTATCAGTAGAATTTTGAGTCATTGACTTATCAAGAATTTTCAGCATCACAGTCTTAACATGGCCTGCTGTGAAAATGCCATCATTGTAAATATTGCCAGCTGCCCTAAAAAAAAGACTTCTTTTAATTTGTTCCTAAAAGGGGGCATTTTCATCAAGTCCCAGGCAAGCCAGTGATAAACACTGGTTTCCTTTTAACCCCCTATTTGTTTACACATCCTAGCTTTGAATTTTGAAGGACGAATGTGATTTTTTTTTCAATTTTATATTATTTACAAGGTAATACGTTTACAATACGAAATTCAAAGACACAAAAATCTCCATCCTGTTCCTATACCCCGGCCGGCCTTTTCTTTCCTCAGAGGCAGCCTGGTGTCACCCGCTTCTCGGATATCCTTCCAGAGATCATCTGTGCACCTAGAAGCACATGCACTCATACGCATGTGTGCTGTCACACGTATGCACTCTTTCCTTGTA
>NW_006773553.1:708452-733691 GCF_000442215.2 Lipotes vexillifer | reverse complement strand
GTGCTGTCACACGTATGCGCTCTTTCCTTGTACACAGATGTGAGCGTGCTGTAGACCCTGTTTTGCATCCTTTTTTATATTTAGCAATGCACATGTCTCGGATTGTTTTCCAGCTCATAAAAAGTGTCCACACTCAGTAAGTTTTTTACAGCCGTGGAGGAGTCCGTTCGTGTGACTGCGCTGCGCTCAGCCCGTCCTCTGCTGATGGACTTTTAGGTGGTTCCAAACTTTGCCATTGCAGGCGGTGCTGAAAAGGCGCACACGTCATTTCAGATGTACAGGACACACGTGTGGGATACTGCTTAAAAGTCATTAGTCCTCTAGAAAACTGATGCGGAAACCTTAGTTTATCCATTGTATGTCATCTTCACAACAAAAAGTTATCTTGTACAGTATTGGCAAGCAAATTTTCAGAGACTCAGTAGAACTCTGTACACATTTCATAAAATTTCTTTCCTCAGCGTTTCTACTTGTGATTAATTAACTTCTGAATTTCAGACCTTTTTAACGCTGTCATTACAAGACATGGCAAGTCGTGTGCAGTTATCTGGACCTCAGGAGGCAGAAAAGTATGTCTTGCACATGGTGAGTGTGTTGCTATTTTTCAAAAAGTAATCACTGGATTTTTGTCCTTGTAAAGGTAACAGGTGTTTACGATAGAAAATATAAAGGAGGACAAAGGGGGCCCATCCAGTGTCAACCACTGTGGACATTTTTGTCAATTTCCTTACAGTCTTTGGGGTTTTCCCGTGACATGTACACTCATGTGTCACACACAGTGGTGTCTTAGCAGTGCTCCGTATTTATATTTTCATCGTCACAGTTTTTGTGAATATCATTTAAAACACTCATGAAATATTTCAGATAATACAAAGAGACACAAAGTAGTGCTGCTCTGCCTGCTGGTCTGTGATGAGCCCACGGACGAGCCATATGTGGGGCAGGGCCCTGCTGCCCTGAGGAAGTCCTGTGCAGCGAGGTAGGGGCTTGGTGACCTCATGGGTGGCAGTCTGACTCACCCCCCTTCTGGGCCATGTCACCCCGAGACCACACTCAGAGCAGATCCCCACACGCTCAGCTCCAGCTGCAGATAGCAAATGTCACAGGACACCTGAGACCCATTTACTTCCCAGTTGTAACTCCCCACTCCCCAAATTTAGATGCGCATTTATTTATTTGGTTTTTTTTTTATTTATTTGCTTTTTAAAGATTGGCATTTTTCTATTATTTATTTATTTAGTTAGTTACTTACTTACTTTGGCAGGGCTGCATTGGGTCTTCATTGCAGTGTGCGGGCTTCTCATCGCGGTGGCTTCTCTTGTTGCCGAGCATGGCTCTAGGCACGCAGGCTTCAGTAGTTGTGGCACGCGGGCTTAGTTGCTCCGTGGTATGTGAGATCTTCCCGGACCAGGGCTCGAACCCGTGTCCCTTGCTATGGCAGGCGGATTCTTAACCACTGCGCCACCAGGGAAGTCCCTGGATAAGCATTTAGATGACTATGTGGTAACCCACCAAGTTGAAATAGCATCACTTACTTATTCTGTTACACAAACGCATGTCTCCGATCTGATCCACCAAGAGCAAACCTCTGTCCTCAGCCCGGGTCAGGCACGTCTTCTCATGTAGAAAGTCGGCATTCTGCGTTTTCTGCTAGTGATCTCCCCTGTGATGTCAGGAGTGCTGCCAGGTCTGGATTAGGAGTCATGAAACTGTTTTCAGTTGTGATAATGGAGTATTTTCTTTCCATAGTTCAATTTACAAACGTTTGGAGGTTTTTTCCTTCAACGTAATCCTCCAAACACAGAGACACACATCCCAAACAAACAAAACCCGTCCCACCTTCCCAGCCTCGGAGCGCCTGCTGAGAGCACCTTGCCGCCCACAGGGTTTCGTCCTGTGGGTCAGCCGCACACCTCCCCGGACTTGCTCATCAGCGGTGGGGACACAGCTAGCGAGGTGCTTGCCCAGCCCAGACGGACCCTGAGAGGCTCCAGACCCGCTGGCGGTGTTCTGTCTGCCAGAGACACGTGGCATTTGCCAGGGCAAATGTCTGAGGGCGCTTCTGGTCGTCACAGCTGGGGGTGCTACTCACATGTAGTGGGTAGAGCTGGGGACACTGCTCAGGCTCCCCCGATGCAGAGGACTGTGCCCACCACAAAGAATTCTCTGGCTCAAAATGTCAGGGCACAGCTGAAAAATCCTGCCCTACTGTGTAAAATTTATGAAGGCAGGGGTTGTTCTTTAAATAAGACTCAGTTTTTTTAGCGTGGTTTGAGGTTCATAGCACAATTGAGGGGAAAGGACAGGGTTCCCCGCCCCACACGTGCACAGCCTCCCCTTATCAGTACCCCTACCAGGTGGGACAGTTCTTAGCAACTAACAGCCCTACACGGATGTGTCACCATCCAAAGGCCTTAGTGTACATTAGGGTTCATTCATGGTGTTGGATGTTCTGTGGGTTTGCACGAGTGTATAAGGACATGGATCCATCATTATAGTATTGTATGGAGTATTTTCATTGCCCTGAAAATCCGCTGTGCTCTGCCTATTTGTCCCTCTCCCCCTCCCCCACCCATCTTTCTGTTTTCTCTACAGTTTTGCCTATTCCAGCATGTCATATAGTTGGAATCATACAGTGTGTAGCGTTCTCAAACCTGCTTCCAGCCCTACCTCTGCCTAGAAAGGTTATTATTATCCTGATTTCTAGCATCCTATTTTTAGTTATGTCCTATTTTTGAGTTTTATATAAAAGGAAACGTACGGCATATGTACTTTGGGATCTGGCTTTTTTTGCTCAACACCATGAGATTCATGCACAGTGTTGCGTATCATTGTAGTTGGTTCATTTGCAGGGCTGCAGCATTCCACTGTATGAGGCTGCCTTTCCGTTCCCATCAGGGGACGCTTGGGTTGTTTCCAGTTGTGGTTACTACAGAGAGTGCCACTGTGGTGAGCCCGGTGTGCATGTCCTTCCCCTTTGTGAAGAGGCAGCTCTATTTGCTCATGGGGTCAGAGTTACGCCTTCTATTTAGTGTGTGTTGGGCTGTTGGTGTTTCATTAACTGGGGCCCATCCCTTTCCAGGATGGAAAGGAGCAGACCCGCTCAGGCAGCTCAGTTCCACTGTGACAGACCACTGGGAAGCAATTTGTTAGAATAACACCTGTTTGGGAGTTTATTGGCTTCTCGCTTTTTACTTCACGGACAGGATTTGGCGATGAAGTTCAAACAAATAAACCCCCAGTTGTTGACGCGAAGAACAAAGACCTTGAAACTGCCGTGGAATCAACATTGGCAGAAAAGTTTTCTTGAAGGACTAGAAGATAATTTCTGCTGGGGTGAAACAAAAACGTGTTAGGGTTTCACTTTTTAAAATGCAACGGCAACGTCAGTTATATCTCACGGAAATTTTCTAAAGATGTAAGGGCACTTCCGAAACATTATGCTAGAGCAGCAAGACACGGAGACCACGTATTGTCTGACTCCATTTATATGAAACGTCCAGAACAGGCAAATCCATAGGGCAGAAAGTAGATTAGTGGTTGCAGGGGGCTTGGGAGGAGGGGAAATGGGCAGTGACTGCTTAAATGGGGTGGGTTCCCCGTGGGGGCAGTGAAATCTTTTGAAACAGGGTAGAGTTGGTGGCTGCACATCACAAGTGTAGTTGAATCCTCTGAATTGTTCACTTTAAAATGGTTAATTTGGGACTTGCCTGGCGGTCCAATGGTTATGACTCTGCGCTCCCAATGCAGGGGGCACGGGTTCGGTCCCTGGTTGGGGAACTAAGATCCTGTATGCCGCATGGCCAAATAAATAAATTAATTAAGTAAAATGGTTAATTTACCTTATGTGGATTTTACCCCTTCACATCTATCTTGGTGCAGAGCACATGATAGGTATTTAATAGGTATCTTTGAATAAGCAGGTGGTGCTTATAAATACACATACAGATTTATTTATTTATTGCTTTCTGTGATTTCTCCTGATTGTATTGAAACACTGCATATTCACATCGTTTTGGGGTCTAAACTGCTTTCCTGATTTCTCTTTTATAGATAGAAGATGGGGAAATTTTTGCAAGTATTAATCAGAAGGATGGGATGGTCAGTTTCCATGATAACCCTGAAAAATATAATAACCCTGCCATGCTTCATAACATCGATCAGGAGGTAAATATGAATGCCAGATGTTTTGGGCTGATGTTTACGATGTTATACCTGAAACACTGACTGTATGTTCCCAAGATAATTTTAGCTCTAAATACGTGTAGTTCCCAACTAGTTTCTAAGAACATCTTATTTCTTAGAAAGTTAATTTCAAGGTGGACTCTCCCAGGTTGTACGATCATAAGTAGATGGTGGGTTAGCTTATTTGTCTTGCTCACCAGAGCCTCCTTCAACTCCTGAAACAGTTGAAGGGTCTTAGAATCGGTACGGTTTTATCCGTACCCAGTGGCCACCTATACTGTAGAGCCTTCAGTAACGTGAATCTGGAGCCCCAGCTCGGAAAGTCAGGAATCCCCTGTCTCTGCTGGGGGAGAGCGGGCAGCTGGAGGAGACGAGCCGTCCACGGTTGCCCCTGGGCAGCAGCGTGGGCCCTGGAGCGCATCCTGCTCCGAGTGCTTGCTGGGATCTGGACGTGAGCCAGGAGTGTGTGGGTGGTCTGGTTTCTTACCTCTGTTTAGGCAAACAGATTGAACTGAACAGCTCCAGAACCTTCAAAGCAGTATGTCTCCACAGTCTGTTTTTGGCAATTCCAAGTTTTCTTTAAAAAACCCTGAAAACGGGGAGGTTTTTTTTGTAACTCATGTGATGGCAAATGAATATTTTTAGGTTTCACTGCAAAAGATGTCAGCGTGTTTGATGACGGGGTGCTGCCCCAGGTCCTGCTGTACTGTGTTGCTGACGGAATCCAAAACTTCTGACTCCAGAATTCATCTGGCCCCAGGGTTGTGACCCTGTAGCACCCACAGTAATAGTCTAGGCTAAAAAGGTGAAGTTGCCCTAAACCCGCCCACTCAGCGCATCCACACCTGTCTGCCACGCAGATGCTGAGGTGCATAGAGCTGGACGAGCGGCTGAGGGCCATGGACCAGGAGATCACAGTGAACCCCCAGTTCGTGCAGAAGGTGACTGGGGCCCCCTCACTCACGGAGTGGGCCGGGCGGGGCAGGGTGGCATCCTCCATCAGGAGTGTGAGCTTGTGCCCAGAAGCCATATTGGGGAGGCTCACAGAGACATACTCGTTGGGGACGTTTCCAGACTCCAGGCTGGAAGTGTGTTTAGGGATGAGGGTGGGGGTCCTGGACCTGCCTCCCCCACACACGGGGTGGCGTCCTCGGGGGCATAGGTGTCCGGGGCTGGCGGGAAACCCTTGGCCAGGGCAGACAAGCGCACTGCCTCTCTCCCTCCCTTCCAGAGCATGGGGTCGCAGGAAGACGATTCGGGAAACAAGCCATCCAGTTATTCCTGAAGCCAGTGCCCCTCCTGAGTTTCAAAGAAGCCTTCTCCGTGTACGGGGCAGGTGTCGAGAAGGCAGCAGGGAGGACCAGGCCCGTCTCACCTAGACGCTAAGGCGGTGTGTTTTGTTTTGACGTCTTCGGTCCTGTGTGCTTTCAGAAAACCATTCTCTCTGCAAAGAAAGGAAAACGTTTTCAAACTTTAAAGCCTGTTGTGGATTTATTTATCCTCAGATTAATGTGGTTATTGCATTAAATCTACCTTTTTGTTTTAAATTATTTGAACATTGGCGTGTCTTCTGTATCACTTTTTTCCTCAGAAAAGCTTCTAAAGAACATATTCATTGTGAACAGATACAGATTTTAGGAATTATTGGAAGATGTGAATCTAAAGTTGATATCAGGGGACTTCCCTGGTGGCGCAGTGGCCAAGAATCCACCTGCCAATGCAGGGGACACGGGTTTGAGCCCTGGCCCGGGAAGATCCCACACGCCGTGGAGCAGCTAACCCTGTGCGCCACAACTACTGAGCCTGTGCTCTAGAGCCCATGAGCCACAACTGCTGAGCCCACGCGCCACATCCTGCTGTACTGTGTTGCTGACGGAATCCAAAACTTCTGACTCCAGAATTCATCTGGCCCCAGGGTTGTGACCCTGTAGCACCCACAGTAATAGTCTAGGCTAAAAAGGTGAAGTTGCCCTAAACCCGCCCACTCAGCGCATCCACACCTGTCTGCCACGCAGATGCTGAGGTGCATAGAGCTGGACGAGCGGCTGAGGGCCATGGACCAGGAGATCACAGTGAACCCCCAGTTCGTGCAGAAGGTGACTGGGGCCCCCTCACTCACGGAGTGGGCCGGGCGGGGCAGGGTGGCATCCTCCATCAGGAGTGTGAGCTTGTGCCCAGAAGCCATATTGGGGAGGCTCACAGAGACATACTCGTTGGGGACGTTTCCAGACTCCAGGCTGGAAGTGTGTTTAGGGATGAGGGTGGGGGTCCTGGACCTGCCTCCCCCACACACGGGGTGGCGTCCTCGGGGGCATAGGTGTCCGGGGCTGGCGGGAAACCCTTGGCCAGGGCAGACAAGCGCACTGCCTCTCTCCCTCCCTTCCAGAGCATGGGGTCGCAGGAAGACGATTCGGGAAACAAGCCATCCAGTTATTCCTGAAGCCAGTGCCCCTCCTGAGTTTCAAAGAAGCCTTCTCCGTGTACGGGGCAGGTGTCGAGAAGGCAGCAGGGAGGACCAGGCCCGTCTCACCTAGACGCTAAGGCGGTGTGTTTTGTTTTGACGTCTTCGGTCCTGTGTGCTTTCAGAAAACCATTCTCTCTGCAAAGAAAGGAAAACGTTTTCAAACTTTAAAGCCTGTTGTGGATTTATTTATCCTCAGATTAATGTGGTTATTGCATTAAATCTACCTTTTTGTTTTAAATTATTTGAACATTGGCGTGTCTTCTGTATCACTTTTTTCCTCAGAAAAGCTTCTAAAGAACATATTCATTGTGAACAGATACAGATTTTAGGAATTATTGGAAGATGTGAATCTAAAGTTGATATCAGGGGACTTCCCTGGTGGCGCAGTGGCCAAGAATCCACCTGCCAATGCAGGGGACACGGGTTTGAGCCCTGGCCCGGGAAGATCCCACACGCCGTGGAGCAGCTAACCCTGTGCGCCACAACTACTGAGCCTGTGCTCTAGAGCCCATGAGCCACAACTGCTGAGCCCACGCGCCACAACTACTAAAGCCCGCGTGCCTAGAGCCTGTGCTCCGCAACAAGAGAAGCCACCGCAGTGAGAAGCCCGCGCACCGCAACGAAGACCCAACGCAGCCATAAATAAATAAATAAATAAAATAGTTGATTATCAGTTGCCTAAAAAAAAAAGCTGGGAGAGTCCATCAGGCCGAAGCTAATGTTTTGTAATTAGAACTCACGTTCACGTGAGTGACAGGGTGGCTTGTGAATTGAGCAGATACGGCTGTGCTCATGGGGACCTTCGGTGTGGGGGCCGCCCTTTTGGAATCTCAGGGGCTTTTTTGTGAGACGAACACCAGACTTTGCCGCTTTTTCTTCAGAAGCATTTTCTGTTCATCTGCACAGTTGCATTTTGATCGTGTTCAGGGTCCCTTCTCTTCAGAACTCTGGAATGAATCTGACTCGGGTCCCCTGATTTAGCCCCAGGATGGTGTGGAGCCTCTGTAAGGTGTGCTCAGATTAAACTGGAATCTGGTCCTTAAAGAACCTTTTGCTAGTAACATTCGCTGTTTAAAATGTGTCCAGTTGTGTAGTCAGGCACATTTGCATTATTTACAAAAAGAAACAAACCTCATGCCTAAAAAGTTGCTCTAACAGAGAGGCTTTGGGGTCATGTGGTCTGTCGTGACGACCACTGCTTTGCTGCAGGAAAGCAGCCACGGAGCATCTGATCCGTAAACAAGAGGGTGAGGCTGACGTAAAAATAGGCGAGGGCTGGATTTGACCCCTCATCCATGCTCTCAGTTCTCCAGCTTAGATGAGCTATGTCATTTTCATGTGTACCTCCACGTGCCTGTACTTAGGAAAGAGGAAATATCTAATGAAAGTTTTCCAGGTTTCCCTGGTGGCGCAGTGGCTAAGAATCCACCTGCCAGTGCAGGGGACACGGGTTCGAGCTCTGCTCTGGGAAGATCCCACATGCCGTGGAGCAACTAAGCCCGTGGGCCACAGCTACTGAGCCTGCGCTCTAGAGCCCACGAGCCACAACTACTGAACCTACGTGCCACAACTACTGAAGCCCGCGCGCCTAGAGCCCGTGCTCCGCAACAAGAGAAGCCACTGCAGTGAGAAGCCCGCGCACCGCAATGAAGAGTAGCCCCCGCTTGCCGCAACTAGAGAAAGCCCGCGCATAGCAACGAAGAGTGGACCCCGCTCACCCCAACTAGAGAAAGCCCACAGGCAGCAACGAAGACCCAAAGAAGCCCAAAATAAATAAATTTATTTTAAAAAAAAGAAATTTTCCTTCTATCAGTGTGGCAAGTTACACAGTTTTGTTTTCATAAAAACAGTTGGACAGGGCTTCCCTGGTGGCGCAGTGCTTGAGAGTCCGCCTGCCGGTGCAGGAGACGCGGGTTCTTGCCCTGTTTCGGGAGGATCCCACATGCCGCGGAGCGGCTGGGCCCGTGAGCCATGGCCGCTGGGCCTGCGCGTCCGGAGCCTGTGCTCCGCAAATGGGAGAGGCCACAACAGTGAGAGGCCCGCATAACGCAAGAAAAAAAAAAAAAAAACAATTGGACAACTTCTGATTTACCTGGATCTGAATTAAAGTCACCTCAACTGTGTTCGAGAATTCTAGTAGTTGCCAGTCATGGCTATTTAAGGAAAAAGTAACTTTCTTGTGGGCTCCTCATGTGGACACTACTAGATTTTTCCCTGAATAGTGTTTCATTGAAACACCACATTATTTTGAAACTTTGATTTCCAGAGGGCCCGGTGTTTAGGGCCTGGTCCCGTGTTCGCAGGGCACTCACGTGAGCCCCTCCTGTCGGGGTTGGGGAGGAGGGCCCTCCCGGCCCTCACACCTGCCCTCGTGTGTTCTCTTGGTTCCGGGGCTAGAGCTCTGCAAACCTAGGGAGGGAAGGAGCAGGCCCCCCTGCAGTCGGCTCTGGACCCTGGCAGGGTGCTGGGCATCCGCCTCACTGCAGCCCCCGTGTCCACGTGGCAATACAGCCCAGGAGGCAGGCCTCCCCCTCCACAAACCGTCGGGGACCCAGTTCCACTGGGCACCTCCTCCAGCCACCTACATTCTATGAATCCCTTGGGAGACTTTTTTCCCTTTTCTAATGTGTGGTTAATGGCTCTGCTACATTGTTTCTATTAAACTGGCCAGTGGTTTCTCTCCACAGCAGTTGCTTTTGAAAATCTTGGGTTCAGATGAGTGGCCTCGTTTGTTACTAGGAGTGAGCATGAGACCCCACATGCTGAGCAGATGTTGCCTGGCACTGCCTGAGTCCCGTTTTTGAATAGTTACCAGAATCTTTGCGTGAATAGTTAAGATAGCCATTCCTTGGAGTTTATTCTCGGCAGCAGCTCACTTTGTGAACATGTTCACTTAATACCTGTAGCATTTTGATGGTGCCAGAAGATGGTGAGCTTGCACCTAGGCAATTAGGGCAGTTTCTGAGGTCCAAGGATGTAGCCTGGGGCTGGTGTTCATTAGTGGACCTACTGTTTCTCTGTGGACTCTTAAAGTGTGTCTTTTCATGGTGCTCTCAAATGTTAATAAGTACTCCAGATTAACGAGAATAACTGATCACCCTCAGAATTCAGTACTTGCATTATATGTGTTTCTATTTGTATCGGTGCCCAGTGGAACCCCCACCCCTCCCCTCAAAGGGACAGTATTCAGCTTCCAGTCTAGACTTTATTAGGTGAGTGTGCTTGGTCTGCGAGGTCTCCAGTTTGAGATATACCGGTATAAGGTATTCTTTAAAGAAACATCTGGTTGCATGTTTTTGAAATGACAGTAGATGTTTTCTGAGCCAAAGAATGGTACTAAATGGGCAATAATGGAATTTTTCTGGCCTGCATGGAAGGCACCTTCTTTACTTTGTTTAGTACATCGGAATCCCAAGCAAAGCTGGATAATAGAACATTCCTGGGAAGAATCCTAACTAGCCTTAGTAACAGGATATAATGCCTGTGTCATCTAACCAGGGACAAATGCTTTTACTTTTCCAGTACATAATTTAGCAGAGGGTCTTATAAAGCTCTCTTAGCTTTTTAAGCGTGGCATTCACAGGTGGACCATCCTTGTTCACATTCCCTCCTCTGTCTATGCCAATGGTCAACTTGTGTTCTAATTCTCTATTACTTGCTTTTCAAAGATGCACTTTTGGATTTGTAAATTCTAAGTTTCTGGATTGCAACTTGAAACTGTAGCCAATTTGTAGAAGAAAACCGTTATTTGCATGTAAGCCTGAGCAGTTGCAAAGGGCCCAGAGAAAAATAAATGACAGGGTAAATCAGATACTTGTGAAGGGGGAAATATGATGGCTCCCCTTTTTAGGCAGTTACATTACTTAACGGTGGTGCACAAAGACAAAATCCTATCTGTAACCTGTTCTAAAATCAAAAGCTGAAACCAGAGAACTTTCGCTAATTGTAAAAGGCATTTAATAAGCCTGTATCCATAATGGACTGTTAAAGTTTATTATTAGACTAAAAAGTAGCTGCTTGGGGTTTAAGAAGCGGCTAGTATTAGATTAAAACACAAGCAAGCTGTCAGTTGAATTCTAATTGGGGAGGAAAATTAATTTTTTTAAAGTTTCCTGAAAGGGCTGCGATAAAAAATGCAAGATAAACTGTAGGGGGGGTTTTGTTTTTGTTTTTTAAGAGAGAATATTGGACGACTAGTAATTCTTGCCTTGCAACTGGCCGGACACCTTATACGCAGAGTTGACTGTCTAATATCCCCAAACCTCAACGTGGTATACAAGTCCTGCACGAGTTCTCCTGAAATATTACCCATTACTTGCTTGCTGCCGTTCAGCAGCTGGTCAGACTCCCAAACTGTTACACATATCTAAAAACCCAGGGAATGTTGTCTTGGTTGCTGCAAGAAATGAAAGCTGAGATTATTATTTATTCTTATAACAGGGAACCTATTATCGCACCCTTAAAATAATGACATGATTAAAAGTGTTAGATCCAACTTGCCTACAAATAAAACATACCTCTTCTTTCTGAAACTGAAAACTAATTCAGGGACATGGTGGTTTTGACCCAGAGATAGAGCCCAGCTGTATTCTATAGCTACACAAGGGCATATGTTAGGGAGAGTGCACCGGACATTTTCACAGTGAGACTTCTACTTTTCTCTCTTCACTTGGCTTTGTGGTCTTGGCAACTGGCATCCGTGAAGCACCCCCTCAGTCTGGATGCTCAGCTGTCAATACATCCCCAGTAAAGCCCCTTCGTTTGGCAGTAGGAAGGCAGAAAAGCATCAAGAAATCTTTAATTCTGATTGATCCCATTTCAGTGATGGAAAAACATGTTCTGGACTGTAAATGCCACGCAAGAGTACATCCAACACTTTTGGTAACATTTCTTAAGATTCCTGTTATGGGATAGAAGCTCTGAGTTTAGCATGGTATTTCATTTAGTTGAGCATTATCGGGGATTACTGCCACCTATACGTTGTGAACATTGCTGCTGAGTTTTTTCTTTTTTTTTTTAACATCTTTATTGGGGTATAATTGCTTTACAATGGTGTGTTAGTTTCTGCTTTATAACAGAGTGAATCCGTTATACATATACATATGTTCCCATATCTCTTCCCTCTTTGTCTCCCTCCCTCCCACCCTCCTGCTGCTGAGTTTTGATCGCCTTTCCCACTGATAAGGTGGGTTACGTTTTCTGACCTCTGAGATGTCCCTTGTGTTGAATGTCCCTAAAAGTTTATCCTCTTTGAGTCAGTTTAATTAACCCTTGGTACAATTCACTAATTCAAGGAATTGGCGTGTAGTTGTTACTTTTAAACAGATTTGTATTTATTTGAGAAAGCACCTCCAAAAGTGGTGCTGGCAAAGATATTAATGGCATAAATGGGGTCGAGCTGCCGTCGAATGCGCGCTGAGTTTTATTGAAAATGTCAGTGGTTGAATAAACCTTCCTTCACTTGGGACCTCCATTAGCCTATCATCATGGAAATAAGGATAATCTGATCAAGATGGTGTCCTCCAGTGACAAACTGAGGAAGTTAATTCCTGGAATTAAAGTTACAAAATGAAAAAGCAATTTTTTTTCTTGGCTTAAAACCCGACTAACCGATGTTTCAAGAACAACTACCACTAAGAGAAAATGGGAAATAACAAGATTACAGTTGTTGGAAATGTTTTCTTTTACAAATTGGAAAGGCACAGACATACTAGGAGGCTGCAGACATTTCTGGAACCTTGCCACTAAGGCTTTCAAAGAGCATTTGGCAAACTCAGTAAAATTCATGAGCCAGAGAGAAGCGGCCCCGCAAGTCAACCAGCGGCCCTCGGCCTCGCCCTCGGCCACGTCACATCACGCCCTGAGGGCTTTCGGACTGACCTCTAAGTACACAGGCTGAATAAAAGGCGCCCAGGTTCAAGAAGATTATCACTCGATAACTACGTTTATTCTAAAAAACTTGACGCGCTGCTGGGTAAGGAAGAGAGGGAGTCAGTCGCGCATGCGCACCCCACCCCGCCTTCCCCGGCGTCGCGCAGTTCGTGCGTCACCGGGCGAACGTCTCCCGCCCCGCCCCCTGCCCGCACGTTCCACCGAAGACTGGTTCCATCGGAAATTTAATGAAAACTAACGGTGAAACCAAAAGGAATTACAGCGTCCTTTATAACGTCGCGACGTTCTCTTTATTTCTTCCTTCGGTGTGGACTGGGAGTCCTAGGATAGATATATTTTTCCTCAAATCTCTTTAAAAATTTTTTTTTAATTAAAGCATCCTTCCCCCCTCCTGGAATGGTTTCCTCCGCCGCCCCCGCCCGCGCGGGCGGAACCACTCCGGGCTTCTCGGTGGGGGCACGGGCTGGGGCGGCGGAGGGGGTCGGGCAGCTGCTGCAGCGTTCCGCCGGACTTTGGAGCTGCTGGGCTCGTGCTGTCTTCCCGGGCTGCGAGTCTGGCGGGGCTCCGTGCGCCTCGCGGGGTGGGGGCGTCGGACGGCCCTCTCCCCCTCCTCGGCCCGGGCGGTGGTACCTCCCGGCCGAGTCACGCGCCCCGAGGCGGGCGCGGCGGATCTGTGAGGGTACACGGTGAGGGGAGCCACTCCGCGAAGCCGGAGGGAAGTCGAGGGAGTGGGGAGTGGGGGAGGGCCGGAGACCCAGGAGCGGGGCGCGACGCGACGCGACGCGACGCGACGCGACGCGACCTGGAGCTTGGCGCCAGGGCGGCTCCCCGGCCTGTCCGGTCAGTCGGGCCGCGCGGTCCAGGGTGAGGGGGGCAGAGCCCGGCGGCCGGGGTGGCCGGGCTGAGGGGCGGGGTGTCAGGGTCCGGCGACCCTGGAGCTGAGGGGGCGACCAGTATGGCGGGTACGGTCGGGCGCGGCCTGGTTGCGGAAGGGGTGGGTCGCGCGGCCGGAGGCACTGGGTCCTCAGCGCGGGGATACTTGGCAGCCCTGCGGGGGCCTTCGGAGTGGCCGGGGGACCCGGGTCTCCGAGAGGACATGCTGAGGCGCCAGGTTACCAGTGGTTGAGTGACAGTGGCGCGACGCCGCGGTGACTTCGGGTGTCACACGCCTGTCCCCCGTGCACGAGGCCGGGCCGCCGTCGGGGAGCTGCAGCGTGTCTGATGCGGGTCGAGAGCTGCCGTGCTCAGCGCATCCTTAACCTCCGTGGTCCTTGGGCGGACCGCAGTGGGGTAGAGGGACCCGGGCCAGGGTGCACCGCGGGAGGGCGTCGTGCCCACGTCACTGTCGCGATGGGAGGGGGCGTGGACAGGACCCTACCCTTCAAGGTGTAATGTTGAGCCTGTCGGGCGGGGGAGGGTTTCTGCCTCTTGGTTTCTGGAAGGCTGGTTGGAAAGGAAGGACTGCTGGGCATCCGGTAGAGAGAGATTGGAATCGGAGAGTGAGTGGAGACCCGGCCTCATGCTGCCTGAGTTTGGGTGCCACGGGCCGTAGTTCCCTCCCAGGCCTGTGGGGCTCAGCTTTAGGCTGGTGCCGAGAGAGGCATTTGGACCTGTCAGAGGTCACCTGGTTGCTCTGGGCTGGAGACAGACGTTTTTCCGCATGCGCAGGTCTGGAGAGCTAAGTTTTATCTAGGCTGTGGCACCCCTGATCTCAAGAGTCAGAACTCTTGTCGGACCGGAGTGCTTCCCATTTAAAGCAAAGTAAGAGTAGCCTGTCCCACGGGAAGTAACTTAGCAACATCACCTCTGCTCTCTCCTTCCCACGTAAGGGTGGGCCTGTGGTCGGAAGGGTTAAATGGGCATGATGTGGGTGCTGCCCCCTTATAACCAAGAGCAGGAGGGATGAGTACTTCATATTTTTAAATACCTTATGTTTTATGTAGACATTTAAATATAAATATAAATATCTGTATCACAAGGGCTCTTTTATGAAACATGGCTGTAGACTTCGACCACATCAGCTTTCTGTCGCCTGCTGCTTACAAGGCAAGTGGCCTGCTCAACCATTCAGAACCACATCCTCTGTGTGATGTTCTCGTTTGAGATTGGCTGTAAGCTGCTTGCATTTTTTTTTTCCCCGTGCCCACTGCTCTTAGAATTGGCTCTGATTTTTTTACCTTACCTAGAAAGCGTCAGGTCTTAGAGCTGAGGTATTGACCGCCGTTGCACTGCCTGACTCGTTTGGAAATGGCCTTGCTGGCTGTCACCTGGGCGGGCTGGTGGCTCTGTGGTCCTGCTGGGTATAGAGGTTCGTGTTGACATCATCCACGAGCATTCCCCTTTCTGTGGCAACAACTGTCCTCTCTCCAGGCAGCTCCTAAATTCACTTGTCTACCCCCCGTCAGTTTGGTGCCCACTGTGTGTCGGGAGCTTAGAGAGAGGTGGCTGGGTGTGAGTACTGCTGAGGGCCCTCTCTGAGCAGGGGGCGTGCAGGGAGAGGCCGCGCGCGAGGAGTGAGCTGCTGGAGGGCTGGGGGCGGCGTTCAGGGCCTTTCTCCCCGGCCCTGCCCTCCTGGTCCTCTGCTGTTAGAATCTCCATGGAGCTCAAGGTCTTCCAGCTAAATGTCCTCCTGTCTTAAACTGTCTTCTGTCCCACTGCTCAGCTCCCTCCGGGAGCCCTCCGTGCCCTGGCTCGCCATGGCCTCCAGCTGCCCCTCCTGTCCCCTGTCTGACCCCCCGATGTCTCCTTTGGGTTGGCCTCTGCCGCTCCTACTAGCCTGTGCGGGCAGGTGGGCGGCCCACGTCAGCTGAGTGGTTGACCGCAGACATCGGGTGGTGGCAGAGCGAGCAGGCGGGTAGCGAAGTGGCTCCGAGTGTGGCCGCCAGCGGGAGGCCTCTCGAGGGCCCGTGGAGGGACCCGCCGGGCCCGGTGGGCGAGGGTGCCGCTCCCCGGGACCCGCTCCGCGGACTCCCCGCCGTGCGTGTTCACACTGTCTGCTGCCTTGCCTCTGTCCTCCGGGTTCAGCGTCCCAAGCAGGTGCCTCTGACTGGCCAGGCCATGCTCAGGCCTGCGCCTGCCGACCAGGGGGTGAGCACAGAGCATGTCTGACCTTTGATTCTGTAATGGGGGCTGGCGTTCTCCGGTGGTGGATCCTGCCGGTGTCCACTACGCAGTCAGACGTCGGTAACTGAAATTGTCCTTCACTGTTTTGAGCACGGCTGTCCAAGAGAACTTTCTGTGGTGATAGAAATGTCCTTCCCATGGTCTGTGCTGTCCTTTAAAAATGGCGGCCGCGAGCCACATGTGGCTGGTGAGACAGGAGGGGGGCTCTTCATCGTCGTTAATTTGGATCTGAGCTGCCACACGTGGCTCCCAGCTACTGTCTTGGATGCTGTGGTCTGGAGAAGACTTGCTCCCACTTTAGCCTGGCTCCCAGGCCCTGCTGTGTCACACGTGTCACGTCGGCTGGGCGGTCACTGTCCAGCCTCTGTTTCTCCACTGCTGGAGCCCAGTGGACAGACGTCCCACCTTTAAGGTTTCCCCGCAGAGGGCAGTGCGCCTGCGTCCCTGCCACGCCCACCCCGCCCTCTGCTGCCCTCCTCTGGGGCGATTTTGCTCACGTGGTCTCCGGAGTGATACTGGACTTCGCCTCACTGCCTGTCCTCCTTTGTCATCTTGACCAGCTCTTCCTCCCTCCCATGTCTGAGCTCTGGGGCCCAGGTCCCCCAGCCCTGGCTGCCTCACTCCCATCTCCCGTGGCCTGTCATCATCATCTCCACTGGAGGCTTAGTAGGTGCTGCTCTCGGCTGCCTTCTCCTATCCCCCACGTCCCCCGCTTCCTTCTTTGTGCTCTACAGTCTGCCTGTGAGCAGCGTCTGCATATCTCTTTGGGACACACTCACGCTCTGACGGTCGTCAGCGCCTTCCCCCGCCTAACCTGGCCCAGGCCAGCTCGCTTCTGTGCGTCTGCCCTGGCTTCTGTACAGTGGCCAGAACGACCTTTTAAGATAGCATTCTTATTTATTGTGTTTCTCATCAGAACCCACCAAAGGTTCTCTGATCCTTGAAGAAAAGTTCAGGGTCTTACCATGGCCTAGATGGGTCCCTAAAATCCACCTTGCTTGTCTTCTGCCCTCACCCCCCGGCTCTGCAGACATTCAGACCCCGTCACGGCCCCTCCTCGGCCCCCGTGGCGCCCTCTGTTCCTTCCGCTGTCACCTGGGAGCCCTTTTGTCCGCAACTACATCCCCCCTCCTCCAGTGTTTCTCTGACCTGGACCCCTGTCCCTGTCTCCCTAACGCGGTCACTGCACTAGAGGGAACGGTGTGCCGCATGTCCCTGCCCTCCTGGAAGGTAAGCTCCGTGAGGCAGCATCACATCACCTGAAACATCGCCCGGCACACGGGAGCCGCTCCACTGCTGTCCATGGAACAGATGCCCCCAGGGCGGCGTGTGTGTGTGTGTGTGTGTGTGTGTGTGTGTGTCCCCATCTGCCCACCTTGTGGCCCTGCCGGCACGGTTCTGACCGAAGGGTTTCAGTGTGATCCCGTGTTATGTTTCCCCTCTTTGTCCTAACTCCTCGTGGACAGGGACGGTGTCTGCTTTGTGTCCCCTGCTGCCGATGCAGTGCTGGCCCAGAGTGGGTGCTGGGCAGTGCTGCCTGGCTGGGTGACCTGCCTCTGCTGGACAGAAGCCCATTGAGGACAGTAGAGGTCGCTGGGCTCCGGAGCCGGCAGGTTCTGGGGCCAGCTCATGGCATTTCCCTCCTCTCCCCAGCAGGCCTGGCACAGTCTCCAGGGCGCCATGAATGCCATCGTCGCGCTCTGTCACTTCTGCGAGCTCCATGGCCCCCGCACGCTCTTCTGCACAGAGGTCCTGCACGCCCCGCTTCCGCAAGGGGCGGGGAGCGGGGACGGCCCCGGCCGGGGCGAGCACGCTGAGGAAGAGGAGGGCGGCATCCAGATGAGCAGCCGCCTCCGCGCCCACAGCCCGGCGGAAGGGGCCAGCGCGGAGTCCAGCAGCCCGGGGCCCAAGAAGTCGGACATGTGCGAGGCCAGTGTCTCCTGGGGCGTTGGGGGCGTTTCTGCTCCGCCGGTGCTCGGGCTTGACCTCCTGGGGGTGGACAGGAGGCCGCATGCCGTGGGCGTGGCCTCACGGGCGTGGGGCCGTGTGGTGTGCGCTTGCTCTTGCCTTCCCTCTGGTCCTTTCCCTTCGTCCCAGCTTTAGGTTTTTCAAACCACCCTGGGCCAGCCAACGCTGGCCACCACCGTGGGGCCTGCCCTTCCGGCTTCGCCTCGCTCACTCGTGTCCATGCGCTGCCTTCTCGGCTCCCGTCCGCTCAGTCTGGCGTCTTCCTCGCGGGCACCCTGCCCGTTTCGTGAGCTCTGGGGGATGAAGGTTAGGTCCCCGCACCAGGCTGCTTCTTCACGTGGAGCCCTGGGTCGGGACTGGAAATCAGGGTGGCATTGGACCTGTCACTACAGGGTGGACAAAAATCCAGCAGTGTTAGCTTCGTTCCACTGAGAAGCAGTCGCTGAGCTCGAGCTTGACTGATTGACTGTGAGGGATCGAGGGTGGGGAGCAGAGGTGGTGAGGGCCCTCTGCTGTGAACGGCCGCTGCCTGTGATGGAGAGGCAGGCAGGAAGGAGGCCTGCGCGGTGGGTGCCTTGGGGGCGGGTCCTTGAGCTGGAATGGCCTTGGGAGGCGTCCTGCATCGCCCAGGGAGGGGCTGGCTCTGGGGCCTCTGTGCGCAGTCCCAGGCTGGGGGCTGCCGCCGGGGCTTACAGCCTTGGCGCCAACGTGACGGTGGCTTCAGAGGGGTAGCAGCCAGGGCCGCCGGTCCGGTCCCTTCCCCATGGCAGGGGTTCTGAGCATGTGTTCTCAGGCGGCCACGCCAGTGCCAGAGTGTGGCAGCCTCCCTTGGCACGAGGTCCCTGCCAAGTGGTCGTGCCCGGATCGAGGATGGAGGCTCCGGGCTTCAGTTTTGCCGCCTGTGAGGTGGGGATTCTCCTGCTAACTGTCTCACAGGTTTGCTCCTTGGATTAGGTGAGGTGATGGGTACAGAGCTCTTCGGGATCCCTGCTGCGTAAGTGCCAGTAGATGAGGTCCAGTGACCTCTGTGTTCAGTAGATTCGATGCCCTCTGACGACCTTTGTGATGTGTGCATCCTGACTTTCCTACTCGGGAAACATGGAAATCCTTAGTCAAGTATAACTCTAGGAGCCGGTTGGGTTTTTTTTTTTTTTTTTTCTTTTGTGGTACGCGGGCCTCTCACTGTTGTGGCCTCTCCCGTTGTGGAGCACAGGCTCCGGACGTGCAGGCTCAGCAGCCATGGCTCACGGGCCCAGCCGCTCTGCGACATGTGGGATCTTCCCGGAACGGGGCACAAACCCGTGTCCCCTGCATCGGCAGGCGGACTCTCAACCACTGCGCCACCAGGGAAGCCCCGGAGCTGGTTGTTTTTATGTGAAAACAGATTGAATTTTCTGCTTGAGGTTTGCATAAGAGTCAGCAAGCGTGTTGCTGGCTAACTGGTTTTCTTTTCTTTCTCGTGGGCAGGGCTGCCGGTCACTTGCTGCAGGGCATCCCGGATACATCAGCCATGACAAGGAGACCTCGATCAAGTACGTCAGTCACCAGCACCCCAACCACCCCCAGCTCTTCAGCATCGTCCGCCAGGCCTGTGTGCGGAGCCTGAGCTGTGAGGTGAGCACCCGTGACCCGGGGCCTCTGCGAGAGTCGCTCACGTGCACGCCAGCACGCCCTGAGCAAGCTCGGTGTCGGTTACGGGAAGGAAGGCAGACAGCAGCCTGGAGATGGCCGGGCAGGTCCCGGAGTGAGTCACGTTGCACCCTGGTTCGTTGCTAACTTACCATTTTAAGCACCAGGCTTTCATTACTCGTTCTTCGTGGACGTGTTACTAAGGTGTGAAGTGTTTGTAGGTGTGTGGCTCCCATCAGATGTCACCTTCTTGTCGTCTCTGTCACGTCAGAGCCTCAGTGCTCATCACGTGCTCTCTTAGCCAACCGAGGCGTGAGTCTGTGTTTCTAAGACACATGGCTGCCGTTGTCAAGTTGTCTTAGCTTCTGTGTCTTTGTCACAGAGAGTTCACAGTCTAGTCGCTCACACTTCCTGTCACTGCCCCACTTGATCATCCTCACTCACTGCTGCCATGTGCCCGCCTGGCTGTGCCCCTGCTGGTGGGCAGCTGATCGTGTCTGGTGGGGTTGTGTGTAAGAGTGGGTGTGGTGTGAGGGAGACCCACGTTCTCTCCTACACATAACATATGCAGATTTTTTATTACGTGCACTCTGCAGTGGCTGTTTTGACTTGCCAGTTCTCTGGTATGTTCCAGATGAGTGATGTTGGCAAATCTGAGCCTGGGGTAGATATAATACTTGTATACGAGTTATTTATGACTCAAGGTAAGAAAAATTAACGAACCTACTGGTCCTTGGGTTTCATGGTAACGAACGTTTTCTTTAGGAAGTTCGGTCACAGGAGAGATGAAAGCAGAGTTTTCCTTTCTCATCCCTATCCTTTCCACTCTCCCTGTAACTGATGCTGATTAATTAGCACAGAAAGAAGAGTGAGCACGAGGGTTTGAGTGCTGCAGCACGCAGAGGGCGGTGTCCTGCAGCGCTACCCTTGTGTCTCAGGTGTGCCCCGGCCGCGAGGGCCCCATCTTTTTTGGGGACGAGCAGCACGGCTTTGTGTTCAGCCACACGTTCTTCATCAAGGACAGCCTGGCCCGGGGCTTCCAGCGCTGGTACAGCATCATCGCCATCATGATGGACCGCATCTACCTCATCAACTCCTGGCCCTTCCTGCTGGGCAAGATCCGTGGGATCATCGACGAACTCCAGGGCAAGGCGCTCAAGGTGGCCCCGAGGCAGGGCAGTGGGTGGTGGGGAGGGAGGCCTCTGTGCGAGGGGCCAGGAGCAGGGCAGCGTTCCTGCCTGAGGGTCCCCTGGCCGCCGCAGAGTTGGAGTTGCGGCGATAGGCCTGGGGCCAGCCAGTCCTGCTGGCTTCAGCGGTCTCTCTCTCAAGTCTGTCATTGTTCTGCTTCTCGTTCGGCTCTGGCTTTACTGCAGTCAGATGCCTGGTTTGATCCCCGCTGTCTCTGCTTCCTCTGACCATCATTTCAGCAGCCTGTCCACTAATGGTGTGACAGACCTGCACCTACCATGCGTCTCCAGCCACGGCCCTGCATCTCCAGGGCCGCCCAGGATAGGCCAGTGGTGCTCTGGTAACAAACAGTGCTTAAGCCCCAGCAGCGTGTTTATGTCCATCGCAGGCAAGCAGGGGTCTGCGCGCTGTGGTCAGGCTGGGGTGGTGTTGCTGCCCAGTTGCCTGCTGGGGTGCACAGGTGGGGCTGGAGGCCGGGCTCCTCTCCCCCCTCGCAGGAAGTGGTCACATGTCCTGCCCACACAGGGTCTGAGCAGCAGAAGCCCCCCGTGCCTGAAAACGGGGGTGCCTGGAAAGCGCAGATGCCCCCTGAGCCCCGTCACGTGCTGAAGAGTCGGTGTCGGGGAGGCTGCAGGAGAGACTCCTAACTGAGCCTCTTGTCAGGTGGCTTCTGATCCAGTGGGGGGACAAAGCTGTTCTCTTTGGGATGAGACCCGGGGCCCTTCTTTGCTCTTGGCCCAGAGAGCAGACTGGGGCCTGGGCTGCTGGCTGGTTTTGTCGTTAAGGGTCTTTCCCCTTCCGCTTGTGTGTCAGGTGTTTGAGGCGGAGCAGTTTGGGTGCCCACAGCGTGCCCAGAGGATGAACACTGCTTTCACACCGTTCCTGCACCAAAGGAACGGCAATGCTGCCCGCTCGCTGACGTCCTTGACGAACGATGACAGCTTGTGGGCGTGCCTGCACACCTCCTTCGCCTGGTAACCGGACTCGGTCTTCTCGTGGCCGCTGGGGCATTGGCCGGACTGTGCCCAGGTTGGGGGGGGACAGTTGCTGCCAGGTCTGTGCTGTGACACGTGAGTCCTGAACTGGGTTCCGTCCTCGCCTCTGAGTGCACGGAAGTCGCGTTAAGGCGGAGCTCCCTTCCCAGCGATAGCTTTAAGGTGAAGTTCCTAGACCAAGACCAGTGGTCTCCCTTTTTGTGAGCAGCAGTGAGTGCTTGTCTCGCACAGCACTTGTGAGTCAGGACTCAGACACGGGCTGAGCTGGGCCATTCTGGCCCTGGTCCTCAGGCGGAGCTGCTGTCGTGTGAAGGCTGGGCTCCCTCGGGGCTGGCAGGTCGGTCTGGCCGTGGGCGGGAGGCCTCTGCTCCTCGCCACGGTCGTGTGGGTGATCCGGGGAGAGCGAGGTGGGCTCTGCTGGCTCTCACGACCCAGCCTCAGCAGCGCACGGGTCCTGCCTGCACCTGGCCGTTAGAGGTAGCTCAGCCTAGGCGGGAGGGGAGGACCGGGCCCCGCCGCCGGAAGGGAGGAGTATCGACAGATTTGTGGACACACTTAGAAACCACCACAGTCTGTCCTCCGGCCACAGGTTGTTTCTGTGCCTCCCACTGCAGGATATGTTCCTTCCAAAGACCCCCCAGATTCTCATTCCTGTGCAGCATCACCTAAATCAGGTCCTGGTGTGGGTGACGTTCCTCACATGTAATCCTTGAGTGCAGCTTCTGAGAACCTGCAAACTAAAGAGAAAAATACTTGTCTCCCCCACCCGGCAGACAGTTCCTCTTGTCTCTTAGAAATTATTATTAGTATTATTTTTTTGCGTTACGCGGGCCTCTCACTGCTGTGGCCTCTCCCGTTGCGGAGCACAGGCTCCGGACGCGCAGGCTCAGCGGCCATGGCTCACGGGCCCAGCCGCTCCGTGGCATGTGGGATCCTCCCGGACCGGGGCACGAACCCGTGTCCCCTGCATCGGCAGGCGGACTCTCAACCACTGCGCCGCCAGGGAAGCCCCTAGAAATTATTTTAATTTGGAAAATTTTCAGACAGACCCAAAGTATAATACTACAAGGAACTTCACACCCTCCTACTTTAGCAGTTAGCAACATTTTACTGCTTTTTCATCTGTCCTTCACTTTTTTTTTTTTCTGGAATGTTTTTTAAAGCAAATCTTAGTTGTATCACGTCACCCATAAACCCATTATCCCATGCAACAAAGTGGACTCATCGCTTAGCATCATCCAGCCCAATCCATGTTCACTTTTCCTGCTTTGCCTCAGAGTTGACCCTGGCATTGGGACCAACGCACCACCACACAGGGCGCGGATCGTGCCAGGCCTCTTAGTCTAGAGCAGCGCCTCGTGTGCCTCTGCCCCAACCTCCCTGCCTTTTGTTAAGAGGCCTGGGATGTGCGTCCTGTAGGAACCCCTCTGGCTGATTGAATCCTCGTGGTGGTACTCAACTCATTCTTTTATGCCCATGTTTTCTGTTAACCATTCGTTAGCTCAGGAGGGTTGATTGGCTTTGGGTATAGTTTTCCTTTTGGCGAGAACACCGCATAGGTGGCACTGTGTTTCCCAGGCTCCTGAAGGCGTGCGGCAGCCGGCTGACCGAGAAGCTCCTGGAAGGCGCACCCACTGAGGACACCTTGGTCCAGATGGAGCAGCTGGCGGGTGAGCTGGGAGGTGCCCGTGCTGGGAGCCTCTGCCGGCGGTGGCCTGGGGTCGGCCCGCGCTCAGCTCCCCACTCCTCCATCCCAGCAGAGAGAGCTGGCGGAGGGGGCCCCAGGAGCCACGTCTACAAAAGCTGGCCCTTTGCTCTTCGTGGTTTTATTGTGATTTTCTGCCTCATCTTCCTTGACAGTCACGTGTAAGGGTCTGTCCAGGCAGGTTGGGAAAGACCACCCCTGGGGCTGTTGCTCTGGAGAGGTGGGTTGAGTGAGGCTTTTGTGTCCCTGTCGTACAAGAAGCACTTACTCGGCCTGTCTGGATGGGGACCTGCTCTCTGCTCTTCAACAGTGAAATGTCCTTCAGTTCGACCCGAGGTTTTCATCTGGGCGGTGGTTCCCAAGCCTCCTGGTAACTGGGCCGCCCTCCCCAGGTTTGCAGTCATATCTCCACATCTGGGTGTTCTAAGTAACTGCCCAGGGGAGTCTGAGAGTCTGCTTTTCTTTTGGAGATGGTTGGATTTTCAGTGACATAGGTCCAGGATCTCAAATGTGGGGCGGGGTGAACGAGACTCACGATGCGTCTTGTTTGTCCTCTGTTACAACATGCTGCTTTCTGCAAATGATTGACCTTAACAAGCTGGAGCCGTTTGGAGCTTGTTCCTGTCGTCCGGTGACCTGCACCTGAGCAGGCTTCCCTGCGAAGGGGAGGGCGGGCGGGTTCATCAAGGGCAGGGCTCGCTCGGAGAAGACAGAAGTGCGGTCCACTTCCGCGCCCTCACGGTATGGTCGGCCCGGAACCAGTTATCGGAGCGATGACACGTTTCTAGGTTAGTGACGGTGGCAAGGGCAGTCTGCTGGTGAGATTTATTTGCACGGAGAGCCGAGTGCGTCCGGGGAGAGGATTGCAGGCGTGCAGTGCTCACTGGCTCGTCTTGGGTCGTATTTTGGTCACAGGGTGTGCATAGGGGTTCAGAGCACACGCTGTAGCCTGTACAGACCTGCCTTCAGCTCTGGGCTCCAAGATGTGTGTGTTCTGTGCGCACAGCAAGACCCCTTCACTCGAGCTGTGCACTGAGGATGCTGCATTCCTGGGGTTGTCGTGGCGATGAATTGGGATAGCAGATACTCCTTTCTGTAAGACGGGGAGAGCAGTACTGACCCAGGGCAGGCGAGAGGATTAAAGGAGAGAATGTGTGGACATCTTTAGGGGAGCGCCCACACAGTTAGCGTCCTTATCGCTGACTTGACTTTTCCAACTGGCAGTGGACAGAACATAGCAGACTGAACACTCCTGGCCCACCCCAGGACTCCGGTGGCAGCAGGTAGTGTAGACAGCCGGTCCGAACCAGAAATCAGTAGCCTTCTGGCCGGCCGGTTTAACCACGAGATGCCTTGGGCTGAAGTGGTCGTGTGCAAAGACTTGCATCCAGAGAACGAAGGAATCCAGGGACGCACATTTTGTAACTGAATTTGTTGTCTGTCTCGCAGACTTGGAAGAGGAATCAGAAAGCTGGGGCAACTCTGAGGCTGAGGAGGAGGAGAAAGCCCCTGTCTTGCCGGAGGGGGCCGAGGGGCGGGAGCTGACCAAGCGCCCAGCGGATTCGTCCTTGCTCTCAGACTGTGCTAACTGGCAGCCCCGAAAGCTCTCTGTCTTTAAATCCCTTCGGCACATGAGGCAGGTAGGTGGTAGAGGGGTAGAGCCCGGATCAGAAACTCAGGACAAGAGCCCCGTCCTCTCCTTCCAGCTCATCTGCATCCAGCACGCCTTGTCCTTTGGGTCTGTTGTGTTCAGGGGTGACCAGGAACCTTCTTGGTGGGTGGCTGAAGATGACAGGGGGCATCTGGGGTGTCTTAGCCCCAGGCCCAGTGAGGATGGAGGGGGTTTCTCTAACAACGGTTGGCTTCTCATGGTTCTCTAATCGTGTCATTCTGGAACCTTCTAAAGGAATTGAACAGCATTGTTGGTTTGCACACAGCGTAGATGCTTTGCAAATGGAAAACAGTGGCCTTTCTTACAAAGAACTGGAAACAACCTGAATGTGTGACCCTAGGAGTTGCATCCGAGCAAAGGCCCGTTGTTCGGCCCGTTGTTCTCTAGGAGCCTCGGGAGCCTGCACCGTGTGCGGGGG
>NW_006773553.1:700497-707716 GCF_000442215.2 Lipotes vexillifer | reverse complement strand
GGGGGGGGGGGGGGGGCGGGGCTGCTCGCCGCATGGGAGGACAGCAGGAGTGACTGCTAGATCACAAAGCAGGCTGGCCTTTCGTAGACCCTCTCTCTGTTTACTTGTACATTGAGCATGAATTCTATCAGAAAACAGTTATTTTTATTTTAGAAAATGAAGTAAAGCCTGGTTTACCGGCAGGTGTTCTGTGGGGCTTTGGGGTGAAAACCATTCATTTAAATCGTCCTTGATTTGGCCACAGTCCTTGTTGATTACAGTGGGTTATAGCTAATGTGGATTACAGTTGGAGGGGATCTTGAATTCCACCGGAGGTGGGAGTCCTTGGGGGCTGGCAGCGTTTGGTAAAAGGCAGTGTCACAGCCTCCTCTTTTTTTTCTGGCCATGTTCACAAGCCCTAAGACAACAGGCTGAGCTCTTCTAAAATGTCAGTGCCGTGGCATTAATTAGAGTTGATTAAAGCAGGGTAAAAACAGGACAGATGAGGAAGTCACAAGCCCTAGATTGAGAGACTCACAGCCCAGAGGACATGGTTAGAGGCCGGGGCTCCAGACGGGGACCCACTCAGCGGGGCAGCCCTGGGCTGCCGGCATCGAGACCGAGCTCTCCCTCAGTGCTGAAGACTCACAACCCTGGCTCTCTCTCGAGTGGTTAGGCCAAAGTTAAGGGTGTAGAGAGAGAGGGTACGTGTTGCAAAGAGCTAATACTTTATCTGCTTCTAATCTTTAAAAATAGAATTGGGGAAAAGATGTTGAAGTGTACAAGAGCCCTGGGGTCGGACCTTCAGGTGCGAGCACAGGGCCGTCCCTCCTCCTGGTTTCGGGCAAGTCGCCCAGCCTCCCCGAGAAGATAGGTGACTTCTGCTCTCCTGCCCGTCTTCCTTCACTCTACGGAGGAAGTTTCTAGACGAACACAAATGACTTCCTCTGGACAGAAAGCAGTGCACCATGTTTTTCAGGTCCTGGGTGCCCCATCTTTCCGCACGCTGGCCTGGCACGTCCTCATGGGGAACCAGGTGATCTGGAAAAGTAGAGACGCAGACCTTGTCCATTCAGCCTTTGAAGTTCTTCGGGTGAGAGGATCTTCTTTCCTTTGTGTTTTGTGGCAGGACGGTATTGGCCTAGTGGGTTTTTAAAAAATCTGTTAAGATGTGTCAGAGACTTCGTTGCAGAGGTTCATGCCTGAATCTATGATCTGTGTTTTTCTCCACTGTTAAAAATGGTATTCGTCTGTGCTTTCACTGCCGAGGGCCCAGGTTCTGTCCCTGGTCAGGGAACTAAGATTCCACAGACTGCACAGCGTGGCCAAAAAAAAAGGTAGTCATTTTAGGCTTTCATTTTGAGCGAGGAGTCTATGCTGTCCTGACAGACTGACCACTCTCCCATCCGCCCTTCCCCAAGCCCCGCATCCCTTTGAGAAGCCACCTGTGCCACAGAGGCGGGCCTGGGTCCCCACGTGGTCCTCTGCACAGAGCCTGATTGACGGGCTGGCCGGAGTGCACGTGTGGCGTGCTGTCTCCATCCCACAGGTGTAGGGGGTGCCAAGGCCCAGGTCCGGCTCTGAGCGTGTGTGCGTGCCAGCCCTCTGCCTGGGCCCGTGAAGGCACAAGACGAAACAATCTCTCAGACAACTTAGAATCCTTTTGGCGGGTGAGGGAAGAGACAAACATCTGAGAAGTCGGGGAATGATGGAAGAGTTAACCCTGCAGAGCGGGCCGAGATGAGAGGGCTCTGGACCGAGCTGCAGGGGGCTCGTGGGGTGTGGGTGAGGGACTCAGGCGGGTCAGCGCTCAGTTCTGGGTTGTTCCGTCCTTCAGACCATGCTGCCCGTGGGCTGTGTGCGCGTCATCCCTTACAGCAGCCAGTACGAGGAGGCCTACCGCTGCAACTTCCTGGGGCTTGGCCCCCACGTGCAGATCCCTCCCCACGTGCTGGCCTCAGGTGCGTGCTGCGTCGGTCTGGGCTGAGCCCCTGCACGTCAGGGCTCAGAAGTGAAACCACGTGACTGGACCTCAGCTGTGGGTTTGAGGACGATGCCTGCTGGCCTCAGGCGGGAAGACCTACGTTGCAGGACCAGCTCTCCCCGTGGCATTGGCTTCTAGTGTCTGTCTTGAAGATGGGTGAGGGTTGGGCTGGGCCGCTCACTGGGGTGTGGCTCTCTGTGGGGCGGGTCCCAGCCCTGGGCCCTGGGGCGGCTCAGGAGGCGCTGGACTGACCCTCCACCTCGTGGTCTTCCTTCCTCTCTGTTCTCCTGTGTTTATCTGCCTGAAATCCGTCCCCGGTGCTCATCAGCTCAGTGGCCCTTGCTCTGCCCCACTCCACCCCCAGGACTGACAAGCTTATTGCTCTAGACAGAGAGCCGGGAAGCTGATCGGCACCCCTCATTCTTGGTCTGGGGGGGTCGGGAGTCAGCACATCCCTTTGTGGGTGCACATCCCCGCATCTGGCACGTCTAGGCCTCCTCCAGGCACATCCGTGAGAGCGGTGGGAAGGTTGGCCACAGAGCTGTCACCCTCTCAGCAACCAGGCTGGGCCATGAGTCCAGGAGGCAGTGTTCAGAACACAGCCTCTTGTCTCAGAGATGGGCTTGATGTTGTTACTACCACTAGCCGTGTGACCTTGTGCAAGTCACTTAGCTTCTCTGAGTCTGTTTCCCCATCTGTAAAATGGCTTGTAGTGGGGCCACTCTCCCAGGGCTGTTTAGTATTAGACCAGTGGAGGTATACGCAGTAATTTGTAGTAATATAATACAGTGCGTTATTAGTTTGAGTCAAAAGTGAACCCTTAACTCTTCACAAGCTACCGAAGATTTTAGGTGCCAGTGTTCAGCTCAGGAGGCTGGAGTTTTCCCCAGATGGTCTGAGATGATTGGGAGCCGCAAAGGAGGGGCTTTGTCCCGGGGTGAAGAGCACTTGACGGGCAGTGTGTCTTGTGTCGCCGCAGAGTTTGCTGTGGTGGTGGAAGTGCACACAGCCGCCCGCTCCAGCCTGCAGCCGGCCGGCTGTGAGGACGAGCCATCCCTCAGCAAGCACGAGTTCGTTGTGACCAGTGGGAGTGCTGTGGCCGCAGACCGAGGTGGGCGCCGCTGAACAGGGCTGCTCTCCCCGCAGCGAGCGGGCCGAGGGGGCCCTGAGACTGCCCCCGCCCTCCCCGTGCTGACCCCCCCGCCATGCCCCACTTGTTCCCAGCCGGCCCCACCATCCTGAGTAAAGTGGAAGCAGCTTTGACCAACCAGAATCTGTCGGTGGACGTGGTGGACCAGTGCCTCGTCTGCCTCAAGGAGGAGTGGATGAAGTAAGCGGGTGCCACCTCGGCCCCTAGAGTCTGTGCTTTCAGGGGAGGGCTGGGCTGCCGGCAGCAGGAGAAGCAGGAGCCGTGGCCAGAGACAGAGGTGAGGCCGTGGCCGCTGCGGGAGGGGGTGTGGACGAGAGATGCAGGGCTCCACCACGCGCTGACCTGGCTGGGTGACCTGGAGCAGGTGAGCCCGCACCCCTGAGCCTCAAGCTGCTCTGTGCTCTCCAAGGGAGGTAGTTATTTTTGATGCTTAGTTAACTTAAGAATTGGAAGGTCGGGTAGCAGATGTTCCCTCCTTATTAAGCAAGTTACTGTATTTCCTCCCGCCTTCTTAGTAATTTTCTGTCAAATTTTATTGGTCAAACATTGTTCTGATTTCAGATAGTACAATGGAGCTTAGGAGCCACCTGTCCCTTTTATGAATGGGAGGTACATTTGTCTTTTTAACCTCCCTGTTTGGCTGCGCCAGCGTCAGCAGCGGTGGGGAAACGGGAGACCCTGGGTGCAGGCGCAAGCTGCCGCTCTGCTGTGCCGCTTCTCCTGTCTCAGTTCCCGCTCTGCCTGCCGAGCCGTTGCTGGTCTTGAAGCCGTTTAGGCCCCAGGACCAGAACTCTGCTGACGGTTCTGTGGTAGCTGAGTGTTTGGTTTTGGTTTTCTCCAGCAAAGTGAAGGTCCTCTTTAAGTTCACCAAGGTGGACAGCCGGCCCAAAGAGGACACACAGAAGCTCCTGAGCATCCTCGGAGCGTCTGAGGAGGACAATGTCAAGCTGCTCAAGTTCTGGATGACAGGCCTGAGCAAGACGTACAAGTCGCACCTCCTGTCCACGGTCCGCAGCCCCACGGCCTCAGAGCCTCGCAGCTGACCCCGGCCTGGGACACTGTGCCTGGGTGGGCCTCCTGGGACGTGCCGACGTCCGTCCTTGCCGCGGAGCTCACACGCAGGTCTCTGATGGCGTTCTCAGGCTGTCCTCCCGTTTCCAAACTGCTGGCATGAAGCTGTTTCCTAGTAAGGAATGGAAACTGCTGGGGCTGAACTTTGCCCTCTGTGTGGGATGCAGGCCTGGTGTAGTTCTTGGCACCATCCCACAAGCTATTTGAATTGCTCCAGCCCTGAAGGGGGCAGTGGGAGACCTGTGACAGTTGGTCCCCTGCATCCGCACACCCCTGTGGGAGAAGAGCGTGAGGAAGGTGTGCGGCTCGTGGCTCTCGTGGGTGCTGGTCTCAGTTTACAGGGAAACGTGTCAGGCCAGCTCCGCCTGGGGTATCTTAGCAGCAATGTCATACCCTCTCTTGAGGTTGAACCTTTCTGTTCTCAAGTTCAGCAAGGGTTTTCCAGGTCGTGCGTGCATATGTGAGTTTTGTGAATTTTCAGGTTATGTTCTGATCTGTAGTCATTGTTGGTAATCTGGTTTTAAGTTAGGGCTCTGGGAATGCCTTTTGGGGTGGAGTGGATGTTTTCCTCCTCTTTGGATCATCTGGAATTCGTGTTCTGAAGTTACCTGACGACCAAGTCTTCTGGCCGTGCTCTTCTGTGGTTGCTTTGAAATTACCCTGTAGCTTGAGGACGAGCCCTGATCTTTTTTACACAAAGAGGATACTTTGCTGAAATGTCAGATGGAGTCGTTTGACTGGCCTGGCTCACTGGATGTGGAGTTGAGAAGCCCATCATAGTTTTATTCCATATCACTTTGCCCTCTATTGCTTCTTTAAACGTTTACATTTGGCTGCAGCTAAGTTTCAGAGTATGGTAGTTTAAGACTGGTTCATCATCCCTGTGTACATTTTTAATAAGGATTCATGGTTTGGAAGGATTTTCCGGTAATTTTGCTGATTTGTTTATAGTTTTTTGTGTTTAATTTATATTTAACAGGAAGACCATGTTTAGACGACTAGGTATCTGTATCATGCAAGAACATTGAAATAATAAAGATATATTTTTATAAACTGTTGACTACATGGTTTTATTGGTTTGATACCTCAGATTTTCTTGGGATCAGTCATAGAAAATAATATGGTTAAAGTAACACCAGTGATATAACTATTTTGGAACTCTACTCTCCTGAAGGCTTACAGTTTCCAGGGGAGACTTAGTCAACTGTGGTTAGTCTTCAGTCAGTTTCAGCTCGTAGTACAGTTGCAGGTTCCTATCTCCCACCCCCAGCCACATGGCAGGGCCGTACACGTGTTCTTGGAGCAGCTTGCACTAGCGAGGGTGGGTGAAGAGGGTCCTGTCCTCTGAACGTCAGGGCTCTGCGCCTCATCGCTGATGGCTGCTTCTGATCAGGGTGCAGACGAAGGCGGGGGCAGCCACTGTCACGGCACCTCCCCCTCTGGATGGCAGCCTCTCCCTGATGCATTTTTGCCTTCCACCTTTCAGGAGCCAGACATTAAAGAGCAGGACACTCAAAAGCAATTGCATGTATGAGAAAATTTAAAAGTGACTGTGCACATCCAGGGAAGGGCTCAGAAAAGACCTGAGAAAAACTGAAGTTTGCATCTCCAGCCGATCCCTGGCAAAGAGGCTACAACAGTAAAAATAAATAACAAACCAGTAAACGCTGGGGAAGGGGAAGAACCTGATTCCCAGAGTTATGCTATTACCAGGTTTAAATGTCCAGTGTTCAGCAAAAACAGCAGCAACAACAAAATCACAAGGCAAACAAAGAAACAGGAAGGTCTGTTGGAAGGAAAGAAAGAATTCAGCAGAATCTGTCTGTGAAAGAGACTTAATGGCAGACACATTAGCCAGAGACTTTAAAACAACTGTTAAAGATGCTCAAAGAACTAAAGATGTGGAGAAAGTGAAGAAAATGATGTGTGAACAAAATAGAAATATCAAAGAAAACCAAAAAAAGAAACCAAAAATATGGAGCCGAAAACTGCAGTAACTGAAGTGAAAAATTGACTAGAAGGCTTTAAAGACAATTTAAGCAGGCAGAAGAATCAGTGAACTTAAAGACAGGACAGTGGAAATCATTGAGGCTAAGGAACAGAGCCTAAGAGATCCACGGGACACCACTGAAAGGACCAACATATGCATCGTGGCAGCCTGAGGAGAAGAAAGAGAAAGAGGCAGAATATGTGAATAAATAATGGCTGGGGTTTCCCTGGTGGCGCAGTGGTTGAGAGTCCGCCTGCTGATGCAGGGGACACGGGTTCGTGCCCCGGTCTGGGAGGATCCCACATGCCACGGAGCGGCTGGGCCCGTGAGCCGTGGCCGCTGGGCCTGCGCGTCCGGAGCCTGTGCTCCACGATGGGAGAGGCCACAACAGTGAGAGGCCCGCGTATCGCAAAAAAAAGAAAAAAATAATGGCTGGAAATTTTCCACATTTCGTGAGACACATGAATATAAACATAAAGGCATACCTTAGAGATTGTGAGTTTGGTTCCAGACCACTGCAATAAAGCAAATATAGCAATTAAGTGAGTCCACACGAACTTTTGGTTTCCCATTGCGTATGAAAGTTATGTTCACACTATACTGTGGTCTTTTTTTAAAAATAAATTTATTATTTACTTTTTGGCTGCGTTGGATCTTTGATGCTGTGCACGGGCTTTCTCTAGTTGCAGCGAGCAGGGGGCTACTCTTCACTGTGGTGCGTGGGCCTCTCCTTGTGGTGGCTTCACTTGTGGAGCATGGGCTCCAGGCACACAGGCCTCAGCATTTGTGGCACGTGGGCTCAGCAGCTGTGGCTCGCGGGCTCTGGAGCGCAGGCTCAGTAGTCGTGGCGCATGGGCTTAATTGCTCTGCAGCATGTGGGATCCTTCCGGACCAGGGCTCAAACCTGTGTCCCCTGCAATGGCAGGCAGATTCCCAACCACTGCGCCACCAGGGAAGTCCTTATACTGTGGTCTATTAAGTGTGCAATAGCATTGGCTAAAAAAAAAAAAAAAAAAGAACAACTTTTAATTTAAAAATACTGTCA
>NW_006773553.1:695804-700083 GCF_000442215.2 Lipotes vexillifer | reverse complement strand
GCCGTGGCCGCTGGGCCTGCGCGTCCGGAGCCTGTGCTCCACGATGGGAGAGGCCACAACAGTGAGAGGCCCGCGTATCGCAAAAAAAAGAAAAAAATAATGGCTGGAAATTTTCCACATTTCGTGAGACACATGAATATAAACATAAAGGCATACCTTAGAGATTGTGAGTTTGGTTCCAGACCACTGCAATAAAGCAAATATAGCAATTAAGTGAGTCCACACGAACTTTTGGTTTCCCATTGCGTATGAAAGTTATGTTCACACTATACTGTGGTCTTTTTTTAAAAATAAATTTATTATTTACTTTTTGGCTGCGTTGGATCTTTGATGCTGTGCACGGGCTTTCTCTAGTTGCAGCGAGCAGGGGGCTACTCTTCACTGTGGTGCGTGGGCCTCTCCTTGTGGTGGCTTCACTTGTGGAGCATGGGCTCCAGGCACACAGGCCTCAGCATTTGTGGCACGTGGGCTCAGCAGCTGTGGCTCGCGGGCTCTGGAGCGCAGGCTCAGTAGTCGTGGCGCATGGGCTTAATTGCTCTGCAGCATGTGGGATCCTTCCGGACCAGGGCTCAAACCTGTGTCCCCTGCAATGGCAGGCAGATTCCCAACCACTGCGCCACCAGGGAAGTCCTTATACTGTGGTCTATTAAGTGTGCAATAGCATTGGCAAAAAAAAAAAAAAAAAAAAAGTACATACTTTAATTTAAAAATACTGTCAAAAAAATCCTAACCATCGTCGAGCCTTCACGGAGCTGTAGTGGTAACATCAAATATCACTGATCACAGATCACCAATTCAACTATGATAATAATGAAAAAGTTTGAAATATTGCAAGAAACACCAAAATGTGACATAAGAGACATGAAGTGAGCAAATGCTGTTGGAATGATGGGGCCAGTAGACTTGCTTGATGCAGGGTTGCCACAAACCTTCAGTTGGTAAAAAAACAACAACAACAACACAGTATCTGCAAAGCACAATAAAATGAAGAATGGCCTGTACAAGAAGCTAAACAAATTCCAAGTAAGGTGAACTCCAAAAGATCACAAGACACGAAGTCAAACTTTCAAAAGACAGAGGGCAGACAGCAGAAGCAAGAACTACAATTCTGTCGCTTCTCGGCCTTTTGGCTAAGATCAAGTGAAGAACTACAATCCTGCAGCCTGTGGAAGGAAAACCACATTCACAGGAAGACAGACAAGATGAAAAGACAGAGGACTTGGTACAAGATGAAGGAATAAGATAAAGCCCCAGAAAAACAACTAAGTGAAGAGACAGGCTACCTTGCAGAAAAAGAATTCAGAGTGATGATAGTGAAGATGATCCAGGACCTTGGAAAAAGAATGGAGGCAAAGATCGAGAAGACGCAAGAAATGTTTAACAAAGACCTAGAAGAATTAAAGAACAAACAAGCAGAGATGAACAGTACAATGACTGAAATGAAAAGTACACTAGAAGGAATCAATAGCAGAATAACTGAGGCAGAAGAACGGATAAGTGACCTGGAAGACAGAACGGTGGAATTCACTGCAATGGAACAGAATAAAGAAAAAAGAATGAAAAGAAATGAAGACAGCCTACGAGACCTCTGGCACAACATTAAATGCAACAATATTCACATTATAGGGGTCCCAGAAGGAGAAGAGAGAGAGAAAGGACCTGAGAAAATATTTGAGGAGATTATAGTCAAAAACTTCCCTAACATGGGAAAGGAAACAACTACCCAAGTCCAGGAAGCGCAGAGTCCCAGGCAGGATAAACCCAAGGAGAAACACGCTGAGACACATAGTAATCAAATTGACAAAAATTATTGAAAGCAAAAAGGGAAAAAACGACAAATAACATATAAGGGAACTCCCATAAGGTTAACAGCTGATTTCTCAGCAGAAATTCTACAAGCTAGAGGGGAGTGGCGTGATATATTTAAAGTGATGAAAGGGAAGAACCTACAACCAAGATTACTCTACCCGGCAGGGATCTCATTCAGATTAGATGGAGAAATCAAAAGCTTTACAGACAAGCAAAAGCTAAGAGAATTCAGCACCACCAAACCAGCTCTGCAACAAATGCTAAAGGAACTTCTCTAAGTGGGAAACACAAGAGAAGAAAGGGATCTACAAAAACAAACCCATAACAATGAAGAAAATGGTAATAGGAATGTACATATCAATAATTACCTTAAACGTGAACGGATTAAATGCTCCAACCAAAAGACAGAGGCTCGCTGAATGGATACAAAAACAAGACCTATATATATGCTGTCTGCAAGAGACCCACTTCAGACCTAGGGACACATACAGACTGAAAGTGAGGGGATGGAAAAAGATATTCCATGTAAACGGAAATCAAAAGAAAGCTGTTGTAGCAGCACTCATATCAGAAAAAAATAGACTTTAAAATAAAGAATGTTACAAGAGACAAGGAAGGACACTACATAATGATCAAGGGATCAATCCAAGAAGAAGATATAACCATTATAAAGATATATGCACCCAACATAGGAGCACCTCAATACATAAGGTAACTGCTAACATCTATAAAAGAGGAAATCGACAGTAACACAATAATAGTGGGGGACTTTAACACCTCACTTACACCAATGGACAGATCATCCAGACAGAAAATAAACACAAGCTTTAAATGACCAATAGACCAGATAGATTTAATTGATATTTATAGGACATTTGGGCTTCCCTGGTGGCGCAGTGGTTGAGAGTCCGCCTGCCGATGCAGGGGACATGGGTTCGTGCCCCGGTCCGGGAAGATCCCATGTGCCGCGGAGCGGCTAGGCCCGTGAGCCATGGCCGCTGAGCCTGTGCGTCCAGAGCCTGTGCTCCTCAACGGGAGAGGCCGCAGCAGTGAGAGGCCCGCGTACCACAAAACAAACAAACAAAAAACACCTAAAAATAGACATTTCTCCAGAGAAGACATACAGATGGTCAAGAAGAACATGAAAAGCTGCTCAACATCACTAATCATTAGAGAAATGCAAGTCAAAACTACAATGAGGTATCACCTCACACCGGTTAGAATGGGCATCATCAGAAAATCTATAAACAACAAATGCTGGAGAGGGTGTGGAGAAAAGGGAACCCTCTTGCACTGTTGGTGGGAATGTAAATTGATACAGTCACCATGGAGAACAGTACGGAGGTGCCTTAAAAAACTAAAAATAGAATTACCATATGAGCCAGCAATCCCACTACTGGCCTATACCCAGAGAAACCAGAATTCAAAAAGACACATGCACCCCAATGTTCATTGCAGCACTATTTACAATAGCCAGGTCATGGAAGCAAGCTAAATGCCCATCGACAGACGAATGGATAAAGAAGATGTGGTACATATATACAATGGAATATCACTCAGCCGTAAAAACGAACGAAATTGGGTCACTTGTAGAGATGTGGATGGATCTAGAGACTGTCATACAGACTGAAGTAAGTCAGAAAGAGAAGAACAAATATCGTATATTAATGCATATTCGTGAAACCCAGAAAAATGGTACAGATGAACCGGTTTGCAGGGCAGAAATAGAGACACAGATGTAGAGAACAAATGTACGGACACCAACGGGGGAAAGTGGCCAGGGGGGTTGTTGGTGGTGGGATGAATTGGGAGATTGGGATTGACATATATACACTAATATGTAAAAAGTAGATAACTAATAAGAACCTACTGTATAAAAAAATAAAATTCAAAAGACAATTAAAAAATAACTTTTAAAAGGCAAAGAGGAAATCTTGAAAACAGCAAGAGAGAAGTGAATCCTCAGTAAGAATATCTGCAGAATTCTCATCGGACATTTTGGAGGCCAGAAGACAAGGGGGTTGATATGTTAAAAGTCTAAAACAAAAAAGTCAACCAAGAATCCTCTATCCAGCAAATCTGTCCTTCAAAAGTGAGGGAAAAATCAAGACATTACCAGATAAAAGCTGAGAGGTTTGTTATCATTAGACCTGTCCTGCAAGAACTGCTCAGGGGATGGGGGCTTCCCTGGTGGCGCAGTGGTTGAGAGTCTGCCTGCCGGTGCGGACGACGCGGGTTCGGGCCCCGGTCTGGGGGGATCCCGCGTGCCGTGGAGCGGCTGGGCCCGTGAGCCACAATTACTGAGCCTGCGCGTCTGGAGCCTGTGCTCCGCAACAACAGAGGCCGCGATAGTGAGAGGCCTGCGCACCGCGATGAAGAGTGACCCCCACTTGCCACAACTAGAGAAAGCCCATGCACAGAAATGAAGACCCAACACAGCCATAAATAAATAAATAAATACATTGTGTAT
>NW_006773553.1:693493-695588 GCF_000442215.2 Lipotes vexillifer | reverse complement strand
GGGCTTCCCTGGTGGCGCAGTGGTTGAGAATCTGCCTGCCAATGCAGACGACACAGGTTCGAGCCCTGGTCTGGGAAGATCCCACATGCCATGGAGCAACTGGGCCCGTGAGCCACAATTACTGAGCCTGCGCGTCTGGAGCCTGTGCTCCGCAACAACAGAGGCCGCGATAGTGAGAGGCCTGCGCACCGCGATGAAGAGTGACCCCCACTTGCCACAACTAGAGAAAGCCCATGCACAGAAATGAAGACCCAACACAGCCATAATAAATAAAAAAATAAATAAATACATTGTGTAAAAAAAAAAAACAACAAAAAAAGAACTGCTCAGGGGAGTCCTATAGGATGACATGAAAGGACACTGGACAGTACCTCAAAGCCCTATGGAGAAATAGAGATCTCAATAAAGATAAATACATGGGCAATTATAAAAACTAGAATTACTATAACAATGGTTTGTAACCATACTTTTTGTTTTCTCTAACCAAGAAACATACCTTTGAAGAAAAAAATATTAATGTGAAAGCTTGTGTTACTGTAACTTTGGTTTGTAACTCCAGATTGTGTTTTCTACACAGTTTAGGAATACATTGAGAAGAATTATTAGTTTCCGTTTTGTGGCACGTGACGTATAAAGATGTAACCACCAGAAGGGTGGGACAGAGCTGTAAAGGAGGAGGATTTTTGTTATTGAAGTTAAGCTTCTATAAATTCAAATTAGAATGTTATAACTTTAGGATGTTAAATGGAATGCTTATGGTAAACACAAGGAAAATGGCTACAGAATATATGGAAGTGGAAGTTAAGAAGGAGTTCAGACAACTCACTGCAAAAAAACAAAAAGAAAGAAAAGGAGACAGGAATGCAAGAAATGAGGAACCAAAAAGCTATAGGGCATATAGAAACATAGGCTGTAAGTCAGAAACGTTTACAAGAGACAAAGAAGGACATTATATATTAACAAAAGGCTTCTGTATAATAAAGTGCAGCAAGAAGATATAACAATTATAAACACTTAACGTAACTAATGACCAACCATCAAAATATATGAAACAGAAACAGAGAATTGAAGGGAGAAAGAGTTCTACAATAATCGTTCTACCCCACTCACAATAATGGATTAAAAAAACAGACAAAGATAAATAAGGAAGAAATGCTCAGGGGGGTCCTGTAGTCCTTTAAACACCACAATAAACCAACTAGATCTAACAGACATTTACAGAGCTCTCCTCACAACAGTAGCAGCATACACAGTCTTCTCAAGTGCACTTGGGACATTTTCCAGGATAGACCATAGGTTAGACCTCAAATTAAATCTCCGTAGATCTTAACATATAGATACCATACAAAGTATCTTCTCTGACCACAAGATGAAGTTCGAAATCAATAACATAAAACTGGAAAAGTTACAAAATTGGGGAAATTAAACAACACTTTTTTTTTTTTTGAGTATAGTTGATATACAATGTTGTTTCAGTGTCAGGTGTACAGCCCAGTGATTCAATTATACATGGACATATATTCATTCTTTTTCAGATTTTCTCTATAGGTTATCACAGATTATTGAGTAGAGTTCCCTGTGCTATGCAGTAGGTTCTTGTTGGTTACCTATCTCATATACAGTAGTGTGTGTGTGTGTTCATCCCAAGCTCCTGATTTATCCCTCCCCTCACGTTTCCCCTTTGGTAACCATAAGTTTGTTTCTGTTTCGTAGATACGTTCATTTGTGTCATATTTTAGATTCCACATATAAGTGATATCATATGGTATTTGTCTTTCTCTTTCTGACTTTGCGTAGTATGATAATCTCTAGGTCCATCCATGTTGCTGCACATGGCATTATTTCATTATTTTTTAATGGCTGAAAAATATTCCATTGTGTATATATACCACATCTTCTTTATCCATTCCTCTGTCGATGGACATTTAGGTTGTTTCCATGTCCTGGCTATTGTAAATAGTGCTGCAATGAACATTGGGGTGCATGTATCTTTTCAGATTATGGTTTTCTCAGGATATATGCCCAGGAGTGGGATTGCAGGATTATATGGTGATTCCATTTTAGTTTAGTTTTTTTTTTTTTTTTTTTTTTTTTT
>NW_006773553.1:687217-693483 GCF_000442215.2 Lipotes vexillifer | reverse complement strand
GGGCCTCTCACTGTTGTGGCCTCTCCCGTTGCAGAGCACAGGCTCCGGACGCGCAGGCTCAGTGGCCGTGGCTCACGGGCCCAGCTGCTCCGCGGCATGTGGGATCTTCCCAGACCGGGGCACGAACCCATGTCCCCTGCATTGGCAGGTGGACTCTCAACCACTGCGCCACCAGGGAAGCCCTCCATTTTAGTTTTTTAAGGAACCTCCATACTGTTCTCCATAGTGGCTGTACCAACATTCCCACCAGGAGTGTAGGAGGGTTCCCTTTTCTCCACACCCTCTCCAGCATTTATTGTTTGTAGACCTTTTGATGATGGCCATTCTGACCGGTGTGGTGGTACCCCATTGTAGTTTTGTTTTGCATTTTTCTGATAATTACTGATGTTGAGCATCTTTTCATGTGGTTTTTGGCCATCTGTATGTCTTCTTTGTAGAAATGTCTGTTTAGATCTTCTGCCCATTTTTTGATTGGGCTGTTGGTTTTTTTGACATAGAGCTATATAGCTACATAAGCTGTTTGTATATTTTGGAGATTAATCTCTTGTTGGTCACTTTGTAAACAATACACTTATTTTTTATTTTCTTAAAATTTATTTTATTTACTATTTTTGGCTGCGTTGGGTCTTCGTTGCTGTGCGCAGGCTCTCTCTAGTTGCGGCAAGCGGGGGCTTCTCATTGTGGTGGCTTCTCGTCGCAGACCACGGGCTCTAGGCACGCGGGCCTCAGTAGTTGCAGCACGTGGGCTCAGTTATTGTGGCTCGTGGGCTCTAGAGTGCAGGCTCAGTCGCCGTGGCTCACGGGCTTAGTTGCTCCATGGTATGTGGGATCTTCCCGGACCAGGGCTTGAACCCGTGTCCCCTCTATTGGCAGGCATGTTCTTAACCACTGCAGCACCAGGGAAGTCCAACAACACACTTTTTTTTTTTTTTTCGGTACACGGGCCTCTCACTGCTGTGGCCTCTACCGTTGCGGAGCACAGGCTCCGGACGCGCAGGCTCAGCGGCCATGGCTCACGGGCCCAGCCGCTCCGCGGCATGTGGGATCTTCCCAGACCAGGGCACGAACCTGCATCCCCTGCTTCGGCAGGCAGACTCTCAACCACTGCGCCACCAGGGAAGCCCCAACAATACACTTTTAAACAACCAGTGGATCAAGAAGAAATTACAAGGGAAATTAGAACAAATGAAAATGAAAACACAACATAACAAAATTTATGGGATGCAGTGAAAGCAGTGCTGAGGGGGAAATTTACAGCTACAAATGCTTATATTAAAAAAGAAGAAAGATCTGAGATCAATAACCTAACTTTACAACTTAAGGGACTAGAAAACAACAAACTAAACCCAAAGCTAGCACAAGGAAGGAAATGATATAGATTAGAATAGATTGGAAAGCTTAGTATTTTTTGTTGAAAAAAACCTCCTGTTTCTTTGCACGTCTAGTAAGCTTTGGTTGACAACTGGACATTTTTGATAATAAAGTGTAGCAACTCTGGACTTTATTTTTCTGAGGTGGTTGTCCTTTGGAAACTTACCTGGACTTAAACGTCAGCATCTCTTCCCCTGCACTGTGCAGCCACTGGTGTGTCTGCTCGTTTTTTAAAAATGATTTTTATTTATTCGTAGGGGTCACCCCTGAGTCTTTCTAATGTGGTAGTCAGCAGTGATTTTGGTTTAACCCAAATACTTTGAGCCTGTAGGCCTCATACCCTCTGCTGATCAGTCTGGGTTGGGGAATGCTTTCAAGCGCCCCTTGGCTTTCACTTTTCCCCATCCTCTCCTGGGTCTCTCCCACTCATACATTGCTCCCCAGTTAGCCAGGGATGTGGGGAGAACATAACTCAGCCCTTTTATGGTTTTCTCATTTCCAGGATGTCTGTCACATTTTTGACTGATGTGCTGCTTGCCCTAACTTGGACTGCAAGCTTGGGCTGGTAAGGCTGCGTGTTTCGATCATTCATTCACAACTGAATCCACCATTTTTGGCCAGCAAAACTGTAGGTTTTTGCAGCCAATCCCACATTGGTAAGACAGCTACTTTTTCCAACTAGGGTTGAGGGGCGGGTTTTGAAGGGATGGGAGCCTCAGTCCACAAGGCCACGGACTCCTGCTGCTCCTGTCCTAAGCACCGCCAGGTTTTAGAAGCTGACACTTCTCATTTTGTTGTCTGCCTTTGGGGTATTTCCAGTGCCCTGAAGTTGTTGTTCTTGCCCATTTTCCCCAGTTTTATGGGGGTTTTTTGGTTTTTGTTCTTTGGTGCACCATGAGGCTCGTGGGAGTTTAGTTCCCTGACCAGGGATCGAACCCGGGCCCTCAGCACTGAGAGCTCGGAGTCCTAACCACTGGACTGCCAGGGAAGTCCCAATTTAGGTTTGTCCTTTGCGAGGAGGAATTGAGCGCCTCTTTATACTGCCATAACCGGAAGTCCTTCCTCTCGTTCTTTATTGTCATTTCAAATGAAGAAAGTGAGGCTCAGAGAGATGAAGCCACTTGCCTGAGGTCCTGCAGTTAGGAAGCAGGGGAGCCAGAATTAAACTCAGGAACTCTATTAAAAAAGTTTTGTTTAAGCCACGTAATTTGACAAGTTTTACATATGAATGTGCCCGTGAAACCATCACTACCACCAAGACAATAAACATATCTACCACATGTCTCTTTCTAATCCCTCCTGCCCTTCCCTCACCTCTAGGCAACCAGAGATCTGCTTTCTATCACTATAGTTTGCATTTCCTAGAATTTTATATAAATGGAATCATAAGTCTGTACCCTTTTTTTCTGTTTTTTTTTCACTCAGAATAATTGAAATCCATCCATGTTGTAGTATATATCAATAATTTATTTCTTTTTATTGCTAAATATTATTCTGTTGCATTAATATGCAAAAGTTTATCTGTTGACGGACATTTATGTTGTTTCTAGATTTGAGTTATTACAAATAAACCTGCTCTGAACATTTGCGTACAAGTCTTTGTGTGGGATATGCTTTCATTTCTCTTTGGTCATACCTAGGAGTGGGACAGCTGGACCATATGGAAGGTGTGTGTTTAACATTTTAAATAAACTTTTAATTCAGAATAATTTTAGATTTACCAAAAAGTTTCAAAGATAGCAGAGAGAGTTCCATATACCCCTCACCCGGTTTCCCTCATCCGTTAGCATCTTCCATTATTGTAATTCATTTGCCAACGTGAAGAAACTGACATTGGTACATTACTGTTAAACTCCAGACTTTATTTGGATTTCACCAGTTTTGTCACTAATGTCACCTTTCTGTCCCAGGACCCAATGCATGTAGTTGTCAGGTCTCCCCAGTCTGCTCTGGTCTGTGACAGTGTCCCAGCTGGTCCTTTCTTTCGTGACCTTGGCAGACGTGCACAGTACTGGCCAGGTGTCCTGTGGAAAGTGACAGCATGTCCTCCAACCTCGGCTTCTGATGTGTTTTTACCTCAGGACTGAACTGGGGCTACGGGCTTCGGGCACGGAGATCACAAAGCGAAGGGCCTCTCATCACATCCTCTCAGCGCGGGTGATGTCAGCGTCACCTGCTCAGGGCGGTGCTGGCCAGCTCTCTGCGGACAGTTTTCTTTCCTCTTTCCCGGTGGCAGTCGCTCAGCTGGGCTCACCCTCAAAGGGGCAGATTTCGTTGCAGCTCCTTTGGGAGGGAGCGTCTGCATTGAAATATTACTTGGAATTCTTCTGTACAGCAGATTGTATCTTCTCTCTCATTTCTTTCATTTTTTTTTTGAAACTTGAAAAAAATCTAAATACATTTATTAATACCAATAAGTTCATTTTAAAGGGAAAATTAAAAGAAAAAATAAAATGTAACATTAAAAACATGATGAAGATGAAACTGTAGAAAGCGAGTTAGTTGATTATGATCTGGCTGTATCAGTTTTATCTTGGGACTTGGTTTTCTCTTTATTTTGAATTTTTGAATTTTATTTATTTTTTTATACAGCAGGTTCTTGTTAGTCATCAGTTTTATACACATCAGTGTCTACACGTCAATCCCAATCGCCCAATTCAGCACATCACCCCCCAACCCCCCACCTCTCATTTCTTTACTCATTTACTTCACTATAGAAATAGTGTATATTTAAACTTGGGTTATAATCCAGTTCTGCATTATTCATGCCGTTCCTCAAGTTGTTCCAGTTTTGGTCACTTTGGGTCTTCCTTTTTTTTTTTTTTTTTTTCTTTGCTGTACGCGGACGGGCAGGCTCAGCGGCCATGGCTCACGGGCCCAGCCGCTCCGCGGCACGTGGGATCTTCCCGGACAGGGGTACGAACCCCCGTCCCCTGCATCGGCAGGCGGACTCTCAACCACTGCGCCATCAGGGAAGCCCCTGTGGGTTTTCTTTGGTTGCCTCCTGGGCCCTTTGGGCGTTGGGCGCGCAGACGCAGTGTGGGCGGGCGCACGTAGGCGGCAGGCGGGTGCGCGGGCGCAGTGGGCAATGGGAGCCGAAAGCGCAGGAGCAAGTGCCCCGGGGCGGAGGGCGCACGTGGCCCGTGGACGGCGGGCGCACAGGCGCAGTGGGCGATGGGCGCTGAATGCGCAGGCGCAGGTGGGCGGCAGGCAGGCGCGCAGGCGCAGTGGGCAGCGGGCGCACGTGGTAGGCGGGGCCTCAGACGCCGCCGGCGAGATGGGGCCGTTACGCTGGCAGGTGGTGGCTGCTGTTGTCGGGGGCCTCGCGCTGGCCCTGGAGGCGCTACCCGCTGTGCTGCGCTGGCTGTGGGCCGGGCAGCGGCGGCCGCCGCGGCGCGAGGTGCTGTTCTTCCCGTCGCAGGTGACGTGCACCGAGGCCCTGTTGCGGGTCCCGGGCGCCGCGCCCTCGGGCTGCCCTTGCAACCTGCCCCACGGCGAGAGCTCGCTGAGCCGCCTGTTGCGCGCCCTGCTGGCAGCCCGCGCCAGCCTCGAGCTCTGCCTGTTCGCCTTCTCCAGCCCGCAGCTGGGCCGCGCAGTGCAGCTGCTGCACCAGCGCGGGGTGCGCGTCCGCGTGGTCACCGACTGCGACTACATGGCCCTCAATGGCTCACAGATTGGGCTGCTCCGAAAGGCAGGTAGGCCGGGCGCGGGGCCTGGGAGGCGGGAGGCAGAGCCAGGATGGCGTGGGTGTTTGGGGAGGGGGCCTGAGGACCGGGTAGACCCTCTCGCGTCCCCTGGCGGCCTTGCAAGGTCTGGGGAAACTCCAAGGTCTCCTCAGGAGCTTCTGTGCAGAGCGTCTGAGCCCGCAACCTGGGCGACAGCCCCGGGAGGGGCCGAGGCTGGAAGCAGGTCGGCCAGCAGAAGCTGGTCAGGGCGCAGGTGTGCAGAGAGGCTGCGTCTGCTTAAGGACCAAAGGGAGGAAAAGGCTTTTCCCCTTAAACTCGTTTGTGAATTTCATTTTGGAGCTTCTGGAATGAATTTTTTTTAATTAATTACTTTTATTTTATTTTATTTTTTGGCTGCGTTGGGCCTTCGTTGCTGCGCGTGGGCTTTTCTCTGGTTGCGGCGAGCGGGGCCTACTCTTCGTTGCGGTGTGTGGGCTTCTCATTGCGGTGGCTTCTCGTTGCGGAGCACGAGCTCCAGTAGTTGTGGCTTGTGGGCTCTAGAGCGCAGGCTCAGTAGTTGTGGCGCACGGGCTTAGTTGCTCCGCGGCACGTGGGATCTTCCCGGACCAGCTCGAACCCGCGTCCCCTGCATTGGCAGGCAGATTCTTATCCACTGCGCCACCCGGGAAGCCCTGAAATGAATTTTAAAAATACACTACAACGTGGAGCTGAAATGTTTAGTTGGTGGCAGTTAATTTGTTTCTCAAGCTACAAAATATCAGGGAAGTCAGGTCTTTGGCCGGCCTGCCTCTTTCACTGGGGTGGGGACAGATGAACCCGGATGTGTGAATAATTTTGAAGACGTTCTAAATTCCCATCCTGCCTTACCTGTGAATTCTGCTTCCTCCTCCTGCCTCAGTGTGACGTTGTGTTCTGTGTGAGCTATTCGGAGTCTGAATCTCGTGCCCTTCTCTCGATCACTGAGGCACCCAGGAAGGACATTCCTGCACCAGCATCTGTTTGACCTGTCAATTCTGGTGGCTGCTGTGGCCGAAAGACGCGTGGGGCCTTTAAGAACTGTCCTGGCTGCTCTCAGCCCAGCTTGCACGGGCCTCCTGGCCGCTCTCCTGATGGGAACACGCTTCAGTCTTCTGCTGCTTTCCCGTCTGCTTCCGTGTGGGCAGGGTTGGAAACCTAGTGTAAATGTTGAGGACCGTTGACTTCCGCTCT
>NW_006773553.1:668191-687121 GCF_000442215.2 Lipotes vexillifer | reverse complement strand
GCTCTTCCTGGTAGCCATGTGTTGTCCTGATCTGTTGGTTCTTTTGATGGGGGAAACTTGGCTGTGTTTCGGCATAGCGGTTTTATTTTGTTTAGGTTTTTAGAGAACCGTAGAACCTCGGGTTTGGGAAGAACCTTAAAGGGCCCCGCGACCAGACTCCGTCTGAACCTTGATAACCCTCTGAGAGCATCCAGGCCGTCATTTGTCGCTCAATGTTGAACCGGTCTCTCTGTGAGCCTGTATTTGCCTGGACCGGTTCCGGGCTCTGGGGACACAGTGCTGAACAGCACGGTCCCAGTGGGAGGCTGAGCAGCAGGAGTCCTGAGGTGCCAGGAAGGGTCAGGAGATGTCGCAGGACAGCTGCCCGTGGCGTGACACGCATGAGGGCCTATGCTGTCGTGTGAGGAGTGGCAGGCGATCCTGTGGTCGAAGGTGGGAGTCGCGAGCAGGGGCTGCTGGGTGCACCTTGGGCTCCGTGAGCTCCAACAGGCAGAGAGGCTGTGCGAGCAGGATGGTCACAGGGCCAGAGCCGCGGCTTCAGGTCCAGGGCCCGGTGTCTCCTGCGCTGTTCCCCCCGCCAGGCTTGTCCCACTTACAAGGTGCTGACTGAAGGGGATCTGCTGCTGGGCCTGAGTGAGACCTTAGGGGCAAGTGAACCCAAGCAGATGGGTTTTGCACCAGTCGCCACTGGATCGTCCTGGAACCAGTAACTGAAGGATGATGCGGGTCGTGTGCCCTGGCGGGGGTGGGGAGCTTGCCTTGGATTAGGGGCTGGGAACAGGGCCTGTTTCCAGAGGAACTGAGTCACGCGTCCCTGCCGCCACCCGGCCCTCGGCTCTGCGGTCCCCCCCATCCCGATGCCTCTGTGTCCTCCACGCCTCCTCCTGGGGCTGGTGGGGCGGGTCCCTGCCTGGCTCAGCCGCCGTCACCATTCAGACGTGATGGTGCCCGCGAAACCGGACACAAGCACGATCAGTCATGTGAACACATCCATGCTGCAGAAGGAGCCTGAACTCTAGCGATGGGTGGTGAGAGGAGGGGCTGGGGGGAGGGAGCGAGGGGCTCCCGCGTGGGGGTGATGAGACGGAGCACCCAGTCGGGGTGACAGGCAGCAGTGACGTCTCACTTTTTGCAGGGATCCAGGTCCGGCACGACCAGGATCTGGGCTACATGCACCACAAGTTCGCGATTGTGGACAAGAAGGTGCTGATCACTGGCTCGCTGAACTGGACCACTCAGGCCATTCAGAGCAACCGGGAGAACGTGCTCATCATAGAGGATGAGGAGTGCGTGCGGCTCTTTCTGGAGGAATTTGAGCGCATCTGGGAGGAGTTTAACCCCACCAAGTACACCTTTTTCCCTCACAAAAAGGGAAGTCGCTGAGACGCCTGCACGTGGGGAGGTGGGGCCGGCGTCCCTCGAGCTGGAGCGACCCTCGGGGGCCACGGCCACATTCGTGCTAGGAGCCGCGCGCTTCCGGGGCCGGAATCCACGTTCCGTGCAAGGAAAGCCAGTCCCGTTAAATTCTCCTTTGTTAAATGGTACAGTTCCCTAGAGAGAGTTGGGGTTTACGAGGAAGAGGCCATGCTGCAGCGCAAGGGCGGGCTTTTGGACCGGGTTCCGGGTGCCTCCGTCAGGGTTGCGCATGCAGGGAGGGCCACCGCCTTGTCATGGAGGCCGCTCTGAGCCCCTTGCCTGGTTCTGGGGCCTCCCCGGCTTCCCCTGACCTGTCGGTCCAGCCCTCGGGCCCCTCAGTGCTCGCTCAGCCCCCATCCAGCTGGCGGAACCTGGATGGCCAGAGGGTGACGGTCCCTCCCTCCCTGCTGTCTCCAGCTCCTGGGCACGGCAAGGAGTGGCCGTCATCCTTGGGAATCACTCAGTAGAAGGGATGAGCACTGAGAGCTTGGCGCCTGGCAGCCCCTGGCGTGTGTAAGGTGAAGTGAGCAATCGTTAACACGGGGAGACAGGAGTGTCCAGAAGCTGCTTCTGTTTCCACGTGTTAGGATTTTAATTTTTAGCATTCTCACATTCAGAGAAATTCGGTTGTGCATTTAGAATTGACCTTCACCGTGACACTCGTGGCTTTGCTCAGTATCACCGAGGCGAGGCGGGTCCCAGGGGTGGCCTCACTGGGCTGTCCTGGTTCCCGGGGCAGGGATGTGACATGTTTGAACTGTCCCGGAGGCAGCTCCGAGGACATCTGGCCAGCAGTCGCGCTCTCCTGTCGCTCAGGCCCGGTGGGCACCCCTGGGTCTCCCTCATCTCCCAGCCCCTGGGGACCCCTCCCCCACATGGCGTGTTCCCCTCGATTTAAAGTTACCTCTGACTTAGAGTGTCAGATACGTAAACCCGAAACTTAGCTTTCCTTACTCGACCAAAGCTGTGTTCTCAGATTGGAAGTCACAGACGTGGCTTCACAGTGACCGTGTTTCTCCCCTGAGCTGGGCCCGCCGCCTCGAATAAATGCGCTCTCCCCTAGTCGACTAGCGTTGTGTGTTTCTGCCTTTTGTTCATTCGAATGGTGGCTACTTATTAAACAAAACTGTTTTTGGTGGTGGTGGGGGCAACATCCAGCTATTTAGAAACCGTTGGCCAAGGCAGGAGCCTCTCGAGGAGTGAAGACTTGGGGGTGTTGCTTGGGGGACCCCCAGTGCCTTCCGAGTGTCCGCCCGGCCCGCGCGGGGCCTGCACCTTCCTTCCGGAAGCCGGCAGTGTCCGGAGTCCCAGCACCGTGCGCACCGGACCATCCAGCCCCACCATCGAGGCTGATGTTGCAGAAGTTGTGAAATGAGCTCATCTCACGTAGTTTTTGACTTAATGTAATTTTATTTATATTGTTGTAGTTATTGTCATCGTAGCCGTGGGAATTTGAATCTGAGCTAATCAAGTTCCAGATTAACAGCCTTTCTGAAAGGAAAACAACACTTTCTCTGAGGGCCTGGGTGCTGACGAGGCTACGGCACTAAGATCAGCCTCCACTTCGGAGGCTGTTCTGTCCCTTGAGAGTGGATGACCATACGAGGTGACCAGAGCCCCGCTCTGACAGGAGAGGCGTGAGGAGGGGCAGCTGGGCTGGGGGCAGGGCATAGGCTGACCCCGGCGTGTCTGGTTCTCCAGGAGAGCCAGAGGGTTCACGGCCGAGGCTGCGTGGTTCCCAGGTCTCCGGGTCGTGAAAGCAGGTGAGCTGAACCGTTGGTATTTTCTTGATTCAGAAGGTAGTTCAGGCCGAGTCAGTGGCTTGTGCTGAGCGGCAGTTGTCTGGGGGCTCATCCAGCGATGGGCAGGCACACCGAGGAGACGCCCAGAAGTGTGGCTGACATCCCGCGGGCAGAGGACACCAGGCAGTGACCTGAGCACGGCGGGGAAGAGGCCGGGAGGGGACTTGTGTGGCGTGTCATCTGAAGCTGCACGCTTTGTCCACAAGATTCTGTCACGAACGGAACCATTACAGGAGGGAATCAACCCCCAGGAGGCTTGGCAGTTGCTCCCTAAGAGGCATCGAGGTGGGCTCCCCTCTTACTGCCCCCCCGCCCCCGCCCCACAGGCTCCTGGCCAGCCTCGTGATTTTGGTTCAAAGTCGTCATTTTAACTACGGGGCAGTGACGCAGCTTAACAAACCTGACAGGCAAAGTTAATTAAACACTGGCACAGTTAACGTGTAAAATATTTTAAACTCATGTAACCCTTGTGGTAACAAAAAAATGTCCTGGTAGTAGTTTGTCCCGTAGCTGTCAAATACACGAGAATGTTGGGTTCAAACAATGCAGTTCCATTGTATTTAAAGCACTGTATTGGTTGTACTGAATTGTTTTTTTGTTTGTTTGTTTGGCGGTAGGCGGGCCTGTCACTGCCGCGGCCTCCCCCGTTGCGGAGCACAGGCTCCGGACGCGCGGGCTCAGCGGCCATGGCTCACGGGCCCAGCCGCTCCGCGGCACGTGGGATCTTCCCCGACCGGGGCACGAACCCATCGGCAGGCGGACTCTCAACCACTGCGCCACCAGGGAAGCCCCTGAATTGGTTTTTAACGCAAATGACTAGTTTAAAAAAACACTTCACTCAGATTCACATACCATAAAACTCACCCTTTTAAAATATGCAGTTCGGTGTATTAACATTATATTAAGAGATTATCAGTTATTAGTATATTAACAGAGTTGTTATTTAGTTGTTATTTACTATGTTAACAGAGTTGTGCAGCCATCACTACTATCTGCTTTCAGAGTGTTTTCTTCACTCCAGAAAGAAACCCTGTTTCTGTGGATTTACCTGGTGTGGATGTTTTACATAAATGGAATCCACAACATGCGGTCTCTGGTATCTGCCTCCTTTCCCTGAGTGTAGTGCTTTTGAGGGCTATCCATGTTGTAGCAGGTGTCAGTATTTTACTTCTTTTTATAGCTGAATAACAATGCATTGTATGGACAGAACACATTTTGTTTACCTGTTCGTCAATTGATGGACACGGGGGTTGTTTCCACCTTTTGTCTGTAACAAATACGATGCTGTGAACATTCACATACAAGTGTTTGTGTGGACATGTTTTTGTCTCTCTTGAGTATATACCCAGGAGTGGAATTGTTGGGTCATATCACTCTGTTTAACCATTTTAGAGACTGCCAGACTGTTTTCCAAAGCGATTGAATCATTTTACATTCCCACCAACAGTGTATCAGGGTTCCTTTTTCTCCACATCCTCACGAACAGAAAGCTATTATTTGACTTTTTAAAAAATTAGTTTTAAAAATGGAGGTATAACTGAGGTACAATATTATGTAAGTTTCAGGTGTACAACAGTGACTCACAGTATTTAAGGGTTATATTCCGTTTGCAGTTATTATAAAATATTGGCTTTATTTCCTGTGTTGTACTAAATATCCTTGTAACTTATTTTGTACATTGAAGTTTGTACCTCTTAATCCCCTACTCTTGCCCCTCCCCCTCCCATCTTCCCACTGGTAACCACTAGTTCTCTAGATCTGTCTCTTCCTTTTTTGTTATGTTCACTAGTCTATTTTATTTTTTAGATTCCACATAAAAATGATATCATACAGTGTTTGTCTTTCTCTGTCTGACTTATTTCACTGAGCATAGTATTCTCCAAGTCCACGCATGTTGTCGCAGGTGGCATTATTTCATTCTTTTTTATGGCTGACTAGTATTCCATTGCATATATGTACCACAGCTTCTTTAGTCATTTACCTATTGATGGACACTTAGGTTGCTTCCATACCTTGGCTGTTTTAAATAGTGCTGCTATGAACATTGGGGTGCATGGATCTTTTCCAATTAGTTTGTTCATTTCCTTTGGATATGTACCTAGGAGTGCAACTGCTGGGTCACATGGTAGCTCTATTTTTACTTTTTTTAGAAACTGCCATACTGTTTTCCATAGTGGCTGCACCACTTTGCATTCCCACCAACGGTGTATGAGGGTTCTCTTTATTTCACATCCTCACCAAAGGGTGTTATTTGTGGTCTTTTTGATCATGGCCATTGTGACTGGTGTGAGGTGGTTTTTCTTTTTTGGTTTTTTTTTTTTTTTTTTTTTTTTTTTAGTTTATGTATTTATTTTGGGCTGCGTTGGGTCGTCGTTGCTGCACACGGGCTTTCTCTGTGGAGAGTGGGGACTGCCCTTCATTGCGGTGTGAGGGTTTTTCATTTCAGTGGCTTCGCTTGTTGCGGAGTACAGGCTTTATGCATACGGACTTCAGTAGTTGCAGCACCCGGGCTTGACAGTTGTGGCTCAGGGGCTCTAGAGCGCAGGCTCAGTAGCTGTGGCACATGGGCTTAGTTGCTCTGTGGCACGTGGGATCTTCCCAGACTGGGGCTCAAACCCGTGTCCCCTGCATTGGCAGGTGGATTCTTAACCACTGAGCCACCAGGGAAGCCCCATCTCATTGTGGTTTCAATTTGCATTTCCCTGATGGTTGACGATGTTGAGCATCTGCTTATGTGCCGGTTAACCATCTGTGTTTTTTATTTGTAAAAAAAACTTCTGTTCAGGTCTTCTCCCCATTTTTTAATTGGGTTGTTTGCTTTTTTGATGTTGAGCTGTATAAACTGTTTATATTAATTATATTTTGCATATTAACCCCTTATCAGTCATATCATTTGCAAATATTTTCTCCCATTCAGTAGCTTGTCTTTCTGTTTTGTTGACGGTTTCCTTTGCTGTTTTTAAGTTTAATTAGGTTTAACTTAATTAATTTAAGTTTAATTAGGTTTCACTTGTTTATTTAAGTTTATTTATTTATTTTCTGGGGCTGCATTGGGTCTTCGTTGCTGCTGTGGACTTTCTCTAGCTGCAGCGAGTGGGGGCTACTCTTCGTTGTGGTGCGCGGGCTTCTCATTGTGGTGGCTTCTCTTGTTGCGGAGCACGGGCTCTAGGCGCATGGACTTCAGTAGTTGTGGCACGTGGGCTCAGTAGTTGTGGCACACGGGCTCTAGAGCGCAGGCTCAGTAGTTGTGGCGTATGGGCTTAGTTGCTCCTTGGCATGTGGGATCTTCAGGGCTCAAACCCGTGTACCCTGCCTTGGAAGGCGGATTCTCAACCACTGCGCCACCAGGGAAGCCCCATTTGTTTATTTTTGCTTTTATTTCCTTTGCTTTAGGAGACAGATCCAAAAAAATATTGCTACAGTTTACGTCAAGAGTATTCCACTTACGTTTTCTTTTAGGAGTTTAATGTTTTCTGGTCTTAACATTTAGGTCTTTAATCCATTTTTAAAAAATCATATTATAGTTGGTTTACAATGTTGTGTTAGTTTCAGGTGTACATCAAAGTGATCCAGTTATATATATATATATATATATATATATATATAATATGTTTTATATATATTCTTTTTTACATTTTTTCCATTATTGGTTATTACAAGATATTGAAATAGTTCCCTGTGCTATACAGTAGGTCCTTGTTGTTTATCTATTTCACATATAGTAGTATTTGTTATTCCCAAACTCCCCTTCACCTTTGGTAACCATGTTTGTTTTCTGTGTCTGTGAGAGTATTTCTGTTCTGTAAATAAGTTCATTTGTATCATTTTTTTTAGATTCCACATATAAATAATATCTTAAGATGTTTGCCTTTCACTGTCTGACTTCGCTTAGTATGATAATCTCTAGGTACATCCATGTTGCTGCAGATGGCATTATTTCATTCTTTTTAAAAAAAAAATACATTTATTTATTTACTTACTTTTGGCTGCGTTGGGTCTTCGTTGCGGTGCACAGGCTTCTCATTGCGGTGGCTTCTCTTGTTGCAGAGCGTGGGCTCTAGGCACACGGGCTTAGTTGCCTTGTGGCATGTGGGGTCTTCCCAGACCAGGGATCGAACCCGTGTCCCCCTGTGCCGGCAGGAGGATTCTTAACCACTGCGCCACCAGGGAAGTCCCTCATTCTTTTTTTATGGTTGAGTAATATTCCATTATATATATGTACCACATTTTCTTTATCCATTCATCTGTTGATGGGCATTTAGGATGCTTCCATGTCTTGGCTGTTTAAGTAGTGCTACCACAAACATTGGGGTGCATGTATCTTTTCGAATTAGAGTTTTTGTCTTTCCAGATACATGCCCAGGAGTGGGACTGTAGGATCATACGGTAAGTATTTTTAGTTTTTTGAGAAACCACCATACTGTTCTTTATAATGGCTGCACCAGTTTACATCCCCACCAACGGTGTAGGAGGGTTGCCTTTTTTACACGTCCTCTCCAATAGGTCTTTAATCCATTTTGAGTTCATTGCTGTATATGGTGTGGGAAAACGTTCTAATTTCGTTCTTGTACATGCAGCCGTCCAGTCTTCCCAGCACCTGTCTGACTTTAATGATAGCCAACCTATTGGGTGTGAGGTGCTGCCTCAGTGGGGTGTTTTCCTTGTATTTCCTGGATGACTAATGGTGTTCAGCATTTTTTCATGTATTTACTGGTCTTTTGTATATCGTCTTTGGAGAAATGTCTATTCAAGTCCTTTACCCATTTTTAAAATTGGGTTGCGTTTTTATTGTTGAGTTATAAGAGTGTTTGTATATTCTGGATATAAGTCCCTTACCAGAAGTATGATTTGCAGATATTTTCTCCCATCTTTGGGTAGTCATTTCACTTTCTTGCTGGTATTGTTTGCAGCATGTATTATTAATTTTGGTATAGTTCAATTTATCTGTTCTTCACCTGTTTGTGCTTTGGTGTCTTAACTAAGGAACCCATTGGTGACAAAGATTTGCTCTTACTTTTTTTCCTGAAAGTCTTATATTTAGGTCTATGAACCATTTTGAGTTATTTTTTAAAATATATTTTCTCTGAACTTTTTCTTGAATATTTATTTATTTGGTTGTGCTGGGTCTTAGTTGCAGCAGGCAGGCTCCTTAGTTGCGGCCCAGCTGGCTCCCCAGATGTGGCACGCAGGCTCCTTAGTTTGGGCATGTGAACTCCCAGTTGAGGCATGCACGTGGGATCTAGTTCCCTGACCAGGGATCGAACCTGGGCCCCCAGCATTGGGAGCACGGAGTCCTATCCACTGCGCCACCAGGCAAGTCCCATTTTGAGTTAATTTTTGTCTGTGGTGTGATGTGAGGGATCCGACTTCATTCTTTTGCATGTAGGTAGCTAGCTGTCCCAGCACCACTTGTTGAAGAGAATATTTTTTTCCCTACTGAATGGCTTTGACACCCTTGTCAGAATCAGCTGACTGTAAATGTAAGGGCTTACTTCTGGGTCTCCGTTATCTGCCATTGATCTGATCTGTATGCCAATACCACACTGTGTTGATTACTGAAGCCTTGCAGTGTGTTTTGAAACCCAGTAGAATGAGTCCTCCACCTTTGTTCGTCTTTTTCAACGTGCTTTGGCTGCTCCAGGTACCCCATACATTTCCCTATGAACCTTAGGATCACCTGAGCAACGTCTGCAATAGCAGCTGGGATTTTGATAGGGATTGCCATGAATCCGTAGATCAAATTGGAGAATGTTGCTATTTTAACAGTATCACATCTTTCAATGCATGAACATGGGACACTTTTCGATTTATTTAAATCTTCTTTAATTTCTTTAAATAGTGTTTCATAGTTTTCAGTGTACAGGTCTTACACTTCTAAAATGTATTTGTTTCAGATTGTTTACCAGTGTAGAGAAATGCAGTTGGCTTTTGTGTGAGTCTTGTATCCTGCACACGTGCTGAGCTCATTTGTAGTTTTAATAGATTTTTTTTTTTTGGTGGATTCCTTAGGACTTCCTCCATGTTGGACAGATAAGGCGTGAACAGACATCCCTGTCTTGCTCCTGATCTTAGGGGGAAACTTTCAGGGTCACCGTTGAGTGTGATGTTAACTGGGTTTTTCATAGTTATCCTTTATTTGTGTATTTATTTATTGGCTGTGTTGGGTCTTCATTGCTGCGCGCGGGCTTTTTCTCTTCCGTCGTGGCTAGCAAGCGGGGGCTACTCTTCACTGCAGTGTGCAGGCTTCTCATTGTGGTGGCTTCTCTCGTTGTGGAGCACAGGCTCTAGGCACATGGGCTTCAGTAATTGCAGCGCGTGGGCTCAGTAGTTGTGGTTCACGGGCTTAGGTGCTCTGCAGCATGTGGGATCCTCCCAGACCAGGGATCGAACCCCTGTCCCCTGCATTGGCAGGCGGATTCTTAACCGCTGCGCCACCAGGGAAGTCCCTGTCCTTTAATATCGAGGAAGCTCACTTCTGTGCCTATAGCTTGTTGAGTGTCTTCATCACTTTTCCAAATGCTTACTGGCTTTTCAAACTGCACGTACATAGCTTTAAAAAAACAGTGTTAAAGCTGTTGAAACACCATTATGTGAGACCAGTGTCCTGAAACTATGCTTGACAAGAATAATTTTTTTAAATGGGTGAAAAACAACTGAAAGGTCTTTGAACAATTGGAATAGTACTGAAAATGTTTGTGTGTCTGTAGTCAAGTTTATTTTTGTCAAGTTTTACAGATTCCACAAGTTGATTTCCAATAGGTAGAGTCAGACTTGAATTTGTTTGTGTTTATCTGAGTAAACGTTTGGATTCTGCAGTCATTTTCACATGTTTTACTCCAAAGGTTGTGACAATGTTGGGGGGGAAGAAAACAGTTTCTTATTTTAAATTTATTTGGTGGGTCACAACCAGAATTTTAAAAAATGAAATGGGATAGAGACGTCAGGAAGGGTGCACCTAGGAAGGGTGCATTATTTTGTGAAATTTTGGATTGTGGCTGGGGTGTATGTTTGTGCGTACTGGGTCATGATGAAAAATGCATTTTCTTTTTTAAACAAAAAGTAAAAATACTGTTAGTAAATCTATGAATGAAGGGGCAGGTATGGGGGAGTTATAGTTCTTTTTCTTGTATTTCTTATTGTCTTTTTGGCCCTCTGAAAGTTTCTGTAACGGAGCCAATGTACCTTAATTAGATTATGGATGTAAAATATTTCTAACTCTTCGTTGTGTGTGAACATGTGAAATCTCCTGATTTTAAAATGTTGACAACTTACCCAAAAACTTAAAAAGCAGATTTTGTAAAAGTAAAACCAAAGCTCTAGGTTCCTGACCAGCCTTCTGACTTTTGACCTAAATGCCTATTTTGCGTCACGTCCTTCCGTTAAACAAAACCTCGTTCACAGCATGCCAGGGTGATGCAAAAATAGTTTATTATGATACCGTTTATGTAAAGTTAGGTAATATTTACAGTAGAGATGATCAGCTACATCCATGGGAATCTAGCATGTCACACAAAGGAATAAATATTTTGACAAAGTAACACTTCAGTTGTAGTGAGCGGCTGATCAGAAATTTTGTTTTTAAAAAAGAGCCTCAAACTAAACCGTAGAAGCCTTGAATTGTCAGAGAGCAGCGAGCTGACCAGGCCCTTCTCTTCAAGAGGCCCCTGCAGTCCCACGGGAGATGGGCCCCTCCTGGGGGCCGCCAGGGGTGGGGGCGGGGCACGTGGTGGGTCTCCATGCCACTTCAGCCTGGCGAACATTATGTTAGTACAGAAATTAAACGCCAGTTAAAATTATACAAGCTTATTCTTTGAACATGTACCACCTGTGAAAAATCAGCTGCGGCAGAAGTGATTGTTGCTGTGAATTATTCCCGAACTTGTCACAGTAGAAGAAACTACCTGCGCTTTCCCACTCTGTTCGTATGCTGCCCCCGCCCCGGCGGCAGCAGCTAGGCATAGTACGCTTTTGTCTCAAGTAGCTGGATTGAGACAGTCACCCTGATAGAAGAGCATATCTGTGAGAAGGATCACTGAGGATTCTAATTGTTGAGGAGCCACTTAGAAACTTTACGTTTTATAAATATTACTTAGGAGAAGTCTTAATCGCTTAACTGGTTTTGAATCCTAACAGTAAGCCAGTAGATATGTTGTTAATACTAAAGGTAAATCCTAAAATCCATTTTAATTGGTTTTGTGATACAAGCATAACACAAGAATGAATTTAGTGTTCTTTGTAATCTACTCCTAGCTTTCTATAAAATAAAACGGAAACGCGTGACATAGCTAGCTGTAAAGGGGAGAGGGCGGATGGCTGGAAACGTGATGGGCAGCATGCGCCCGTGGGTCTGAAGGCTGCTCTGCGTGAGCTCAGACTGCCCTCCCGGCTCATCCCACAGGCCTGGACGGTCCAGTTCTCAAGTACGCTTGCCAGCCTGACAGGCACACGTCATAGAATAACAGCATTACGAGTTCTGCAACGTCCAAGCCGTCACACAACAACCCGGCGCTTGGCTGGACTCCCACGCAGCCCCCCAGCAGGTGGCCACAGGTCACTGACTTAGACGCCAAGGTGCTGGGTCTCCTGCAGGTCCCCAGTCACTGTGTGCAGGATCCGGGCAGGAGCCCCTCCTGTGTTCCCCCTCCTCCTGATTTTCCTCAGCACTTTGAACGGCTCTGCCAAGAATGAGGAACAGGTACAACCGAGATCTTTCAGGGAAAAACAAAACCACCTGTTAAATGGCCAGAGCTTTATGAAAGGTAACACGAGTCATTAAAAACACTTCCTTGTAATGTTGAGTGGGATTCAGTGTTGTACCCAAAGCTGTTCGTGTCTTAGAAAGCAGTGCTTGTATGAGGAGAAAAGAAAAAACCCCACAGACTTTGTCACAGAAAATCCGTGCAGTAACTTCTGAGTAACATTTGCACTGCTTGCTCTGAATAATATCCCGGTTTTTCTAAATACAGAGGACCTGGCAGCTGCACGGGGTGTGCGGGGTCCCGTGGGCCCTGGAAGGATGGACACAGTGCCTGAGCTGCTCTCGGGGACGCAGGTTAGGCCTGCCCTTCTGAGGGTCCTCCGTTGACAGACCTCAGGGAGGGGAGCCGCTTCCCTTTACAGAGAAACAGGAAGAAACTCACTGTCCTCAAAAGGGCAGAAGAACCAGACCGGTCTTCTCCAGTCAGACAAAACTTGAGAGGCTGACAGAGTTCGTCTCCATACTGGGTTTCTGTCCTGTCTTCCTATCAAAGAACCCAAAACACTTGGTTTCTGAGACCTCACTGAAGGCTGCCGCTTATTTAAGTTTTCAGCTGTGGAAAGTATGGCCTTGCAAAAGTGTACACATGTGAAAAGACACAAAACTAAAGTGCGGCCCCACCTCCTGAGAGCAGGCTGAGGAGGGCCGGGCCGGGCCTGCTGCGGCGGGAGTGTCCCCAGCGTCGTGCGCTCGGTGCCGAGAGCAGGGGCGGGTGCTACGTCTCACCTGACCTCTGGTGAGGAAGACCTTTCCCAGGCTTGGGAGTCCGACACCTGCGCTCAGGCCTCTCGGCGCCGTCCAGGATCCCCTCTCAGAATGGCAGGGATGAAGGAGCGCCCACGATCACAGGTGGACAAGATGGGTGTGCAGATGCGTGCAGTGAAAACCTCTGGAGGAAGTCGGTTCTCAGCAGCACCTCCCAAGTCTTCTAAGGGTGGGGCTACAGCACCAGGGCGCCGGGACCCTCGTTAGTTCCGGCTGAGTGGAGGAAATGCTGGGGCGACAGGTAAAATCTGTTCATAAAGCAAATTCCTGTTCAACGTGAAACACCCAGAGCTCACTGTCCAGGACTTTGGGGGGTGAGACATTCCGTACTGCCATTTCCAGAGGAGAGAAGCTTCCAGTTAAGGTGCCAGATCTTTTTTCCTTCTAGTAGTTCATTCTTTTTAAGTATCATACTACACACTTTCCAGTCCTTTGTAAAACTCTGGCAACAGTTAAATTTTCTCCCCTTTCTAGGTGATAAAGGTGTCTGGTATTTTTGTTTTATGAAATTGCATCTTGAAAGTAAGCTTCTTGAGAACGATGATGAGCAAACTTCTTTTCAGGAAAGAGAACTGCTGGCGGGCTGTGTTCATTTTACTCTCTAATGGAAAACAGCCTTGAGTCCCTGGAGAAGACCGCGTCAGGAGCGAGCGGCGGCGGGAAGCCTGGCTCGTGGTGCTCCGGCGGGACGCCGCGTCCTCAGGGAGGAGCGGGCGCCAGTTCCTTTGCGAGGAGAAAGCGCACGGCTGCCTGCCTGCTCCTCCCAGCGGGGGACACCCCGGGGCGCCCGCGCAGGTCTCACTGGCTAGAGCTGGGGGACCCTGGCACCTGGCACCCAGCTGGAGAGGAGGTTCCAGGGTGAGCGCTCACCATCCAGCCCCTCGGAGGGGGCAGGCACTGTGCCGCCTCACCCAGAGGATGTGGAGGGGGCTGACAGGCGCAGTGATGGAAAGATGGTGTTTCCTTCGCAGAGAAACGGCATTAAATAGACGTCTCTGAGAGTGCTGACACCGTAGGTCTTGTCTCGTGGCCCTCATCTGTCAGAACTGCTCTCAAGCAGTTAGTTCCCTCTCTTCCCGAGCCTGGCCTGCATGAGGCCTCGGTGCCCAGCTGTCGGGTCAGTGAGCCGCTGCCTGTGTCTGGACACCGTGAATGACAGGCTGCCCGTGACTGGTCAGAGGCTGGGCCTTCCCTCGTCCTCGGTCTCCGCCGGTCACCCCAGCACAGCCATCGCTTCGTCCCAGAAAGCCACATGCTGGCTCTCACGTGCCATGGCACAAGCCTGCGAGGCACGCTGCGGCCAGCACGGTCACCTGGAACACTGGCCCTCAGACCTGCTTAGGCCCCGGCAGCACGTCAGAGCGGAGGAGGCCGCGAGCCCAGCGCACTTGCACTGCAGTGATGCAGGTGTTCACAGAGCCGTCAGGTGGCGTGAGCCTGTCCAGCCGTCCCGCTGGTCTGTCGGGCTCGGCTTAGCTGCAGGTGCTCGCAGGTCCCAGATGAAGGAGAAAACGTTTACAGGAAGATATCACCGCTGTGAAGAGCCGACCCAGGGAACCTTTTCCTCCTTGGGGACGTGGGGACACTCCCCATGCTGGGGGAGTGCCGGGAGCACCCTGGGCTCGCAGTCACCCGCGACTCCCTGTCCACAGCCCCCCGAGGGCCTGTTCTCTGCCAACGCAGACACCGGCTCAACCTCCGCATACGTGTGCTTCCTTCCTTCTGGAGTTTGGCAGCTGAATTGCTGCCTGGGAGCTTGGGTGCTCGCAGGGAGAGTCCGGAGGACGCTGCGTGGCGGGGGCTGAGGTGGGACGGTGAGATGCAGAGCAGAGACCCTCGCCGTCCTGTCCTGCCTACTCACACCAGCCCGAAGCTCAGACCTGGTTCCGAACCAGACGGCGGCTGTCACCACGTGCTGATGCCCAGCACTGCCGGGGGTCGTTGCTCGGCTGGTTGAGCTTTTGCAGTGCATTTCCTGGCCACCTCTGCCTGCAAGCCCCGGATGCTGCTGCCGACCACCTGTTCCCCAAGATTCCTGAGGTCAGACCTCAAAGGATAACTGATGAAGACACGTGAATAAAATGCTCTTTTGACCTAATCAGGAGCACTGCTCACGTCTACGGGCAGACGAAACCCAACTCTGTGCGCGGACCCTGCCCTTCTGGGAGGGCCGGAGATCCCCCAGGGGCAGTAGGGGCAGAACAGGGCAAACCTGGCCTGACGAGGTGCATGCTCGGAGGAGGGACACGAAGCCACAGTCATGGCACCCCAAAAGCTGCCCGAGCCTGGCAGAGGCCCGCCCAGCAGATCCCCAGGGCACCTGTCACGCTGCCCTCGATGACACGCTCACAGACCATTCTGGAGACAGTGCCAGTCTACATGGTGGGGGCGTCTGGTGACAGAATTAAAGGAGCTAATGTTCTCTGCTTTTAAAAACGTGGGAGGATAGCGGTGAAGGAGGGATTGGCGTGGTGTGAGACTCTGAACAGCTCGTGAGCGGGGAGGGCCCACTGCAGCCAGGAGCTCTGAGACCATCCAGTGAGAAGACGGCACGGGAGCTGCACTTCCTACACACCCCAGGGCCTCTGTCCTGCCGTTCCAGGACTTTCTCCAAATGACCTCGTGCGTTCACTTAATCTAAAAACTGAGCAAGATGATTTCTACGTTTCCACGCCCGAAGCACCCACGTACCCGAGACAGTGGTGCTCACCCAAGCAGTGAGGCCAGGAGGCCTTCCCTGCACCGCGCCTGGGCTGGCTCCCGCCTGGTGGCCTTTGTTCACACTCCCCACCCTAACGGGATGAGGAGTTTTCATGGGGCCGTCATAGAACCCCGGTTTCAGAGGTTTTCAAGAAGTGCTGTGGAGCGTCTGGTGGCGCTTAAAGAGTTGTTATTCAGACCACTAAGGAAGCAGAGCCGTCGGTCCAGGCCCGGCGCAGGCGCCCCCAGTGCCGCACGGCCTGAGACCTCAGGTGAACTGAAGGAGGCTTAGGAGCACCTCACGAACGGCCAGTTCTTATCTGGTTCCAACATCTGCTCTAACCTTCTCGACTTAACACAGGGTCTCCTGTCAACGGTATTCTCGGAGGGAAAAACTCTCTTCATTATTTGTGATCACAGTCTGAAACCACAGGCTGCAGGTCAGCATCTACCGAGTATGAAAGGACCAGGGTTCCTGGTGACCAAGAAAGAAGCGAGCGTAGGAAGGAATGAGAGGGGCCGGGTTTTGTGCAAGATTTAATAAAAAACAAACAAAAATAGGAGTGGCTGCTTTCAACATTTTCCAGGTTGTGAAAGGTTTACCACGAGCATCTGGGGTGTGGTTCTAAGCGGCATTAGTGGAACAAATACAAAATGCTGTCCTCCTCTGAAGCCCAAAGGTGGTACATCCAAGGTTCTAGGCCACGCTCCCCCCCCCCGGCCCCCCGCAGGCTACCAGCTGTCGGCGCTGGGACCGCAGCACACGCCTCCACGCCTTGTGGCCGGTTCTCTCCCAGGGACCCGCCCGGGCCCTGACCCCACCGCGCACTAGGCGAGACAGAGCTAGCTTATCGCAGGCTGCTGGGCGTTAATACTGACATGAGCGCGGGGGCGACGGGGGAGAGAGCCGCATGCGCTCGGCCCCTCGGCCGGGCTGGTCGTAGAAAACCATGGGGAAAAGCTTCGGTAAACACAACAGGGGTGATGTGAGCAACCCACAGACCAGTCTCTCATGCATCCATACCACAGTTACTGAGGGCGATAACGATAACGATAACGATAACAGAAATCGAAGGTACAGACGAGGGCGGCGGCCGCGGGCCAGGGAGGGTGCGTCTGAGCTGTGTGGGAGCAGCTAGTCGCGCTCCAGGTCCCTGGACTCAAAGAGCTTCAGGCGATCTTGCACCGTCAGGCCTTCCTTCAGACTCTGGTGGAGAAACAGACAGGCCGTTAGCCGGCGGCCCCGTGTGGCACGGGCGGCAGTCCGGCGAGAGGTGCGGCTCGGGGCTCCCGGAGGGTTAGTGGGCGTGCTAGAAGGGCCACGAGCCCCAAGGTGGTGGTGTTACTAAATGAGAAGGAAAAAGAAACAAGACCAATGCTGAGCTTAGGGCTCTCCCGACAAGCAGGGATCAGACCAATGAAGCCAGGAGAGGAGACCCTGCCAAGAACATGAAGATGCCCACTATGTCCGCATCCACGTCTGGTCTCTCGCGACCGCACGCTGGCAGCACCTGCTGCACCGATCACAAACCCTGTTGGACTCTCTCACTGCCCCGGGGATTTGGGAACGTGTCGGTTTGTTTTTTTACTGAGACTCTGAGAACGGAAGCCCATCCTTGTTCATGTGGGACCTCGGCGAAGGTGGGGGGCAGAGGATTTCCTGCTTTACTCTGGGAGGCTCTTCACAGAGAGAGACTTAGTTTCTGGAGGAGAAAAGGAGCATCATCACCTCAGAGCACGACTGGGAACGAAGGTGCCTCGCTGCCATCGGATCTGTGTGGCAAGTCCAGGCTTCACCGAGGCTGCGGAACTGGGGCTGGCCCACAATCAGCAGGTGAGACCGAGCCCAGCCTCCACCTCAGAGCCGGCCCGCTTCCCCTGGGGCCCCAGCTTCACCCAGGACAGCTCTGCTTGCCTGTATTTTTAATTTAGATGCCACTGGTCAGAGGAAGAGGACCAATCCACGTCCCATGCTGACATCCATTAACGCGCACGACTGCCTCACGTGCTCTCGGGACTCTTCCCAAGTGTGCCTGCTGCAGGTCAGGGCTGCCATCTACACGGCCGCTGTCTACACAGCAGCAAGTCTCAGCCAGGGGCTGGGCCCCGTCACCTGCCACGCTGTACCGCTCTAGTTGGGGACTTTCCCTTGGGTGGCAGCAAACCGCCACTGCTGAGTCCTGAGGGACAGAGATTTTCCCTCCGCGCGCTGTCACACATGCTTGGTGATCATCCCTGCTGTGCAGCCGCTCACCACAGCTGTGGGGGCGGAGCCTGAGAAGACCCCGTGCTGCCCCGCACACCCAGCATCTCCGTGACCCCACGCTCAGGACGACCCGGCGGGGGCCTCCGTGAGGACCCCGGGAAACGTCCTCTCTGGTCTCCATCCCAGAAGAGCCCAGCTGCTCTTAGGCAACGAGCTTTCTGACGTGATGGGGGCTGAGCCTTTCTGTCCTTCTGAGGGAGGCAGGTACAGAGACAAGACACGTGAAAAGATAGACATCCGTATACATCAGACCCTGTATCAAAAAGCACCAGTGACAGGTTGTTTTTGGCCAACTTAGTTCCCGCCTTCCTGTGGGAGGTTCCACGGTTTCCAGATACAATCAGGAAAAAGGGCAGCACAGAGCTGTGCAAGTGTCCGTTGACAGCACGTTACAGGCACAGCATCACGGCTGGTGTCCACGAGGTGGACCATAAGGGCCCCAGCTTCCTCCTTGGGCCAGCAGGGCTGTCCCCACACACCGAGAGCACCGCTTTTACGTCGCAAACTTGGCAAGCCAAACTCGGACTCAAACGAACACAACTCTGGGAAACCCTGCTCCTGGGCTTCTCCCCACACTCATCTGGGTCCCGGCCTTGCAGAGAGCCGCAGGCAGACCCTCGTGGGTGTGCCTGACCGTTTCCTCCCTCATTCCCCGGCCTCTGCTTTAGCAAGCTCCTGGCCAGCATAGAAGCTGCCATCTACACGGCCGCACATGTGTGCCAGCACATCTCATGGCCAAAGGCCCTTATTGACAGAGATGTTTCCACTGATCTTCTGGCCCTTTGTCCAGAGCCCAAAGTACTGTGCAGCTTGTGGGATCTTAGTTCCCCAACCAAGGATCGAACCCAGGCCCAGCAGTGAGAGCGCCAAGTCCTAACCACTGGACCACCAGGGGATTCCTGCAAAGCATTTTTATTTCCCTCCCCCCGACACACGGTCGGCGTGATGGGGCGGGCTTGCTGGAGCAAGGCTTCCCTGGAAGGGCCCTAGCAGAAGTGTTTGTCATTTACAGGCAAAAGGCCCAAAGGATTCACGGTGAACTTGCAGCAGCTACAGTTCAGCCTCAGATAGATAGAAGTAAAAATCATCAACAAGAAAACCATAAACCAAGAACACGTTTCCCTTTTGCTAAACAGAATGTTTTTCATGTTTAGAGAAAACAGCCCGAACTAAGTTTCGAACAGGCTTAAACATTTCTGGTGATAAGTGAGCCAGGACTGTAG
>NW_006773553.1:665864-668065 GCF_000442215.2 Lipotes vexillifer | reverse complement strand
GTAGGGAAATAAACATATCAAGTGCAAAACTACTTGGATTTCCTTCCGTAAACTCTCCCTAAACCAAACCCCTCAGCCCGCAAGTGAGCCGGCCCCCCCTGCCAGCGTCCCGTTCCGAGCCCTTCCTGCTGTCCTCAACTTCCTTATCAGAGGATCGACGAGATCAGGTCAGCAGAGCTGATACACCCACTAGGGAATGAGTGACTCTGTGCCCCGGATGCCTGGGCCTCGTGGGAGTCGGGAGCGTCCAGGCAGGGTCAGGGTCAGACAGCCTGATGTTTCTGAGCCAGCGCTCATTCAGCCCCTGCTTCCCGTCTTCGGAGGCACCCGGGGTCCTCGGGGCTGGCAAACGCTCAGCCCCGAGCGCTCGCTGTACTGAGTGGTTTCCGGAGCTGCGTGCGCGAGGTATCAGCTCCCTGGCTTGCTGGGCTCGGGCCTCCTGAGCCTGTTAGCGGGGCGGGGGGCGCGGGGCGGGGGTACTTCAGCAGTGGGCGGCTCTGTCAAGTCTGCTTCCCGACGGAGGGCAGCGGTGCCCCCACAGAACGTGAGCGCACAAACCATTCGACATGCATGTGATGGGGCCGAGATGCTGGCCCCACGGGCAGCCCACCAAGCTGGGGGGAACTCCCCTCTGTTAAGAGGTTAAACTCCCCAGAACAGGTTAAGAAACTTCACATGGATCGTGTATGTGCTGGCTGGAGCAGGAGGAATGAAAGTGACCAGAAAACAAGGAGCTCGCTATGGAGGTGTGAGCAGTGTGCATGCAGGTAGCACCCCCTCGAGGGCGGCGGGCGGGTGGGTGGTGGTGAGAGTGGTTTACCTACATGACAAGGGACCGGGAAGCGGGTCGTTTCAGTTATCCCATGAGACCTGCTCAATTACGGACTGTCAGGGGAAAGAGCAGAAAACAAAAGACACACACACAATAAATCCTAAATGCAACGTGCTGGTCACCCCCACCCTCCAACCCACCTTCCCACAGAGGGGCACGTGGGGGCGGAGGGCACACGCTGAGGGGGAAGTGGCGCGGGCAGCTTTGTCTCTCGAAGGCCGCCGGCGTCAGCATGAACTAGGGACGTGCAAGGAGCAGTCCAGATGGGGCAGGACCGACCCAGCAGGGCACCGGTCTGAGGGGATTCACCCGAGCCCTGCTTGCTGTGGGCCTGGCCCTCCGCTGTCGCGGGCAGGAGATGGTCCCACTGCTGGGCGAGGGACACACTCGGTGCGAAGCCCCTGGAACTGGCCCAGCAGGCTAAGCGTGTGGGGCCAGTGCGTTCTGGGACCCTGGGGACCCTCTGCTGCGGCCCTAGGTGGGCTCTACGTACGCAGGGCTGGACCCCAGACTCACCTTGGACCTGATGCTCCTGAGCTGTCGGCTGACACAGGATCTGTCTTTCTTCAAGAAGTCAGGGTTGCTTTTAGACTTCATTATATCTGAGAAGACAAGCAGACCCAGTGCCTGTTTTGTAAACCCCCTGGGAACAGACTTGGGTTTGAAGGCTTCCAAGGCTTTATCATCCTCGCCCACACGTGAGACGTTTCCTTCAACAACCCACGAGAACCCCAAACAAAGAACTGTAAAGCACGAGATCCTTGGAACAGTTCCGGGCGCTGGGAGACCTGGAGGAGGCACGCGAGGCCCCGGGCCAGGCTCCTCCCCGTTGGCCGGCCGCAGCACCCGTTGACCCTGGGCTGCTGGGCACACCTGGCGCCCTCCTCCTCCTGAGAGCCCTGGGCTGCTCAGGGTTTTTAACTTCCTGTACTTACGGTGCTCTCCCTCACTTGCTGAGAGCTGTGCAGTGACCTCACGGTTCAGCCCCCCCACCGTGGAGGCAGAGCCAGCTCTGTGCTCCTGTGTGTTCAGAAGGGCCACAGGCTGCACGTGCTCACTCCAAACCCTAAATCTCCCGGCCCCCAGACGACTCCTCGGAAGCAGCCAGTGTCACCATCCCGTCCCGGGTTTGATTTGAGCTTCGCTGCCCGTGGCCTGCCTGCCTTCGGGAAGACCTGTAACGTGCCCGCCCAGCAGCGATGCAAACTGGCGAGGAGGGATCCTTGCCGGCCGAGAGGAAGCGGGTAGTGAGCTAGGGCATCTCTTCAGTAGGCGGCATCCCCCCCATCCCCTCCCCCCATGGCCTTCTGCAGATTTTATGGTAAACCCCCAGGATCAAGAACCAGCGAGAGCTGCTTACGGAAAGAGT
>NW_006773553.1:647114-665854 GCF_000442215.2 Lipotes vexillifer | reverse complement strand
ACTGTTCAGGAAAATGGGAAACACAGCCGCTGTCACTGTAAACACACACCGCGAGGTATGACTGTCCTTCAGGGCAACCAGTGCAGCGTCGGAGAAGGGCTTCCCAACCAGGAGGGCCCGAGAGCCGGGCGCCTACTGTGCCCTACCAGGAAGTTAGTCTAACACAGAAAAGGACCCCTCTTCCTTGCATCAAGCGCCAGCAGCTCCAGGACTAAATCAGCGCGAGTTACTGAGTCAGAATCCAGAGCTGGAGGACTCACCGTAGCCGGACACGGGGGTGTGTTCCGGTGACCTTTCACCCAGCGCGTCGGTCGCGGCTTTCAGCTGCTCCTGCAGCCTGCTGACGTCACAGTCGGCCTTCGCCCTCACGATGCTGAGCTCTGTGTAGATGTCCTTGTACTTGTCACTAGCGTACTTCTTGTCCTTGGGGACGGAAGGACAAAGAGCAGCTGCAGCCAGGTTGGGTGGCCCGTCCTCCTGGGGCCAGAGCGCTTCGGGGGGGACTGGGGACGGGCCCGGCAGCAGAGAAGGCAGGCCAACCCCCGCCTTCCAGAGGCAGAAACTGGACACAGAGTGGAACAGGCACGGCAGGGCCCCGGGCTTTAGCCAGGCTGGTGCCGCTTTGAGCCCCGAGGACCTCTGTGTGGCTTCAGGCTGGAAAACCCCCGTGTCTTGGATCCCCTAAGTGACTTGGCCTCCAGGAGCGCCCGCAGGAGGCAACAGTGTGCTTGGGTCTCGGGTCCCTGCCCCGGCACGTGGCGGGCGCGGGGACGGCCCCTTGTTCCTGCCGGGCCCGCCTGCAGGCCGCCATTCTTCTCGTGGAAGTGAGAGCGACTTCAGAGCTGCTACACGTGACTCTGGACACGCGTGGCCCCGCCCCATCCGGAGCCCATCCCCCAGGTCCACGGGTGGGGACTTGAGTTACCCGCAGCGCCGTCTGTAGCTCATCCTTGAGGGAGCTGATCTCCTGTTTCAGGTACTGAATTTCTGATTCCTTGACCCGCAATAAGACCTAGAAAGAGAGAGAAATTAAGAGACTCACGTTCGGGAGCAGAGGGACTGCCAGGGCCTCGAAAGCAAAGACTGAGCCACACGGAGGACTCGCCTCCACACGCCGGTGGGCGGGCAGCTTTCTCCCGGTCCTTGTCAGGAAGAAACGGCCGTGACCCCTTCTGACCCGAGAGCCTCGTCCTCAGCCCGGGAGCTCCTGGCACAGAGCCCCCGGAAGGGGTCCCGCAGAGACCTCGGGTCAGCCTCTCCCATCATTTAGGAAGAGATGGTTTCAGGAAATTTTAATTGAACGGGGAAAAGTCTAAGTGCTTTCATAAAGGAACACCTTGTACATAAGAAGCAATCATTCTGACTTAAAATGAACCTTCCTGATCTTGAGTAATACAGCCTTAAGAATCTCAAGCAGCTGCACTGTTCACACAGTTATTCAATGTTTCATTTTAGTTGGTCAGTGTTTGTGACGTGGTAGAACAGAGGGGCGGAGGGCAGGTGAGTGAGGATGGGTTAAAGGTCCCTGGGGCCTCGTGAGGGGTCCCACGCTGCCTGGCAGCTAACTCTTTTGCATCCTGGCATGACTCGGGTCTTTCCAGGTTCTCCCCCTCTTGCTGTCCATAAGCTAGGGGCTTGTATGGTGTGAGCTGGTAAAGAGGAACCTGGCTCTGAGCCGTACCTCTAACTCATAGGCGTCCTTGCCCTGCGTGAGAGGTGAACCAGCAGCCTCGCCACCGGCGTCCCCGGTCAGCAGCGTCCGTAGCCGTGAGATTTCAGCAGCCAGGCGGTTGTTCAGCTCCTGGGGGACAGCAACACAACCAAACAGGGTGCTCTACGGAGCTGTTTGGCCACGAACACAGGGCGCGGCCAGGGTAGCATGCAGCATGGGAGGCCTGCAGCGGTGCCTGTGCACGGTGGCATCTCAGAGTCAGTGTGGACACCCTTGCCAAAGCCATTTACACGGCCTGATGCTTTTGTGGAACTGCAGCTGCAGGATCCATGCTCCTCAGCCCCTTTCTGTCACCGTGACTAGTGTTAATCAGTTCCAGGATTTGTGCTCCTGAGTTTCTGCAGGATCAGGACCTCCTGCCACCCTCACCACTCTCTTTCTGTACCTTCTTTCCAGCTAGCAGGTGGTCGTCTCAGGCCACTGCAGTGACCAAGCAGAACCAGTCCTGCTGGAGTGACCCCCACATATGGGCAGCCGTGGGCCCACAGAGGCCTCGAGCCTGGGCCAGGCCAACATGGCTGTCTTCTCAGTGCGGGGGGAGGACGAGGGGTCTTGTACCCACAGAGAAGCTTTTTTGAAACTAGACCTACCTTGAGCTGTTCCATTAGCCAGTATTTTAAATGTACCCCAGTTTTCTATGGAGCAGGCACATTTTTTTTTGTTTTTGCAGTGCGCGGGCCTCTCACTGCTGTGGCCTCTCCCGTTGCGGAGCACAGGCTCCGGATGCGCAGGCTCAGCGGCCACGGCTCACGGGCCCAGCCGCTCCGCGGCATGTGGGATCTTCCCGGACCGGGGCACGAACCCGCGTCCCCTGCATTGGCAGGCGGACTCTCAACCACTGCGCCACCAGGGAAGCCCAGGAGCAGGCACATTTTAAGGGAATAATCTGACAGAATCAAATGCGAGCAGTGTATGGTCTTGACTGGGAGGTGTTTAAACACGGTCCCAGCCGTGGGGACGGGAGACCTGGACCCGTGCCGCCCAGCAACCACGGAGGAGGAACAGACATCTCGGAGCCTCCAGACCCCAAGGCCAGCGGCCGGCTGTGGAGCAGGAGGGGCTCAACTCCAGCAGCTGCAGGGAGCTCCTGTCCACACCCCGGTGACGCCAGACGTCGGGAGATGCCTGCAGATTGGGGCCCCAGTGCGGCGCACCTGGTTGTGGGCGTTGAGCTCCTGGTTCTCGCGCTGGCACTGCCGCAGGGCCTGCCGCTCGGCCTCCAGCGCCTGGGCCAGGTGGGCGTTCTCCAGGCACTTCTGCGAGTACTGCTCAGAGAGGACCTCCAGCTCGCGCTGCACAGACTGCAGCTCCTCCCTGGGGAGAGGGCACTGCTCACTCCTCTGCCCTCGCCCCGGGGCCCAGGCCTCTAAGAAGCTCAGAGTCCCCTTCGCGAAGCCTCAAGGATGCCGAGACCCACACAGCGGAGCGACCGCGAGCAGAGCCCTGCACCCTGTGGTCTCGAGTGGCCATGCAGCTCGGCGGCTCCGTCCCTGTGCTGTTACCAGCAGTTGAACAGCCCCCACGGGCGGCACTCCTCTCCCAGGGTCAGGAGGCCTCACCCACGCACCCCAAAACACGCTGTGTCAGAGAGAGGTCAGACCTGGGACCGTTTCTAGCACTGTGCCAATTCGATCCACGTTCAGAAAACCAAAGCCTCGTGACGTCGTTCTCGGCCACCCTGGACTTGAGAAGGGCTGGTACTGTGGAACCGACACCCACTCCAGCAGAGGTGAGCTGCTCCCGGCCGCCTGCCCACCCACCTGCGCCCTGAGCGCACTGCACGGGAGCCCGGGAGAGGGGAGACCCTGACTCTCTGCGTTGCGGAGCCCCATGAAGGCTGGCTCTGCACGGCCCCTGCAGCAGCCAGTCGAGGCGCTCCGAGTGGTGCGAGTTCCACTGAGGGCAAAAGTAAAGAGTGGCCGTGCTGGTGAGCGCCCCCCATTCCCTTGCCTCTGCAAATAGAACTGGCACACGCGCTTCTGAAAAACGTAGGGGTCGGGGCCACTTCTGCCACGCACAGCCACAGAGCATCTGTGTCACGCGCTACACCGCGTCCCCTCCCCACGAACTCCCGAACTCCTGAAGCAGCAGCAGCTGACGGACAGAAGGGATCTGGGGTAGCCTCTGAGGTCGGCCCTGAAGATCCGACAGTATTTATAAAATCTCCTCTGCCACGTCGTCGTCTTTACCTTTTAGTAACTGGTGGCTGTCTGACTCAGTAACAGGAGCCCAGTTGGGCCATGAGAGCAGTGGCTCGCTGACCCCCAGGGTGGTGCTGGGCCCCTCAGGAAGGAGGCTCTGAGCAGCCTCAGCGCCCACGGGCCTCCACCTGCACCACCCTGGGGACCCGAGTCTCTGTGGCTCTTACAGGGAAGGTTCCGGCCCGGCCCGCAAAGGCCACCTCCGCTGACTCACAGGTACTGCCGCTGCAGGGCATCGATGTCCGCGTTGACGCTGCTGATCTGGGACCGCTGGCTCTTCTCCAGCTCCCGTTCCATCTCCTCGCGGTGGGCATTCTTCATGGCTTCGATGGCTGTGGACAGGATGTGGCCCTCAGCACCCACGGGCTTGGGAGGCGAGACCGACAGGCAGGCGGGACATCCCCCCACTGCTAATGGCAGCCCGCTGGCAGTTGGGCCAGGAGGATCCCCGGGGAATTCCCTCACGAAAGGGATGCAGGTGTGTTGTTTTCTTGATGTTAACAGAAAACCAAACTGAGTCAGTAAATGTCAATGTTAAATGCAAGTACGAGTTTGTAGGACAAGCAGGCTTTCAGGCTGGGCCTGTTTTCTTAGTGCCAAAATCAAAACCACCGCAGGATAGTTACATGAACGGAGGGGACACAGGCCAAAGGCCCAGGGCTCAGTCCGGACGCTCTGGGCTCTGAGGCACCAAGGGCCGCGGGCAGAGGTGTCCGCTGCCGGAGAAGTGCCAGCAGACGGGCCGATGAGACCAGGGCAGCCCCTCGTGAGCACCGGGTGCGCCGGCGGCCACAGAAAGCGGGAGCGCTGGCGCGGGGCGCTCGAGCTCTCAAAGGGCTCCTCAAACAAGCCTTTCCCTCAAGAGAACTGCCCAGGAGTTCTCGTGGGTGACGGGGCTTCAATCTCAGCCGACAGACGGTGAGAGGGCCAGTCGCTGCTGAGGGCCGTGCGATCCGCGCAGTAGGGCCCCGCTGCGCGCGCCCGCGGCTCGCGGCCCCACCTGAGATGGTGGCCGCCGTCTCCTCGGCCAGGAGGCGGTCCTTCTCCTCCCGCAGCTTCTCCAGTTCCCGCTGGTGCTGCCTCTGCAGCTCTTCGATCTTCTTCTGGTGCGTTTCTTCCATGGCTGCAAACCCTCGCTCGCACGTGGCCTGCAAGGTGCACAAGAGGCTTTGCGGACTTTTCTTCTGCTGTTTACTGGCCAGCCCTCAGCCCTGCCCTCCAGGCTCCCGGCACAGAGAAAGTGCTCTCTTGGGCTGAGCCCCGCACCAGCTGTCCGGAGACGCACTCTGCTCCTGCGTGCTCCCTGCCCCCAGAGCATTTAGAAAAGAGAGAGCGAGCCTGATTTCTGTGGTTGTGCACCCCATTTCTCTGCAGAAAGAGCTGGTATCGTGGGCAGGAAAGGGCCGCAGTAGAATTTAAAATAGCCAATCCTGGACCTTTATGGACCGACAGGAGGGGGAAGGACAGAGGGAACGGGCAGAGGCTGGCCGCGTCTGATCTGCGTTTCATGGGCATCGAGCACAGTCATCAACAGTAAGGTCTTTGTCAGCCGCAGGGAGCCAAGGCCATCCTGTGCGTGACGGGTAGCGGGTAGCCCAGTGCACGGAGCCAGGGGGCCCAGCCATGCCACTGCCCAGCTGGCCGCCCCCACCGGGTCACTGAACCTCTCAGGCGTCCACTGAGGAAATTAGGCTAGGGTGTACTTTTCCTTTTCCTTTGGAAGGAGTACAAAGAGGGGGCACTAATTAACGAGTGCCTCTGCTAACTGTACCGAGACCCACGACGGAAGAGCTACTCTCCAAACCTGTCTGTGCCTCGCTGCAGCCTGGCTTGGTGTTTGACCTAGACATGGGTGTGGGGAAGGACACAGGCATGCATGACCTAATAAGAAGGGCTCACCAGACCACCCCACACCCCCTCACTGTGTAGTAACCCAGGCCTGGCTTATCAGTTGGTCTCACTGATGGGGGGTGGGTATGAGGGGTGGTCTGTGCAGCCGTTCTGTGCGTGGAGGCACATTTCTTGTCTAAGTCCCTTGCAAGATCTGTTTCCAAGTAGGGATCGCGCCTTTCACTGATCCTTAAAAACTGGAAGAATGTGGCCACGTTAATTCCAAATCCAAGTATGGGTGGGATCCTCCTCCCAATCCTGTACTTGCACATGGATCAAGAAAGGGTACCAAGAAATCCAGCCTCCGTGTGCGGGCACCTCTGTCTCAGCCCCCACGGTGACTGAGAGGCCCATCTGAGACCCTCCAGTCAGTACTTTTCAAACTCATGGTCAGAGTCTGGACTTCCCTGCGACAGATTTGCTTCACTGGGGAAGTAAGTGGTCTTAAGTGCTGTGCGCCACTCACTGGGCGTTTCTTCTTGCAGGGGCTCCACCTGGAAGCTGCCGTCTCCTCTCACTGCCCTCACACCCCGGGACACTGGAGGGTCCTAGCGCTGCCCCCTCGCACGCTGTGGTTCAACGTGGACTCTCGGTTAACACATAGCTGCGAGGTCTTAGTTTGATTTGAGGGCTTTAGAATAAAGATAAGGGTCAAAATTCTTCCCACAGAAACACTAAGGTGCCTTTAAAGACTGGCTGCTTCCTTGGAGAGTATATGTGTTTAAGAAACAATTAATCTAATTTTTAAGCCAGTAAGTAATCCCTGGGATCAAAGTTCCCTCGGCAACCACGGTGCAGAGTCGAGTCGTGAGAAAAAGCACCAGCCTTCAGCTATCAGCAGAGGGGCCCTCAGGCCAAGACCCCAGCCTCCCTGACCTGGGCAGAAATCTGCACAAGTAACAGCTGTCAGCCGGGCCCCAAGAGAGCGGTTTGGTTGTAATTTCTGCGTGTCTCACAGGGCCCAACAAGAATAGGCACAGGACAGAGGACGCCGCCCACAGCAGGCAGCATCCAAGCCCCAGCCTGCATCACCGCCGGGGCAGAGCCTGCCCCCAGTGTCAGCCCAGGGCTTTCCTCCCTCCCGGGTTCGTGCCGACGGGCGTGAAAGCCAGTCTGGGCCTTGTCTGAGTTTCCTGCTGCGCAGACGCGCTGGGTGCTGTGGGAAGCGGCCGGGAAATTACTTTCAACGCGGCACTGGTATGCGCCGGCCGCACGGGGACTGTGTGGCACTTTCCAACAGCCCTTGAAGCTTCCTTGGGATCCAGAAATGGGCTTCAAAAGGTTTGGACTGACTTGGGAAGAGAGCAGTGGAAACGGCCTGGCAGGCACTAACGGCCCGCCTGCTTGTCGCAGCAGCGCCGGGCTGCCCTCAGTACTGGACGCAGTGCCGGCTCACAGCTGGAGGACGGGGCTGGGGACGGAGGGCACGGGAAGAGCCTGGCGTCTACTGGATGCAGCTCAAGGGGTGGCGAGAAGCCCGAGAGGACGAGGCCCAGAGCCCAGGCTGCCCCGATGGCTCCACACGGCCCAACGCCCCAGGGCCCGAAGCGTCACCTTGATGGGCCAGGGCCTGGGAATCCTGTCTACCAAGGTGGGTGTGAAACGGGGTTGGGGTGAAGGTCACTTCTCAAAACCCCTGGAGCAAATAAGGCTGTGCTCCCTGTAAGAGCAGCCGTTCCCATGCAGGGTTCCCACCAGACGTCTGTCCCCACAGAACTGGGGAGGGGAGTGGCCCTCAACACCCCACTGCAAACATTCTAGCCTTCGGGAAGCCCAACTCTGCTCTCCTAGGACAGCAGGAAGGAGAGGACCCTCCCCAGGTCCAGGTCTGCACAGCCCGGAGGTGGGGGCAGTGGGGGAGCTTCCCCACCACCCTGCCTCGCCAGGCCCCGCTGGGACCCCACCGCAGCCAGCGGGAGGTCAAGTGGGGAACAGCCCATCAGCTCCTTCTGCTGTTCGGTGACTTGGAGCCAAGAGCCGTGTCCCAGCTCCGCCTGCGCTGGACGCCCCCCCCGACCGCTCTGCTTCGAAACCTTGAGGCTCTCAAAGTCCCTCTGGCGCTCTTCCCGCAGTGAGGCCGCGCCACCCGCCAGGTCCTTGTGCTCCAGTGCTTCCCGCAGGACGTCCACCTGGGCCTCCAACTCCTGGATGCGCCCCTTCAGCCCCATCATGGAGTCGGCCTCCCCCTCAGCTGGCCGGCTGGAGGACGGGGGTCCGTGGGCTGGTGGGGCGGCAGGGGGCCGCCCCTGGTAGTGGTGCAGGGTCTCCTGCAGGCACCGCAGCGTCTGAGAGTAATGCTCCTGCAGGGCCCGCAGCTCCTCCTCATGGATGGCCTGCAGCTCCCTGATCTTGAGCTGGAACTTGTCCTCCAGGGTCTGCACCTGGTCCACAGGCTGCCTCTCCAGGTCCTGCCTGTCCCCGGCCAAGGCATCCAGCTGGCTCAGGACCCTGCCACGCACAGCCTGCGGTGCACCCTCCGCCCGGCTCAGCCGCTCCCCTGTGTAGCTGACCTTCCACTCCTCAAACCACCCTCGTGGGGCAGCCAGGCTCTCACTGCACTCACTCTGCCCCTCTTCCAGACGCCTCTGCTGCTGGCCCAGCTGGGCGACCTTGGTCTTGAGCTCCGCGTTCTCCCGTTCAACGATGGCGATCAGCTCCAGGTACTCGCTCTTCTGCTTGCGGAGAAGCCCCTCGTACTCCTCCCTCAGGGCCCCCACAGCGTGCTCGTGCTCCTGACAGGAGGACCCCCCGCCCGGCCAGGACTCCCTGTAGCCCCGGAGCTCCTTTTCATACTCCAGCCGGATCCTGCAGGCTGTGTAACACACCTGAGCCTGAATAATCGCATCTTGGACTAATAAGGAAGAATACTGGCCGAGGCCTCCCAGACGAGCGCTACGGGAGAGATGCCGGGACGCCTGGAGAAGCTTCTGGCAGTCTCGCACCGCCTCCACAGACAGAAGTGAGGTCAAAGTGGCAGAGATCTCTCCCAAGAGACTGGCCTTATCTTTAAGCTGCAGGGCGAGCTCTTCCTGAATAGCAACCAAGGCCCCAGAGCTCCGGCTGGACAAGGGACAGAGAGGCTGCGAGCCAGCTGGGTCCTGATGACTTGGTACTTCCGGCAGGCTCCCAGTCCAGGACACCTGGACACCATCTCCGGCACCTGCTGGAAGCTGGAGGGTTTCCGAGACCTGCAGCATCACTCTCTCGAAGTCGGGTGTCTGGTAGGCCCCTAGGATCTCCCCCAGCATGCGCTTGTGCTGCTGCAGGGCTGCCTGTGTCCCCTGGAGGGTCTCCTGGATGCTCTGCAGCCTGCGGTGGAAGGACCCCCTCACCGAACGCACGGCAAGGCTGAGCTCCGCCCTGACCCACGTGGCGTCGGCCAGGGCAGGGACCGGGGCTGGCAGGGCGCTCGGCCGCCCACCTCCCGAGGCACTGGCTGCCTCTCCGCCCAGTGTCTCCAGGTGCCGGCTCAGGGACTCGACCTGGCTCCAGAATTCTCCATCCACCAGCACTTTCTTGGCCCAGGCATCCACTGGGGCCCCAGGACAGGCCACAGCACTTTCGGACTCCAACGGCCCCTTTCCGGACTGAGAGATCTCGAGGAGCACGTGCGAGATGTCGGAAGTGGTGTTTTTCAGTGAGTCTGCTATCTGGTCTATCAGCGTGGCTTCCAGAGCTATCTGATCAGAAAGGAGCTGGAGCTGCTCCTGGTCGCTCAGCTCCGGCAGGTGTGGTGGCTGCCGTGAGGTCGCTGTCCCTTCCTCCAAGAAACCCGCCTCCCCTGTGGGAGCCGGCTGGTGACACAGGGCCTGGATGGCGCCGACCAGCAAGCTCTCCACGCCGGCCAGGAGCCCCGCCCCTGCGTCACCCGGCAGAGACCGCAGCTGTTCCCGGCAGCTTTCCAGGCAAGCCAGGGCCTGGCTGTTCTTCACCCGGAAGTCACCGAGCTCCTCGACGTGGTTCTCAACCACCTCCGCCCTCGCCTGTCTCTCCTGCTCCAGCTGGGAGGCCAGCGCGGCGACCTGGAGCAGGCTGGCACGGAGCTGCTCGCGCAGCCGTGCCTCGGTGCCAGCCCACTGCTGGTGCAGGGCGAGCAGGGCCTCCTGGCTCTGGCCCTGCTGGCTCTCCAGCTTCACCGTCACATCTTTGAGCTTCTCCTCGGTGACGTAGAGCTTGGTCTCCAGGGAGTGGATGATGGACAGGTAGGTGTCCGAGTCGCTGGTCGCTGGGAGCGAGCTGGGGGTGGCCTCCGACGACATGCTTTCCTCCGAGGGCGAGCGGTCCTGACTGGTGTCAGAGGACGTGCTGCTGGTCCAGGTCCTCTCAGACCCGTCAGGGTGGGTGTACTTTTGGCACTGGATCGTGGAGAACCGGATTCTTTGCCTCTTAAGGCCGGGTGCTCCCTGGTCGGGTTTTGAGGTGCTCTGCGGGTGCCCCTCCCTGTCAGACACTTCCGACCTCGGGGGCACTGGGCTCTTTTCTCTCCTGGGGCTGCTGTCCCTGTGCTCCTCCCCCAGTGCAGCCCACGGAGGTGCGCTGGCAGCCCGGAGCTGTGGGCCCGAACGCGCGACGCCGTCCTCCTCCTCGGCTTCTTCCAAGAAGCTCCGTGGCTCCTCAGCGTCCTCTGAGGACTCCTTGGCAGACTGCCTTGCGATCTCTTCCTTTGCCTGGAGCTTCACTTCTGTTTCCTCTAAGCTGCTCCCCAAGGCAGTCGTCTTAACCAGCACATCCTGGAGATCCCGCTCTTTCCTCGCCAGCGCCTTCTCGTGCGCGTCCTGGATGCACCTCAGCTCCTGCTCCTTCTCCCGGAGCCGCGTGTGCGCGCCCTGGAGCTGGCTGGCCACCCTCCTGTAGGAGCGCTCCAGGCTTTGGTAGTCAGCCTCCCTCCCCTTCAGCTTCTCCTGAAGCGCGGCCACGTCCCCGTCGGACAAGGCGACGCGGCCCACCAGCTCTTGGAAGCGCTGCCGGATCAGGTCCCGCTCGTCTCGGAGGCTCTGGACGTGCTCGGCCAGCTTCTGGATGCTGGCCTCCTTCATCTCCAGCTGCTCCTCCAGCCGGTGCACCACCTCGCTGCCCTCGGACTTGGCACTCAGCTTCTCCTTCTGCAGGACCTCCATCTGCTGCGCGTGGCCCTGGAGCCGGTCCTCGAAGGCGCTGGCCCTGTCCTCCGCCTCCCTCAGGCTCCGCAGAAGCTCCTGCTTCTCCCGCTCGCAGCTCCCCAGCAGCAGCTCGTAGTTCCTCCGCAGCTTCTCCTCCATCAGCCCCTGGGCCCGCTCGCCGGTGCTGAGCTGCCGGCTAAGGTCGGCGACGCGCTCCTGCAGCCTCTGCACCTCCTTCTGCCGGTCCCGCTGCAGCGCCTGCTGCCTCTCCAGGTCCCGCAGCTCCTGCGTCCTCCCCAGCAGCAGGGCCTCTGTGCTCTGGAGCTTCCGCTCGCTGGCACGCAGCTGTGCGCTGAGCGCTGCTTCGCTGTGCTGCCGCTCCTCCAGCTGCTCGCGGACCCGGTCCTTCTCCAGCGTCAGCTCGGCCAGCGCCCGCGCCTTGACGGTGAGCTCGGCGGCGGCGCTGCCGAGCCGCGCCTGGAGGCTCCGGATCTCGGCCTCGTGGTGCCGGATCGCGTCCTTGGCCTCCCCGTAGCTGCGCTTCAGGGCCTGGATCTGCCGCGTGATGAGCTCCTGGCGCTGGCACTGGGCCTCCAGCTCGCCGTGCAGATCCTGGTTGACTCTGTGGAGCCTCTGCCAGGCGCCGGACGGGGAGGTGGCCACTTCAGTCTTAAAAAAACCGATGAAATACGGGTTAGTAACACTCGGCCTCCCAGTTCTGAGTGTCACACCTCTGGCCAGGGTCAACCACAGAAAGGCTCCTTGGCGGGTCTGCCTTTTATCCTCTGCACAATTTTGTTTTCATTTGAAAAAAAGAAAAACTAACAAATCGTCTCAGTTTTTTTTGTTGTTGTTGTTAAGTGGCTGCTTCCAGGTAAACAGAAAACATGGACATTAACATTCAAAACAGCTCTAACCGAATAGCTTCTAGGAGAAATAAACCAAACAAAACTGAATAATGGAGCACACTGATAAGCAAAACGAAGACTGAGGGACGAGAGACTCCAGCAAGAGGGACGGGCAGGAGCAGAGCAAAGCATCCGTTTGTTTGTTTTGCAAAACAAAAGGCACACAGCTCCAGACCACAAACCCCACCAAAGCGCAGGACCGGTGACGCCGCCACTTCCTTCTGGGACAGGGGAGAAGGAAGGGAGGCACCGTGTCAGCGAGGTGACATCGAAACATTTTCCTGTGAGAGGTGGGGCCCGTCCCCTACAGTAACAGGAAGAACTAATCTCTACCTGCAAGAAGACAAAACCAAGGGGAAAACGCAAACCGTGGAGTGAAATATGAGAGTTAACAAAACAAACAAACCTTTGTGGCATTCAAAATAAGAAAGTGAAGCATGCAGAAAATAAAACACAATTGAAACAAAACTCCCCAAACTAAAAGGCATGCAGAATAGACAGAACTAATTAACGTAGGAAAAAAGAAGAACGTGAAAGGAGTGAGAACAGCTCAGCCTAAGAACTGGCCTGCCTGTGGCTCCCTCCAGGTGTGCTGGTGGGGAAGCCACAGATGTGACACTCAGTTACGGTTAAGTTAGACACTCCACGTCCACACCCTGCCAGCTCCTCCCGGCCATCGGTGCGGAGCCCACCCCCAGCTGCAGATCCTTCTCACCCTTAACCCCAAAGCCCCTTGCTCATTCAGACTTTTGATTATAAGAACTGTCAAAGCACATAGGGAGGTTAAAAGTAAACCGTCCTTTGACCTGGCGGGGAGGTGTTAGCGTGTCAGCTGACGGACGGGCTTCAGTGCGGGCTCATGCAATCGTCCAGGTCAGACACAGGACAGGGTAGTAATGTTCAAACTCTGCCGCCAGGATTTTTACCACCTGGTGTGAAATGAGTGCGTGTAGGATGGCGGCCCAACCAGGGTTTAAAAAGATGCTTCCCAAACCTGCGGGGTCTGCACAAATGACTCAGAAGGCCCCGGAGTGAGACACGCAGGAAAGAGGGGTGCCCCCCCATCACCAGGTTCCGGTACCTCAGAGTCTGAACTGGGCATGGCGACAACTATGGTTGAAGGGCTCAGGAGGAGGGTCCAGGGGACAGGGGGTGCCCAGGGCCATGGCCAAAGCTGGGGGGGAAAGGAAGGCAGAAGAAACGTGCCACAAAAAGGGCATGGAGAGAGGTAGGAGGGCAGACCCCGCCCAGAAGATCCACTCGGACCAAGGAAGCCAGTGTGCTGCAGTCTGGAAATGCTGATGCAGAAACTTATCACAGAGATTCTGGGTCCTTGAGAGTCTGAAGAGCCCTCGGGGACGAAGTCTAGGTCTACACAGGCAAGGAGGCTGATGCTGCAGGGGAGGGGGCACCGCGGGTTCTGGTCAGTGCAGGACCCTGACTTGAATGCTGTGCCTTCAGTCTTGGCCAAGAGCTCGAGTTCTCCGCCCCATCGCCCTGTCTTGCTTTCCCCCCCCCCCCCCGGCACTCATCTGTCAGTCACCTCTCCCCACTGCACACTGGCTGAGGGGGCAGGAGAGTGTTGTTTTATACCCCAGAACTAGAGCAGGGCCTGAAACGCGGCAGAAGAGTTGGCTCACATCGGCCTGCTCCATCCAGGTGACCTCCTGCCTGGCAAGATGCCTGCGGCATGCCCGCTGCTGCATGCGGGGGATGGGGGGCGGCACTCTGGCACAGAGGCCTCTGCAGGAAGACGCTAGGTTTGGACTCTCAGCTCAGGACTCAGGCTGCTGCCCTCCCTCCTCTCCACACCACTGGGCAGCTTGGCTCAGGGCTGGGCGGCCATGTTTCCCCCTCAAACTTCAGCCTAGGCAGAAAGTAAGAAATGGGCCACTAGGCTAGTGGTTAACAGCCCCAGGCTGCCCTGTAGGTGTGGTACAGACACGGTCAGGGGCAGGAAACCAGTCCTAGCTCTGCCATGGGCTTGGCCATAAAAGGAGGCATGTGGCTGTTACTCAAGTTCTTAAATTTGTAAAATGCGACTGATGCTGCCATTGTGAAAAAAGTTAGAAACAACATGCAAACATGTGATATTGATAATAAATATATATTGGACTCTTTCGGAGCCAAAGAGAAAGACTACTATTGAAAACATCTAAAAAACCCTTCGACGTAGAGGGCTCAGGCAGATCCTCCAACTTGTTGCACAAGGAGGAGACCCAGGCAGCCCACTGCCCAGGGAGCCAGTGGCACAGGAGTCCAGACGCCTGGCACTCGGTTTTGCACGTTCCTAGCCTGCCTGGGTCCTGCACACTGAAGCCCGAGGGCGCCTGGAGGGCCGTGGAGGCCCCGCAGCCCTACCTGCAGCACATAGCCCTCCCGGGCGCTCTGCTCCCGGCCCAGAGCCACCCTCAGCTGGTCCTGCAGCAGCCGGTTCTGCTCTAGAAGGTCTGAGGCCTCCTTCTGGCTCTGCTCCAACTGTTGGCAAAAAGACACACGTTTTTAAGCAAAATGGCGGTAACAGGAGCACAGCACAGCACAGGCGCTCGGTGGTGTGCCCGATTCCAGCTGGGCTGGATGGAGCTCAGTGGCGCCGCCGAGGGCCTTGCAGGCGGCCACACCTGGGTGGATGTGCTCGTCGGGTCTTCACCCAGGGTTCCGGCTCAAGCTGTGAATCGACCTGGGCAGCCACGTAAGCTCCACACCTGCTTGAGGATCCACCAGGTGCAGACCCCACCAGGAAATGACAACTTCGTGCCCCTGTCAGAGGGAAGACTGCCCACTGGGTCCTTTGGGTGTCCTCAGCGTGGCCAAGCACGCCCATGCTGCCCCAGGGCAGGCCTCACGCCAGGCTCCACCTTGGCTTCTGGGGAACCCTGTTTGACCAGTTGGATACAACGGATCTCATATAAAATTCCGTCTGTGAGAAGAGGTCAAGAATTGAGCCGCTTCACACTCTTGCTGTCAATGGCTGTGAACCCAGCCGTCACCCATCTGCCCCTTTCGGGAACGTTACCTACGTGCCCTCAGCTGCTGGGCCGTGGCCAGCAGGGAGCTGGGTGTGCAGCAGACTGTGCTGACCAGCATGCGGACCTTGGTTTTCAGACCCTGCTGTCTGAAACAAACTCAGGGTCCAGTGTGTGGCCTGTTGACTTGCAGGCTCGTTTTGGCTGTTTAGAGCAACGTGAGTTTGAACTGTTACTTCTCCACATCTTGCCTCTATTACTGTATTAACGGGCGTAGAAAATGGAAAAAATCCAAGTGTTGATGCTACTGATAAACGTCAGCCTCGTGAATCTAACCAAATAAGAGGAGGACGAGAACTGAAGGCAGGCCAGTGGCCAAGCTGTGATTTAGTCAGTCACCCAAGGCAAGCGCGCACGTGAATCGCATCCTTGAGGGCTCCTGAGAGGCAGGTGTAACTCCGCCTCCTTGGCTGTGGCACCTCTGTTCAGACTCGCAAACCCACAGCCCAGCTTCTGCAGATTTGACTTCTGGGTGCTTCCTCGTGAAGGGAAATGTCACGTTACCAAGTGCAGGGACCGCTCACCCACCTATGCATCTGGAGGAGGCTCGTGCCAGGCTCACCAGCAGGCCCGACCTACCCCCCAATACCTAGAATCAGCCCCGCCTCCTGCTGCCTGCCCTGCACCCGTCAGGTCTCACTGAGGGTTGCAGGGCTGCCTAGTCCAGACGGAAAGCTGACCCTCTTCACGTGCCTCTTCTGCCCCCAGCCTCTAGTGCGTGGCGGAAGCAGGGCAGACGGGGCCCCACCTGGCCTGCAGCCCACCCGCCTCATCTCTGGCACCTCTGGCCTCCAGAAGGGCCCGGTGCCCTCCCTGCCACCCCCCACCCCAGCATGCCTCAGGCCTGCACTGCACTCGGCGGGGGGCGCTGTCGCGTGTCTGTCTGCCTGAGGGCCTGCAAGCCCCTGGGGCGAGTTAGGCACAGCGGGTGCCGGGGAAGGTGGCTGCACGGAGCTGCCTCGCCTGTGCCGCCCGGCCATTACCTCCTTCTCCAGCACAGAGGTCAGCTCGGGAGTGGACAGTCGGTCGCTTCCATCCTCAGAGGACAAGTGCAGGGGGGCGATGGGCACTTGCTTCTCCTCCCGGAGAGGGGTGGTCTCCACCTGATGCCACCGCTGCTCGATCTCCACGTGCACGTTCTGGGTCCTGAGGTCGGCAGTCGCGGGCGGCCCCGGGCCCCGGTCGACCTCCATGCGCAGGGCCGTGTCGTCGATGCTGGGCCCGTCAGCCGCGTCCACCGCCCCAAAGCGCTTGCGCCGTTCCTCTCGCCGCCGCGCACGCTCCCTCTCCAGCTCGCCAGGCTCCGCCTCGGGCCGTGTGGTGGCAGGCCCCGGGGCACCGGCTCTCTGCTGGGCCAGGGCCTGCTGGATGGGGCGGAACTCGGCCCAGTCGAAGGTCTTGGAGCGGCCCTCCCGCCTGCGCTCACGGGCCCGGCTCCGCTTCTGCTCGGGGTCTGGCTCCCCGGGCTCCCCGGGCTCCCCGTCCTGCCTCTCCCGCAGCCTCGTCTCCGGGGGGGGGCTGCTCCGGTCTCTGCCCTGTGGCAGCGAGCTGGGGAGGGGGAGACAGCTGGTCAGGCGGGGCTCCCGGTGGCAGGGCCCCGCTCCCTGCTCTCACCACGTGCCTTTTTCTACGCGGCTGTGGCTCCCACAACGAAGGGGGAGACTCTGCCCTGACTCACTGACACGTCTGTGGAGGGAACCCCAAGTGGCACCGAGTGGTGACAGCAGAAAAGGAGCCGCAGACAACGGCCCAGAGGTTTCCCACAGGATGATACTGGGGGGGGGCCGCGAGCCCCTTCAGGCTGCGCCGGGCACGGCCACATGCACACAAGGCCACGTGGGAGGCAGACCCCACGGCACGCAGGCACTGGGCCGGTGGTGACGGAACAAGCGAGACCAACAACCGCTTCCCTCGAAAAGGCTCATGGGTTTTTAATAAGCAAGTAAGTAACACGGTCAGGTCTGTGTTTTAAAAAACCACTCTGGGTGGCTGGCGTGACAGACGGATCAGAGTGATGGCCCTGGGACCACCTGTGGGCCAGTGAGCTCGATGGCCCAGGTGGCACCCACGAGCCGGCACCAGGCAGGGGCTCACTGAACAGGACTTGAGAGGACTTGGTGGCCCACCCGGAGCAGAGGTGAGCAGGAAGCAGGACACTCGAGGGCACCTCTGCCTGCCCAGCAGCCGGATGCGCCTCCCCCCACCTGCCCCACAGCGGAGGTCCCCGGGCAGGGTGCTGTAGGGCACCGGTTGTGGCCGTCCGAGGCAGAGGTCTCCGGGCTCCAAGGACAAGAGCCTGCGACCCTGGCCCGAGCCGAGTGGCCTCTGGTCCCGCCCAAGCCCTCAAAACAGGGTGGGAAGACCCCCAGCGCGGGGAGGGCTGGGCCTGGGGGCTCCAGGGAGCACCTGTGTTCGAAGGGCGGCCAAAGAGAAGGGAGCCTGCGGAAGCAGCAGCCTCCCTGTCCCGGGAGGCGGCCCTGGGAGCTTCCAAGTCAAGACCACATGCTTGCACACGGTTTCTTCAGAACGGACCTTTTCAGCAACGCCACTGAACTGAGAGCTGGCCCAGGCCTCGGACTGCATAAGCCGTTAGGGTGACACAGCAAGCCGGACCCGCCACTACCCGCAGGAGAGGAAGCCCCTGCAACTCCCCACCAGACCTGGGGGGGGGGCCGCGGTGTGCAGCTCAAACGCACACTTCTGACATCTGTACCCCTTTCCAGTAACTTTCCCTGGACATGGCCTTGCTGCGCTAAAAAAATCCATCTTTTCCTCAAAGTATAAAAGCCCACACGGAACAAACTGGGTGAGGCAAGCACCCCGGCTGTGAGGCGGCTGACCCTGGAGTACACTGCTCATCAGGAGGACGCTGTCCCCATGGGCTGCGGCCCCAACACGGAGGGGAGGCGCCTCTCCCAAGCCATGTGTTGCCTGAGCGCGTCCTTCCTGCCCTCTGTGAGGCCAGAGCCACACACCTGCGACATCCCAAGGCTAACGAACCCCAGCCGGGCCCCGACCCACCGCACGCAGCCTCCTCAAAGTACCCGGAAAGAGCTCTGGTCTCTGCTCCTGGTGGTAGAGACTCGGGAACAACCAAGAATTCTGTTCGTGCAATAAATGAAGGAATGAACAAACAATCGAACAGACAACACAGGACGGAAGGACTAGAGAGAAGAGTCCTCCATTTAGGGTCCCTTTTTGCCTTCTTGTTCAAAGAGGTGCAGGTCACTAGCAAGGAGGCCAGAACTTGACCAAGGTGTGAGGCCGCCCTAGGCCAAGGAGCGCTCCGTGGGCACCAGGGTCGCCCCCCGGGCGCAACCTCCAACACAAGAGAGTCACTCAAGAAGCATTTAAACGACCGGACCGAAAACCGCAAGCAAGAGGCTCTCAGAACCGGCGAAGGCGCCGAAGCCGTGAGGGTTAGGGCGGCAGAGTTCTCGGCGTCACAGCGCCAGCCACACACACGGAGCTTCTCTGCTTTCTGTACAATGAAAACTTCAGGTTTCTAACCATCAGGGCAGGAGGAGGGAGGCGTGGGGCGAATCACGAGGTTTAGGAAGCGTATGGATGTTGACACCGGGAACCGCTTCCCAACTGTGGCCTCCAGCACCAAGAGATGCAAAGAGAGCTTTGTCACAGCTGCACAGAAATCCAGCAGATTCAGGAGTGAGGCAGAAGGATCAAGAAAAGGAAACGCTAAGGTGGCCTGTGAATGCGGCATCTGGAGCCGCCCTCACCCAGCCGTGGCTCAGTGCCCGGGCCCTGGGGAGCTTCTCCCGCCGGCCAGGCCTGAGGGGGAAGGGTAACCTGAGGCAGAAAACCCAGGAGGCCAAGTGGAGAGTGAGTGGGCAGCGGATTGAAGGACTGGGGGTGGCGGGGGGGGG
>NW_006773553.1:639345-647001 GCF_000442215.2 Lipotes vexillifer | reverse complement strand
GGGGGGGGGGGGGGGGGGGGGGGAAGGCTGTGCTGGGCCCCCTCGGGCACCCTACCGGCTCACCTTGTCACGTCTGGGGCAGAGATCGGGTGGACGTGCTTCATGATGGTCTGGATCCAATTCCGCCGGATTCCAGACGTCATAGCAGAGAGGGTGAAGGCGCCCTCCTTTGTCTACACAGAAGACGAGGAGTTAGTGACCGGCACCTCCCCACCCGTGAGGAAGGCCCACAGGGAGGCCGGCGCCAGGTGGCCGTCCCAGGAGTGCGCTTTGTGCCCCACTCAGGATGAACAGAGCTGGAGGGCAAAGGAGAGAGCAAAGCCGCGAACACTGTCATGGCAGTGGCTAACCCGGGCGTCTCCTCCCCCTGGGTCCCAGCAGGCCTTTACTTTTACTGACACTCCCTGCTCTTTAAGGAGCTCGCAGGCTGGAAGGAAGGAGAACGTGCGTGCGGGGAGCAGCGGGAAGGGGCCAGGGCATGGCAGGGCTAGGGAGGGTGGGCAGGTGGACAGGGAAGGGGTGCATGACCCAGGTGGAGGGAGTGGGCCTGGGGCGTGCAACCACACACAACAGGCTCACAGGGTGACCGGGGACAGGAGTGGCAGGCACGAGGCTCAGCAGTGGCTGGGCCCCGATGGGGGCTGTGTCTGTTGGGCTGAGGAGGGGCAGAGAGACCTGCTGGGCAGCCGGGCTGGTCGTTCAGGTGACGAGAGGGGCTTCGGAGAGGGGGAGGAGGTGGCATGCACAGCGCAGCACTGACAGGCTTCTGGGGGGTGGGGGGCGCACCTCCAGGACAATCCCTGGACCACCCCTCCGGACCCCCCCACACTTGGGTGAGTTGGTGGGATGCCAATCAGTCAAGATGAAGGACATCACAGGAGGGGGCGGCATGGGCAGCGGGTGATGAGTGGCCTGGAGACACAGTCCCTGTGGCCCTGAGCGGCCCACGCCGCTCCAGCAGAGCTGAGGAGGGGTGGGGATGCGGGTGGTGGCTGCACAGAGTCCACTCCCCCACCTCTGAGCCCATGGGCTCCTGTCTTACAGAAGTGAGGGGATCAGAACTCCTCAAGCTGCTCAGGCTACTCATAAACAGACCCACGAGACGTCAGCAAAACAGCTGATGGGAAGACACTGTTAGCAAGATGGGTTCGTGACAGGAGCTGGCATGGCCAGGGGCCAAAACCAAGAGAGCATCAGGGCACTGCAGAGCACAGCACAGCACGGGGTGACCTCGGCCCACCCCAGACCCCGCCTGACGCCCCATCTAGACCACAGCCCACCACCCACGTCCACTCCTCTCTCCCTCCGGTTCCCCCCGACGCAGGCCGACCGGGGCGGGGGGGCGCGCGCGGCCTCCGGGATCCCTGAAGTGCCGGCCCCCCGGCAGCCTCCTGCTCCCGGTGTGCTGTTTATGGAGTGTGACCTCGGCCACCTTCTCCCACAACCTCAGTTCTCAGCTGCCACGAGCCCTCTCCCAGCCCCAAGCCCACACGCTGGCTGCTTGTCTACCGGTCTCAGAGGGCCCATCTCGGCCTCAAACGCACCACGGGCCAGGACGCGCTGCAGGCTCCGCCAACTCCCGCACACGGCTCGCCGCACTCTGGGTCTCCAGCCCTTGACCCTGCCCCTCCCTCTCCCGGGTGCCCCGCACTTGCCAGACACCTGGCCTCCCGCCCCTGCTGCCCCACCAGATGCGTCTCACAGACACTCAGCTGCCTCCACGTTCCGGTGCTTTCCACAACTCGGGGCAAGGCTGACTCTCAACTCAGCACTCAGGGCCCCCCCATGCCACCCCGCCAGGTTTTGCACTCAGCCCCCTGGTAGACGCCACCAGGTCTGGTGGCCAGGCCAGGGACAGCTTTGCCCCTCGAAATCCTAAAGCTCCCTAGTGACCCAGGCCGAGTCCCTCCAGGAAGCCGGCCTCCCGTGCTGGGCGCCACCTCTCCCGACTTAGAACTCCCAGTCCACGGGGCTCACGAGAAAGCCCCAGAGCTCATAAGCTCACTGCCCCCCACCCAGGTAAAGTGACGAGGGGTCAGGCTGGTGGACGACATCAGCCAGGGAGTACAGGTGACTCAGAAACGCCCCATCTGTGACCAGGAGAGTCCCAGGTCACGGCCTCACTGCACAGAAAGTGACCCTAGAACACGATGATGTAACCTGCTCAGTGATGGGAATGGACGCATACCCCCAAGGGTGCCCTGCCCAGAGAAGCCTGCCCTTCAAGATGGGGAGGTGAGAGGCTTCCCTGGTGGCACAGTGGTTAGGAATCCGCCTGCCAATGCAGGGGACACGGGTTCAAGCCCTGGTCCGGGAAGATCCCACATGCCATGGAGCAACTAAGCCCGTGCGCCACAACTACTGAGCCTGCGCTCGAAAGCCCGCGAGCCACAACTACTGAAGCCTGCGCGCCTAGAGCCCGTGCTCCGCAACAAGAGAAGCCACTGCCATGAGAAGCCCGCTCGCCGCAACTAGAGAAAGTCCGTGTGCAGTAACGCAACCAAAAATAAATTAAAAAAAAAAAAAAAGATGGGGAGGGGGGGAGGGCCTCAGCGTGCGGCCCACAATGCCAGAACTTGGCACCGTCCCCAAATCTGTCCACAGAGAGGAGGCTAGAGGTCTAGCTCACTGAGCATATCTTTTCCTCCTAAAGGGACGAGGGGCAGAAGGGCATCACGGTGGGACGGCACGGGCCATCAGATTGGCACCACCTTCAGCTATGACTTGGTGCCCCCCACAGATGCCCTGCAGCCTGGTGGACTGGGGGCTGGATTTTTCCTTTTAATGAATTCACTGGCCTTCAGATCTGAACTCACTCCTCTGAGTTTGGTTAATATTAGTCACTGCCACATGCATCTAGGCTGAATCCAGAGATACAGCTGAGTCTCTGGGCCCAAATGTCAGAAGGGGACGCTGCAGGAGTCCCAGCCGGGGAGTCCCAGTGTGACAGCTGTCAGGCCACTTGGTTCCTATCGCACGCCTAAGGCTCTCATGGGGGAAGAACTGGCTTTCCCCAAAGGCAGGTCTGGCCTTTGCCCTGTGCCCTGGTGATGCACAGTGGGTCGGGCCAGACCAGAAAGACCAGCCACGGGGTGAAGGGCTGGGGCTCCGGCCATGTGACATCAGCCAGGCCCTGGGGGAGAGGGGGCTGGCACTTGCATTTGACCATGTGGACAACAGTTCAGTTGATCAGTTATGAAGCCTCTATAAAAACTCTGGACACAGAGGCTTGGGCCTGGCACCAGGCCTGAAGCTTGGGCGAGCTTCCCATGTTGGAAACTCTGTGTGTCATCACACGTCAGCGCCAAGAGGGAAAACACGTCCCCAAGGGCACGAGAGCTTCGTTTAGGGCCCTCCTGTTCAGTCCAGTTCGCCACGTGTTGCTTCCTTGGGCTGGTACCAATCTGTATCCCTCTGCTAAAATAAATCTACAGTCCTAAGTACGGTGTTTTCCTGTGTTCTGTGAGTCCCTCTGGCAAATTATCAAATGTGAGGGTGGTCTGGGGCACCCTCAGACTTACAGGTGGCATCAGAGTGAGGGCAGACACGGTAGCCAGGGGCCGGTGCCCTCACCATGAACGAGCCTGGCTACCTCTGAGCAGCCCTTGAACCCCGAGCTTTGATGACATGGCCAGTGAGGACTGTTTCATCTGTCCAATCAGATTATTTTTTTGAGGACAGGGCAATGCCTTGCTCGTTGGGAGTCCTTCACAAGATTGTGGGGAGAAAGGACTCCAGTGAGTGGGTAAGTGGATGAATGAAGGACAGAGCAAGTGCATAAAAACCCAGCACCCTGAGAGTTAAGAACTCAACCCTTTCACTCTAACTTCCCACATCCCACATCCTTCCAACTGGCCGGAACTCCGGCATTTAAAAAATGGGAGAAAAAGAAAGAACCTTCGGTAAAAAAAACCCTTTTAGACAGCCTTGACAGAAAGATGCTTAATGTCTTAATTTTTGCTGAGACCACAGACTGGGGGTGGGGTGAGGAGCTCCAGGGCAGAGGAGGGGACAGGATGAGGCTCCAGTCGGTCAGGCCCACGGCCCCACCCTTGCACTCAGCCTCCCTGCAAACCCCACCCGGCTCACATGGATCTGGAAGCCATAGTTTCTCTGCACTGGGTACTCCGTGACATCATAACATGTAGACAAGTCTATCTCGCCATCCAAGTCGGCCGCCTGCGGAGAAAATGAGGGATTTAGAAAGTAAAGGCCAGTGCCCCGTGAACTGTACATGCTCACAGGCAGGGCGCTGCCTACCCCACACCACCTAGAAGCATCCACACCACCATTTTTCACACATCCTGCCAAAGACATCCCATGCCTGTGGTTCTCAAACCTCCTTTACACTCCTAAAAATGGATGGTGCCAAAGAGCTTCTGTTTATGTGGGTTGTACCTACTGATGATATCTGCCTTATTAGAAATTAGGAAAAAAATTGAAAAAAAATTTATGCATTGAAGTACACAAACCCATTTCATTTTTTAACAAAAAGTATCATTTTAAAAAAACAGCAAGAGATTTTTGCAACTCTCTTTAATGCTTAACTTCCGAGGACAGCTGGGTTCTCACACCTGTCTCTGTACTCAAGTCTGTTTGTTGACATGTTTTTTTTTGGTTTTTTTTTTTTTTTGGCGGTACACGGGCCTCTCACTGTCGTGGCCTCTCCCGTTGCGGAGCACAGGCTCCGGACGCACAGGCTCAGCGGCCATGGCTCACGGGCCCAGCCGCTCCACGGCACGCGCGATCCTCCCGGACCGGGGCACGAACCCGCGTCCCCTGCATCGGCAGGCGGACTCTCAACCACTGCGCCACCAGGGAAGCCGTGTTGACATGTTTTGGTTGAAGCATATGAAGGCGGTCTGGCCTCACACAGATACGGGGTTGGAAAAGGGAAGTGAATTTTAACAGTCTTTTCAAAAAGACAGTTATGGCTGTTCTCCTTTGACAAGTGGTAGTTTCTTGAAGGTGAACTGCGAAGGGGATGCTTTCTGTCCTCTGCTGCATTAGAACCCATGGTTCTACCCTGCTCCTTGAGGGGGTCTTTCAACCCCACATGATCTGGTGACACTGTCTCGTCCTCTAGAAGAGCCCCCAGATACTGACGTTTCCTTGCAAACACTGCATTTGTTATTATCACCACCTGTTCAGTCAGGAGAGTCTGTAAGCTCGGGGGAGACTGTCAAGTTTGTGATGGTGACCACAAGTTTTCCAAAGTTCCAGTTTTGCTTGGAAGCTCAAACTGAATCACTGGTAACAATTCTGTCGGTCGTTTTCCTTGAAGGAAGAGACTCACTTGGTTCATTTTTAAGAAAACATCTGCCGAACACCCAAACCGAGTGAGCACTTGTGCGTCGTACATTCAGGCAGAGGCGGTGGGCCGCGAGGAGAGGCGGCCGGCGGGGCGGGCAGCGCAGGCAGCGGGCGAGTGCTCCCCGGGGACGGCCATCACACCTGGACAAGCAGCAGGAGCAACCTCTGCCAACCTCCCATCTCACATCACAGAGTATTACCGAAGTGGGCACCTTTCCTGCTCTGTTAAGGCCCTTTCTGTAACTTCACAGTGTGTGGCAGTGAAGGATGCATGGGGGCCAGCCACCTGCTCCTGCAGCGTGACCAGGCTGAGGCACCCATCAGTGCAAAGGCCAACACAACGGAAAAAGGAAATGGCATCGTAGTTTTATGGCACTATTCTTGTTACAGAAGAATCCCTGAACGGGTCTCCAGGGGTCCACAGGCCACACTCTGAGAACAGCCAAACACCCATGCTCCTGTGGCCCCTGACTTTAGGCTCCCCCCGAGACCCACCACCCACACTGCTCTACATCTGCCCTCGTGTCACTAACGTCCTTCCACTGCAGTCCAGGCAGAACTTAAGTGTCAGGGTACATCAGCAGCCCCTAGTGTTAGACATTTAGGTTCTTTCAGATCTCCTGCTGTTACAGAAGTGCAGGAGCCGCTGACACGGAACACGTCTCTTTCTTCACGCGTGGGAGTGTATCTGAAGGATTCCTGGAGTGCAGTGCAAGGGAAAAGGTGCAGAAACAGACTTCCAAGTTGCTCAAAATAGATGATTTTTTTTGTAGGTGAAGAAAAAAAGAGCCCCTTCTGTTTGGTGTTCGACCGTGGAATCAGGACTCTCAACCAGGCTGGCCAGGTTCACCTGCCACATCCCATCCTTGTCCAGAAAACAAGGGGCAAGATTTAGTTCAGTTCTCTAAAGACTCAATTCACCACAAAATCTCTGTATAGAAAGAACAAAACCGCTCACCCTGAGTTTTAAAACAAGACGTCTTTCAGTGTTCTTCAAAGAACAGAGACAAGAAAAGCCACTGAAACCCCCGCACCTGGGTGCCGAAAGCAGGGCCTAGAGAGCCCACTTTCCAGCAGGAACCAGCCCCGGGAACATCAGACTCCTCTGCAGACCTGGACTGGGCTACCCGTCCACCCGGAGGGGACTTCGGCCCAGGAACAGCAGTGCCACCTGGACCTCCCCTGTCCCTACAGAGGAACGGAGCTGAGACACTCACCTCCTCAGCCACTGAGTCCCTGTAGAACCTCAGGCTTTGATCAGCAAGGACAAACCAGTGTTTCTTCCACTGAAAGAGAAGGGAAAACCAAGACTCAACTCCCACACTTCCCGCTCTGAGGCACCCAACAGCCAGGGTCCTGGGGCACCTCACTGGGCACAGGTGACGCAGGCCCCTCCCGCTGGGGGCAGACACACACAGGACTCCACTCGGGCCATGGGCAGCCACGCGCGCACAACCTCTCCCTGGCGACGAGGCGGTGCCGACAGCTGTGGTGGGCCACGGGCTGCGTGTGCTCCACCCGCAGAGGCGTGGCTGCTGAGCGGGGCTGCGGCTCCAGAGGCTGCAGATAGGGGCTGGGCCCCCAGAGCCAAAAGGAGCCCACCCGCAAGCCACGGCCACCCCCTGGCTAACCAGAGGGGTGCCCACCTGCCGCCGGCAGGAGCAACCCAACCAGCTGGCCTCCCAAATCTTCCCTGTGAGGAGCAAGGCGGGGAGGCTCGAGGCTCCAGGCAGGGCCGAGGAGATTGATGTGGAAGGGAGAGAAGAGGGCATTTGGGCACGGTCGCTCAGGAAGCGGGGAGGGGACTCTACGGGCCTCTCGGTGGGACCCGCAGCCTCATCCTCCTGCCTCCTGGGAGGTCTGGCCTCCACCCCAGCAGCCACGAATGGCTCGATCTTCCTGCTCAAGTCCACTGCTCCCCGCAGGGCCGCGGCTGCACCCTGGCTACTGGCTCCACCCCGGCTACTGGCTCCACCCCACAACCAAAAGGCCCTCGTGTCCTGGGGAAGCCTGGGCTCTCGGGAAAATTCTGGGAAAGGTCACCAGGTGGGGAGCCAGTGCTGCGGCACGTCCCCAGGCCTGATGCTGAGACCCCCGTCGGGAGCAGGAGAACAGTCCCTGCGCTGGCAGCGGGCAGGCCAGCGACCCCCACCCCCACTGCACCCCCAGTTCTGAGGAGATGGGGTCTCGGCCATGACCCTGGTCCCCAAGATGAGGGGGTGTGCTGGAGGCGGGGGACAGGGCCAGCGCTCACACACCCGCAGGGACAAGGCCAGCTGAACCTCACGCCTGCTCCCCGGCGCCTCAGGGACCACAGCAGCTCTGGCCACTCACCTGGCCATC
>NW_006773553.1:636965-639329 GCF_000442215.2 Lipotes vexillifer | reverse complement strand
GGTCGGGCTAAGAAAGGAAGAAAAAAGAACAGTTGAGAGGAAAGCAGCGGTGTCCCGGTTCTGGGTAAAGGGTGACCAGCAAGGCAGCTGTCTCTCCCCCGATGAGGGGGCCCCGGAAAGGGGCTTATCCACCTGCCAGAGGAACCCCCGTGGCCCCTCGCCCTGGCAGGGGCTGCCAGAGCTGCTCCCTGGACGTGCGTCTTCGAGGAGGGCGAGGCTGGGCACGGGGAACAGGCGCGGGCCCCCTCACCCCGTGAGCAGCACAAGTGGGGCTGCCTGGCTGCTGCGCCTGCAGGGCCGCCCGGAAGGCAGAGAAGAACGGCCCAGACAGAGTCACCCGGCATTTCGCGTGGAGGGAAGCTGTGCAGCGATGGCTGAAAGGAGAGCTGAGAAGTTCTCACAGAGGCCACAGGAAGACTGAGAGCAGAGGCCACGCCCGGTGTGAAGCAAGACGCAGCAGCAAGCCTGCCAAGACCCTCAGGCCACTGACCTGCCAAGATGAGTCTGAGTCTCCGTTTCCCTCCAAGAAGCAGAACCAGGACCGCAGGCACTGAACGGGGCGCTGTCCCTGCTGTTCCCTCTGGCACCTGTGCGCCAGAGCCTGGAGAGCAGCCTGAGAGCACCTTGAGGGCCGCAGGCAGGCAGCCCCCTGGGCCTGGCTTGTGTCACACATCGGGGCGCAGGCAAGGCCAGTGTGGAAAGAGGCGTGGCCCACTGCTCCCCTCGGCCCACGTGCTCTTCTATAGCCATCACAACCAGAACGGGGCTGTGACGTCTTTTTATATTCCAAGGACCCAAGGAGGGTTCAAGAGAACACAAGCCACGTAGTGGGACACCCATCAGCCACACGTGTCCTGGAGCCTCTGCTCCAAACCCGCGAGCGAAACCCAGACTCCAGGCAAGAAAGCCTCCACCCTGGCCCCACGGCTCCAAGTCAGGTTGCCGCTGGAGGCCCCACGCCTGGGAGGGGCAGCATCAGCCCCAGGCTCCTCGGAAGGCTGAGGACAAAGCAGAGAAGGGCCCATACAGCTGCCAGCTGTCCTCACTCCTGGGACGCTGGCCTGCCACTCGGGGCTCCCCGAGGGAGCGACGGGCCCGCTCGACCCGCCTGACCACTCCCTACCTGCACCCGATGGCCACGGCTCCCATGCCCTGGAGCAAAGGCTGGGAGCCCTCCATGTTGACCCCACGAACAAGACAAGTGCCCAGCAAGAGGGGGGCTCCCGACTCCAAAATGTCACAGAAACAAACACCCAAAACAAGAAGAACGGAGGTTCGTCCTGTGGCCCTGATTCCCCGGAGCCAGAATTCCGCTGCTCTGGCCAGATGGCCTCTTCCGCTGGGGACCTCACAGCTCAGGATGCCCACGCAGCCCAGAGAAGGGGCAGAAACACGGCACCTGCTTCCCACGCACGGACGTGAGGGCCCGTGCACAGAAGGGACGCCAGCGTGGAGGCACAGGCAGCAGCAGCAAAGAGCCCAGGGGACAGAAGCAGCAGGAGCAGCGTCTCCAGGCCTCGGAGCGCGGGCGCCCGGGCTCACCGTCAGGGAGGGCTCCGTGGACCTCCTGTCCAGTGACTTGGCTCTTCGGTGTGGAGACAGGGGGGAGGCCGAGGCGTCCGGGAGAGGAGCTTCGCTGGGGAGGTCCTGTGGCAGAGAGCAGCCCCGTCAGCACCAGCCAGCCCCTGGGCAGCCGGAGCCGCGGGAGGGCCGGGATGCAGGGCCATGTTCCGGACGAGGAGGGGGCGCTCTGCCGTCTGGGCTCCCTCAGCACCTCTGCCCGTGCGGACAGGACCTGCGCCCAGACTCCTAGTCCCATGCCTCCAGCTGCCCGCGGCCGGGGCCGAGCCGCCCTGGTGGAAGAGCAGCCTTTTCTTGCAGACGCACCAGCCACGTGGCTCCCCTGGTCCCCGTCCTCCCCGGGCCTCGTGGGGTCACAGAGGGAAGACGCTGGGCTCTGTGCAGTGAGCACTAGGGCCCCTCTGAGCCCAGAGAGAACAGGAGGAAGACGGAGGGCAGACTCAGGGGGGCCACGAGAGGCGGGTGGCCCAGGAGAGGTGGGTTTCAGAAGCGGAATCCACCTTGGGGACTGGGCGGAGAGAAACTGGGGCTGTGGCCACCACCCGAAAGAGAGAGGAAGGAAAAGTATTCAGCCTCGCGGCCCGACTGCCTCGGAGAGGAAGAGACTGGCTCTGGTTACGACCTGGGACCAAAACCAAGCTCACGAGAGCAGCTTTCAGCAGAGACGGACGGAGCTCCGAGAGGAAGACGCAGAAGACAGGCCTCACCCTCAAGACATCCACTCAATGGGGAAGGAGATGAGAGAGCCGAGAGAGAAACAGGAGATGCAAGCAGGCGGCCGGG
>NW_006773553.1:633259-636830 GCF_000442215.2 Lipotes vexillifer | reverse complement strand
AGCGTCCAGGTGTGAGTGGGGCCTCGGGGGGTGTGGGGGCCTCGTGCTGACCTTGCCCCCGCCGCCCCGCTTGGCCTTGCTGCCGCCCCGGAGCCCTAACTCTCACCCGCTTCCGGGGGAAGGCCCTCTTCTCGCTCCGGCCCTGGCGAGTGTCGCTTGACAGCGAGGGCCCGGCTGACACGTTGGTCTCCATGTGCTCTGCCTTCTCGATGTCCAAGGCCTCAAATTTCTCTATCACCTGGGACCTCCTGCAAGAGAGAGCATGAGGCGGCTGAGGGGGAGACAGGGTCCCCCAGAGCCCGAGGGGACGTGGTCCGGAGTCTCGGAGGTGCTCCCGCAGCCAACACCCCACGCCTGGCTCACCCCAGCCTCCGGGCTGCCCTCGCACAGGGCCCCGGCAGTGCACACCGCTCGCTCAGCCAGCTCGCCTTGGACACCCCTGCTCCCTCTCCCACCTCCGCTGAGGGGGGCCTTTTGGGGGGCTGCCAGAAGCTCACGGGCAAGGCCCTTCCCTTCCACCAGACGCTTCCTTGCCCTCTGCCTCCCAGCCCCCACACTGGAGTCCCCGCACGCTCTGTCGCTCTGTCGTGCTGACGAACTCGGCAGTCACACGCTCAGCGCTCGGCACCCTCTCCTGAGCCAGACGCATCAGAAGGCACCCAGCACCTTGGAGGGCACCGTCCTCATCACATTCCTCAGCAGGTCTGATGCGGCCCCCACCCCAGGGCATCCAAAATTTAGCAAGAAAAAGACCCACGAATTAACATTGTTTCTGCCAACAGTAAAAAGAATCAAAACCCAAATTAAAAACAAAGCAAGTTGATTTCGTGTGAAAGGGCGGGCGGCATCGTCAGGCCATCTACGGCTGGAGACGGAGCTGAGATGGGAGCGAAGCAGGCGGAGGAGGGGCGAGTAACGTCACACAGCGACACAGCAGGAGGAGGTGGAGAGGGGCAAGACCTGAAAGAAAATAAGGCTGGAGAATGAATAAACAGAAAAGGACTGCTTGTAAAAATCAAATCATGGTAAATCAAAATTATTCAAAGAATTAAAGTAGCAAAAACCCGAGGTGATCACTGAGGAGCGCGACCAGTGAGGAGCCGCGAGCAGCCGCATGGGGGACACGCCCTCAGGGGCTGCCCGCGTGTCTCCGGCCAGAGGCCTGCCCTCCCAGAGATGCCGCCCAGGCAGGCGCCCCGAGATCGCCTCACACGGAGGGCTGTCCTTGCATCTGGACGAGCAGCAGAGTCGAGGGCACCTAGTGAAGGGCCGCTGGGCCCAGAAGCCTAAAGTCTAACTCCATGAGGAAGTGAAGTGGGGGAACCGGCCCCCATCCCGAGGCCCCGGAGGCCAGCTCGCCCTCGGGAGGCGCACAGTACAGGTGGCTCTCAGGGCTTCTTCCTCAGGAAGGCAGAACTCCTGGGGACCCGGCTCCCTGTGAAGCCAGGGCCTGCGGCGCTCTCAGCTCCCGCGGAGTCTCCTCCAAGGACAGAGCTGTCCGCAGGCAGCCTGCGGGGCCAGCAGCGGTGCGGCCGAGGGGGCAGCAGGGGAGCGAGCGAGCGCGGGAAGCCGGGGCGGCGGGAGGGCCTGGGAACCACGGGGAGCTCTCGCGGGTGCTCGGGCTGGCCGGGCGGCTGAGGTGGCCTGTCCCCAACCGACCTGCCGGGTTTAGAGGACACTCTAGGCCCGCTCACAGGCCTCGGTGCCGCCACATGCAGAACGAGAGCTCTTCCAACTGACCCCGGGACCAGAAAGCCCCAGGAAGGCCTTGAGGAGCAGCGCCCGGCGAGGCACAGGCGAATCGCATGCTGCGAGCCGGCCATGGCCGCGACGGGGTCAGAGGAGCGGACAGGGCGGCGGCACCTGCCAGGGAGTCAGCCACGGTTGACTCTGCCAAGTGGGGCCTTTGAAACTTGGGTCCATCGAAGCCCTGCAGGTGTGACAGCAAAGGCCTCCCAGGTGGGCCGGTGACGGGACGGAACCCGACCTCTCCAGACTGCCAGCCAAGGCGCAGACAGGACTGCCGGCAGCTGGTTCAGGGGTCAGTCACCAGCAGTTCAACCAGGGCCACGGCCCCCCACGCTCAGTCGGCAGCAGCTCGCCATCTGAGAAGGATTACTTCCGGGCCAGGGCTTGTCAGGAAACCCACCCCTGAGGTCCCCCAGTCAGGCTCCCGGGCAGCTGCCACTCTGGGTAGCTGTGACCAGCATCCTGCCAATGTGGGGTTCTGTTCTACATCACCAGAGGCAGGAATCCAATCCAGCACTGGGAGGGGCGGCTACTCAGGACCAGAGAGCAGGCCTCGGAGAGTGACAGCAGCCAGTCAGATGTCATGAGGGGTCAGTAAGAAAGTGACGTGACAGTGTTAGGATGCAGCGCAGAGGGGCCCCAGGGCAGCCTGCACCCGGTGAAAGCACATCCCCGTGGTAGCAAAGAGCAGGCGGAAGCAAAGCCCCAGAGATGCCATGTAGCCTGGGCTGCTAGCTGAGAGGGAACTCCAAGCCAAGCAGGTGCGCTGAATGTTAATTCTTTGGTCCCCGCCAAACCAGGGTGTGGCTGCCCACTCAGGGGCCTCCAGGATGCAGCAAGAAGACTGGCCGCCTACATCTGGCAAGTCCGTTGATTTATACTTCTGGCAAGTCCATTCACTTATACTTAAGTGCGCTAAGGACAGCCTCGGCCCTGTCCCGGGTCCATCCTGGCAGCAGGGCCCTCCCGTTCCCAGGTCCGGCCTGGGGTTTATGTCGCGGCTCTGCTGTCCCAGGCAGTTCCCGTGAGGAGCCGCCCTGCTTCTGCGCCCCCGTCTCTGCCCCTGCATACCAGGGTGGTCATACATCTCTCAAGGTTACTAATGAACCAGGCAGACAGACACTGGAGGGCGCCCCCCCCCAGTACAGGTCAGCTTCCCCCATCCCCAGCACTGAGGCACCTTCTGTTTCCTTCTCTCTCTTCCTAGCGCTGGAGGGGACATTTGGGAGAGCAGGTGGGTACTAAGAAGCAAGGGAGCAGGAGAGCAAAGCAACCTGCTCCCAGCCAATCCCTCGAGGGGGAGCCCAGGGCCACCCGGTCTGTCCCTATAGCTCGCCCCAACTCTGAGCTGGGCTTGGGCGGGGGGAGGGCGGCAGCAGGACACTCCACAGACACTTGTGGAACTTGGGTCTGAACCTCTTTCTTAGAAAACAACTTCTTTGAAAATGTAATGAAAACTATGGATTTTCTTTTTCCAGAACATGAATCGTTTCGAGAGGTTCACATCCCGCCAGCAGCCCACGCAGCTGGGTGAAAACCCTCTTGCTGGGCAGATGCTCCATTTATAGACTCAGGAGTGGAAGCTCCTACTGGCAGGGGCACTGGGGCACTCTGGGCCGGGCCTGGGCCTGGAGGCTCCAAGACGGAACCTTGCAAGATCTTGCCCCCCACTCTCCGGGGGAACGAGGGAAGGGCCCTCCTACCCTCAGGCCACAGTCAAGTCCCACACCTCCACCAGCCCCGGCCCAGGCCCATCTCCAAACCCTGTCTCTCCCCAGGCGCACGCGTGCGCGCGCGCGCGTGTCTGTGTTGGGGCGGTGGG
>NW_006773553.1:623445-632908 GCF_000442215.2 Lipotes vexillifer | reverse complement strand
GGGGGGGGGGGGAACGTAACAAAGTGGTGAAGGTGTACGAGAATGTGACAGAATGCATGAGCGTGTGAGGGTGCACAGGTGGGCGTGTGTCTAAGAGAATGTGAGTGTGCACGGCAGGGGCTGCAAGGGTGGAGGAGTGTGTGCACCCACGTTTGCGAGCACACGGCCCTCCAGCCGCCCCCCCCACTGCCCTTACCTCCGCTCGTTGCCAAACAGACGGGCCACCTCTTCCCTGCCAGGGCTTCGGGCCCGAGTCCTACGCTCCAGCCGCCTTCTCTCCACCTGGAAAGCTTCTCGGTGGCTGATCCTGATGGCCTTAGGGACGTCGGCCAGGGTGGCATACTGCCTGCTGGCTTTAAAGGCAGAGGCGCGCCCCAGTCTTTCTGCACCCCGCCCCCCAGCGCTGCCGGAGTCCACGTGGGCAGGGGGCCGGCTGGCTGTGTCCGGGGAGCTGAAGGAGCCACTGCAGACGGTTCGGCCAGAGGGCTGAGGACCTGGGGGAGGAAGGGGACGGCCAAGCTCCCGGGAGGGCGGGCCGCAGCCACTGTACCTGTTGGTGGGAGTGCCGGGGCTGGGCGGGGAGAGCGCTGGCGGCAGCGGCTGCTCCTCGGCCTTCGCGTCCTCCTTGGTCTTCTCTAGGGAGAAGTAGCCGCTCTCCACGCGGACCTTGCGGCCACAGTCCACACGCTCGCTGCTCGAGGAGCTCTCCTCTGCAAAGAGGGGCAGGAGACACGCTGGGCCGGCTGCCACCTCTGGCTGAGGACTTCCCAAGGCGGCACGCGGATCCAAACAGGCCACCTCTCTACCCCCCACCTCCAGAGGCTGGCGTGGCCCCCCACAGGGCAGAGCCCCAGGAGAGGAACTTACCCTTATCTGCCTCTCCCTACTGGGCTGCCACTGACAGACTGTCAGGGGCTCCCTGAGCTTCTAGACTGGGGGCTCCGCTGGGAGAGCAGGATTGTCCCAGGAGAGACGTCCCAGCAACAACTGCTCCCTACCGAACATCAAGCAGGAGTCCAGGGGCCAACTAGCCACACGACCTTTTACTACGTGTTTGGAGGGACGGGCAGAGAAGCACCTTGGCAGGAGTGAGAGGAGTGAATGGTTCTGGATGTGGATGGGCGTGTGCTGCCTGGGGAGGGCTGAGGGACCTTCTGCCCAGAGCCCGTACAAGATGCATTTCACCTGAACGAGCTGGGTCCCAACTGTCCATGCGCCTCTAGCAGCCTGGACAGGTGTAAAGGGCAAAGCCAGCCTGTCTCGTGCAGAGCCCTCTAGGGCCTGGACGAGGGAGGCTGCGGCTGCCGCCCTGCTTCTGCTCAGGCAACTCTAAGCGCTAGCTGGAGAAGCGCAGTCGTGCCAACCCTTTCCTCCCCAGCATCCTCTTCCCCTGCTTCACCCAGGCGCCTGGGCAGGATGGGACAGGGAGCGGGACGAGACAGCCCTCACTGCTGCTGCTCTCAGGACGCAGGGGGCTTCCAGAGATAACGGGGACTTGAAGACAAAGCAGCCATGAGACACAGGAACCAGAGGCCCCCTTGTACACAGACCTCGTTACAGAGCATCCTGATTCTCACGACACCTGCCTGGGGCTCACAGAGCACGTGCTGTCTTCCTCCTTTACAGGTAGGACTAAAAGAGCTACAGGGGAGGGGGAGGGCAATGGCTGGAGGCCAGTGACCCAGGTCCCACACCAGGCCAGGCCCAGCCCGGGGCTGATGGACACAAGGTGAGGGAGCCTGAGGCCCGGGGCTCACGATCGCCTCAGAACCAGCTCTGTCGGGAGGCCCGTTCTAGTGCTTCCAGCTGGGGCACCAGGGCAGGTGGGCCCGAGGGCCAGCCCGGCCACCACTTACCATCTCTGCTCTCCAGCCCTGGCTCCCTCAGGGTGCCGGCCACAGGAGGCTGGCTCTGGCTGGGACTCTGAGCTGGACTCGGGCTGCTCCCGTCGGGCTGGTCCTTGGCCCTCATTTCTTCCTGCCAGAGTGTGGACTTGGTGGTGGGGACCTTCTCAGCACTGGGGATACTGCTGCTGCTGCTGCTGGTGACAGCCATCTTGGCCGGCCCTGGCTCCTGCAGGGGAGAGCGGTGTCCGTGCGGGCCTGGGAGCACACGGTCTGAGCTGCCCGGGTACCTGGCTACCAAGGTCAACTACACCGTGTCAGAGGCCCAGAATGCCAGAAGGGAAGGCTCAGAACAGAGATGTCCTGGTTGGGCTGGAAGCTTTTTCTCTTCTGCAGCCCCAGCCAGCACCCCAGGTGGGAACCCAGGCCAGAGCTGGTGCTGCCCCAAGGGAGAAGCATTTGTGCGAGGGGTACTTAGCCAGACACAGAGTCCAAGGCCAGAGCACACAGAGAACCGTAACTCCACACTGCAAGCCTAGAGCCCAGACAGGGCAGGGCTGGGACCCCCGCCACTCTGCGGCACCTGCTCAGGCCCTGGGCCCGAGTCCCTGCCCACCCAGGGCACTGGGGTGCCTGCTGCTGAGGGGCTGCCAGCAGGATGGCTCTGGGTGCCCCCAGAAATGAGGCACATCTCAGCTGTCTTTCCCCAAAACACAGGGACCACCTGCTGGGCTCTCGGGGTGCTGCACCCTCCAGCCCTCACCAACCACCCCGCAGGGGAGGCTGCCTGGGCTGAGAGGAGGCGGCAGCCCACGCTCGCCCGACCAGTAAGAGGCAGAGTGGGGCTCTGAGCACTTTCCACCACCAGGCACCCCAGGAGCAGGAGAAAGGCCCAAGAGGGGGCTTCACGTTGGACGGGCACCCCTGAGGAGCCACCAAGAAGCGCAGGCACCCTGTGTCCCAAAGTGAGAGACAGGCATTTCACCAGGTCCAAAGTTTCCCTTAGCTCTGCAAGGATCTCAGGCTTCCTGGGATGGGATAAAGCCAGGATGACTCTTCCCACAGACCCAGGATACACCTGACGGCCCATTCAGGCAGAGCCATTAGCAGACCTGACTCCACAGCTGGAGATTCCCGAGAGCTCTGGCCCCCCACGGAAGAAGTGGACTTGGAAGAACATGGTGTGGTTTCTGACAGTTTCCTGAGACTAAAGCAGAACCAGCTCCAATGACCCGAGGAAGCCTGGCCCTGGGGCCCCTGCTCCACACCCCAGCGGCGACGCTTTCCTAAGCAGAAGCCCTTCTGGGTGCCGCTGCCCTGCCCCCTCCCAGCAGCCTGAGGTTTGTGCTCAGAGGCTGGGAGCGGCTCTGCCGGGCCCCGGGTGGCGCTGAGATTCCTCCTGCAGAGCTGGGCGGGGGTGACCTGAAGACCTTGCTCGGTGCATCTGTCCCCTCTGTGGAGGGGAGGCTGGACCAAGGGAGACAGCCAAGGGAGACAGAGGCCGCCAAAAAGGGTGGAGGGGGCGGGGCGGCGCTGTGCCCATGATGGAAGGGCCTTCCTGCCAGTGCTCTCAGCCCCACGCCATGAGTGTAGTACCCTGGCACAGGCATACCCCTCTCTGATGCCCGGGGTGAGCCCAGCACTGGGTAGGGGGTGGGCTTGCAAGGATCCTCAAGAGGCAGAGGCAATTCCAGGCCTGACATGCAAGGGGCAGTGACTGGGAGCTTAAGGAACACGTTTCCCAGCACCAAGCGCTCCCAGACCTGCCTCCTGGGCCTGGGCCCCCAACCTGCACAGGGCTGGTTGCACCCACAGACCCCTCCCAGGCTCCCACTTCTGGGGACTCATCCCAGAGAACAAGGGCCCTGGGGGTCTCTGGATGGCTGCCAAGGCCCACAGGGAGCTCTTTTTCTCCTTTTGGTAGCCCTGCTTTCTCCTGCCTCTATGCCAAGCCTCACCGAGTCAGCAGGGACGGGAGGGCAGTCTGGCAGCAGGAACAAAGCCACCGTGGCTTGCAGGAGAGGGGCTGGTTTCTAAGTAAAGTCGCTTCTCTCCAGCGCAGCTAGGTGGACAGCAGACTTCGCAGGGGCTGGGCCAGGGCCACATGGCACCACCCCCACTCCCCATGCTGTCACCATCATGGGAGGGAGGGTGCTGGGGCTCACACCAACACAGATCCCTGGTGCCTGTGCGAGAGGAAGGAGGGGAAGCCTAGGCTCCCAGGCGCTGTCTCTGTGTGGCCGGGACAGCTGCACGCCCAGGGCTGTCAATGCCATAATAAAGTCTGTGCTGTCTGGCTGCTCAGAAAGGGTTTTCAAAGCAGAGACGAAAGAGGAAGCAGGGCAGGAAGGCAGGCCCCAGTCAAGGGGCCTCTGAAGCCTCCACATGCTAAGCAGGCCCCTCTGGAGGGGGTTTCACAGAAAGCCTTGCTTTCTACCTCCAGGGCATGGAAACTGAGCAGGGACCCAGTGAGGAGGAGGGTCCTGACCCGGAGTGGGTACGGCAGCAAGCACCCAAGTGGAAAATAAGATACCTGAGAAGAGGTGGCAGCTGACAACACGTGTATGGGCCTGAGGTGGGCCGGGCCCTGGACCTGACGTGGGGCCTCACTCATGGAGAAAGGTCTGCTGTTTTATGGGTCTTGGAAGAAACACCACGAAGCAAGGGCGAAGAGCCTGAGCAGGTAGAGAGACAGAGGATCCAGCCTCCCAGGGCTCTGCCCAACGATCCAAGCTCCTGGCCTGCACACGGGGCTGGGAGACACATGGCCCCTGGCCTCACCCGAGTCCCAGCTCTGGGCTTTGGGGAGAGGGAGGTAAGGGCCGCTGGTTACACCCTGAGTGGACGATCACTCCTCCTCTCTAGGCACCTCGTTACCGGGAAGTCTTTCCTCAGACAGGCTGAGCAAGAAGCAGCTCCTGGGAGCCTGTGCCTCTCAGGCTCCAGCTTCAGAGACTCTGGTCAGGGCCAGCCTGTCTCCCCCACTGCGCTGGGCTCTGCTGGGACCCCCGCCCCCGGCAGAGAGGACGTCTGCTCTCCCCCACAGCCCGATCCTCATCCCCTGTCATGCCTGAGGGGTGCCTGCACGCTCCAAGGCCCCAGCTCCCAAATGCCTCGACACGCTCCTCGAAACAGGACCCTGGGCCCCCCTGCCCGCCTGAGTTCCTAGAGCGTGGGGTGCAGCAAAGGGACACCTCCAGCCCCCAGCTGGTTTGATCCCAAACTCCGGGGCCATGAGAAAAAGGCTAGGTATGGGGTCTTGGGTTCTTGTCTCTACGGGGGCCCCTAAGGCATTAGGCTTTTCCCACAGCTCCATCTTGGGCTGCGGAGGGGAGGCCTGCCCAGAGACCCTCCCCCGCCCCCCGGACCCAAGTCTCCTCTGGACAGGCCCCACAGCCCTCCATGAGACTGACTGACGGGGTTGTCCCTGATGAAGGCTCACAGCTTCCAGAAATCAGCAGCCTTGAATGGGACGCTCAGGGGAGCCAGGGCAGAAGGAAGAGACACCCTGCCTGCCGTAGGTCGAGCAGAGGAGGCTGGGACCTCAGTACCCTGGGCTCTAAGAGACCCTCGGGGAAGAGGGTGATCTCCCCACCCTGCAATCACGTGGCTCCTGCTACCAACCCAAAATGTGAAGCAGCATTTGCGGGGAGAGGATGTCACAGGGGAAGGGACAGCTGGGAAGCAGGGACACAACCAAATTCCCCGGCCTGGTTGAAAGTGCCTTCTGTATGTGTATTTGCCTTATTTGGAGGCAGGAGCTCTGCTCCAACACTGTTTCCAAGGCATCGCTTTGGAAACGCAATGGAACTTAAACACCCTTATTCCGCCTGGGGTTTTCTCTCAAATCAGGAAGCTTTGGGGGATTTGCCTGTGTGTCTGCTGTTCCCCAGCAGGAAGCTCCACTTTCCGTCTCTAAGTGCAATTCCATTTTGCCGACTTCCTGCCAGGGACACTACCTTCCAAGGGGATGCTGGCCTGGGACCCTTCGGGGAGGGTGGGCAGAGGGCAGACAAGGACCATCGGCTGAGAGCAGGCCGGGGCCACACTCCATCAGCAGGAGGGCCTGTGCAGCAGCCCAGGGCAGGCGTGGCCAGGGGAGTCTGAGGGGGCATGCAGGAGAAAGGGGACCGGGCCAGCACACACCTCCCTCTCCTGCCCAGACCTCTGTCACTCAGGGAAGCCCAGAGGAGCCAGCAGGGACTGATGAGCCCCAGAGGGTAGCCAGGTTCTCCACGGGAGGGCTGTCAGGCTCTGGGGCTTGTGAGATGCCCACGGGACCCCCGATCACCATCCTGTTCACTCTCGGGTGCTGTGAGGCTCAATCAGGCAAGACAAGAGCACTGAGTAAAAGGAAAGTTTGGGGCAGAGAGGAAAGGAATCACATGTACAGTTGGCCCTTTGAACAAGCAGGGCTTGGAGCGCTGCCCCCTCTGAGTGGTCAAATATCCAGCACGACTTAGGGTCGGCTCTCTGTATCCGCGGTTCCTCCATGTCCGCGGCTCCAACCAACCGCGGACCGTGTAGTCCTGCAGGATTTACTATTGAAAACAACCCACATAAAGTGGGCCCACAGAGCTCAAGCCCCTGTTGTTCCAGGGTCAGCTGCACTGAGCACCCAGGACGGGCCCAGTACCTCCTTCCACACACACGGGTAGCCGAGAACTAGACTTCAACAGGCCCATTTTGCAAATCAGCTCACTGAGTCCCTGAATCCCTCCAGTGCCCTGAGCCCCTACAGGCCAGCCAGGGAGGGAAGGGCTGGACCTGGTGGGACTACCCCAGCCACCTCCCACTCTGGTCTCATGGGATCTGAGGCAGAGGCACAAAATCAAGGCCAGTGCCAGTGTTTTCCATTTATGGTCAGCCCAGAGCAGAAGTGGGGTCCCCCAAGAGCCCCTCACTTGGCCGGGACACTCTAGGACCCCCCTGCCCAGCCCCCCCCGTTCAGCCTGCTGTCTGCAGAATCATCTCTGTGTGGGAAGTGGAGCTGAGCTGAAACCTTTCCTCCTGGAATGCTCCTGGCTCCCCAGCAGCTGGCAGGATGGTCAGGGGGAGGGACACACACTGTGCTACTGCTGCAAACCCCCTGCCTGCAGGGTGGATGCCTCTGGGGGCAGCTCCACAGCAGGCCACCCCCTCCCAGTAGGGGTCCTGCCTTGTGGCTTGGAGAGGAGTGTGCAGCTCACAGACCTACAGAAGGAAGGAAAGGACCCCAGGGCTGATGACCACCTCACCCCTGACGTGACCCCTTTCCCTTGTGCCCTATTCTAGGCTGGGTACTGAAGCCCCCCAACCTCCTAGGGCGCACTTTCTTTGCCCCAGCTCCACCGAGGGGATGCCAGCTGGCAGCCCCGCCCTCACCTGTGGCGTGGGGGGCTCCACCTTCCGCTTCTTCTTCTGGTTCTGCTTGTTGGTCCTGGGATAGACCGTGAGCATCTCCAGCCAGCTGGGGAAAGAGGAGGGGGGAGTGCCAGTCAGACCCTGCTCTCAGGGACCAGGACCCCGCCGGTGCCCACCCAGCCTGCAGGCACCAGCGCAAGGCAGAGCACCACTCAGATCAGAGCTGTCACTGCCGGGGCAGGAAGCCCAGCAGCGCAGCTGGGACGAGCACAGACTGAGCCGAGGCCACGCCCAGGCGCTGACCCCACGATGACCACAGCGCAGGCGGGGAGGCCCTTCAGGCCTGGAGATGGGGCAGGCTCCACGCTGGTGCGGCAGGAGGCCTGACCGCAAGCCCCTGGCAAGGACTCGGCCCTGTTTCTACTACTGACCTTTCTCTGGGGCCTGGACTCCACTCGAGGAAGGAACCCGGGACTCTGCTACTGAACTTCCCCACAGCGGGTCACTTAAGGGGGCTGCGCATCTGACCTCCCAGACTCATTCGCTCACCTCTGGGCCCGACTTGCACAGGGAGGGCGCTGGGCACCTCGGTTTTGGGGAAGGCCCAGCAGAGCTGCCCAGGGACTCTGTCCAGGGCCCACATGCTGGACCAGCAGCAGGGAAGGCCACGGGGGAGCGTGGGAAGAACAGGGACTGAGGCAGGAGGCTTCGATTCAGATCTGGCTCTGCCACCCCCAAACCATGACCCCAGGTGGCTCCCAGGCCTCTGGGCTTCCGTCTCCCGGTCTCTGACGCCAGGGGCTGGATTAGGCCGTGACATGACCACTGCTTGCCTCACTAGAGCTTCGTAATAGCTGGGAAGGTTGGAGGAAGGGGAAAGAAGGAGGTGTGGTGGCGAACGGCAGCCCCAGTGCTTTGTCCACAGGGGAAGGTACTGCAGGAGACACTGGGCCACTTCTTCCCAGAAGCCCAGGGTCCGTGTTGGGCCTGCTGCCAGCCTAGGCTGACGCCCTGGCGGCGCTGGCTGAGCTGCTGTACAAGGCAGCGTCTGCACGGTCAGGGCCCTGGCTGCAGCGCTGACCAGCACCCCAAGCCTGGGGCAGGGAGAAGGGCTCTGGTCTTTAGTTCTCAGAGGTGCTTCTTTCCTTTGCGGGGGAGGGGGGCGGGGTGGAGGCTGGTCATAGCCGGCTTCCAGGACAGCCTAGGGGGCTGTGCTGGCTGTGCTGCTGACAGCTGTCAGCTGGGAGAGCAGGATTGGGTGTGGGGCATCCCAGCATCCGAGGTGAGGCCCAGCCCAGCGAGAGCAGGGGATTCTCAGTTTGCTGAGAGAATGAACAATCCCTGCACTGTGCAGACCTGAAGCACAGGTCCTGCGCCTGGGGTCCTCGAAGCAAGAAAGGAGGCCACGGATGAATCTGCACAGCAGCAGACGAGCACTCTCCAAGGCCTTCCTGCAGGTAACCTAAGGAGTTCGCGTGCTTGTGGGGTTAAGAGACCTGCTTTCTAGCCCGCCTCGGGGGCTGAATTTCCTCTGGGAAGTTCACACCAAGGGGCCATGCCTGCAGAGGGCCCCTCTTCAAGCTTTACCGGGGAGGGGAGGGGAGGAGAGACTGCTCGGCAAAGTCACCTCATCCCGCAGGGCCCCAGGAGTGGGGGCCATGGCAGGGAGGGGCAGAGCCTTCGGGGTGCCCGGAGCCCCTGCATGCTGGCCCAGTCGCTCTTGAATGGCAACACTAACGAGCTGGGCAAACCTGTGCACCTCGCACGACAGGGCCTCACGGGAAAGGAGAGAAGATCTGCACCGCGGCTACGCTGCTGACTAACTGGAGCCCCCAGAGACTCAGGGATGGAGCGCAGGGCGAGGGTGGGCCCGGCCTGCCCCACTCAGCGGTGCCGTGGCCAGAGGCTGGAGGATGCCCAGTCCAGGCACAGATAATGGGCCGTGTCCCCCGTACTGGGGTTCCTCACAGCAGCCCAGCAGGATGTGTCTGATGCTACCCAGATGGGTTACAGACGTTAAAATACACCCAGGAAAGAGATGAGTGCGGGGAACGAAGACACGCGGCTGGTGGTGAATGTGGGCGCCAGGGACACGGCAGAGGGGCCCCTCAACTCTGAGGGCAGAGCTCAAAGGCAGCGGTATGGAGAGGAGGGGCAGCTGGGGCCCAGCCCCGCCAGAGGCACTGAAGAGCCCCCTTGCCAACTCCTGCCAAACCTCACCTCCCCTGAAGAGCCAGGTGGAGCGGCACCTCCTGCTGTGAGGGGACAGGGAAAGA